>NC_072482.1:19678824-19989181 GCF_027574615.1 Eptesicus fuscus | reverse complement strand
TACAGATATTGAGGAACTGAGAAGTTAAATATTTCTGACCAAGTGTGTATAGAATCCTCATAAGTCTTTCTAGTATGTTGACTAATCCAGCTCATTTAGTTATTTCTGAACTTCTAAGACACCATTCAGAGAGAAGATTTCTATAAGTTTATATTACTAACTTCCCACCCAGCCTTTCCACATTCACTGCCATTACCAGGTCTAGGCTCTGGATTTCCTAACCATTTCTTGGAGCCATGAAGTTCTTAGGGGATTCCCAGGAGAAGAGGTGAGAGAACCAAGGATGCTTTCTGCCATCAGTCCTTTCTGCCAAAAACTCTATTGCAGTTGCCATTTCTGTGCCTGAAATACTCTTGCTCCAGAAATTCACATGGCTTATCATCATTTCACTCAGGTTTTGTGGGAGCCCCTTTCACGTCCCGCGTGTTTCAGGGTTCCCGTTCAGGTCCGGTTTCTGGAGAAGGCTGCAATCAAAATGAAAAGAGACTGGAAAAGTGTTAATTTGGGTAAAATGGGGGCCAGGCGGGAGTCCACCTCTAGGGAGAGGACTACTCCTGCCTGGCCTTTGCCTTCCCTTTTATTGGGGTTCTGAGATACACCCATATCCTTTAGGCAGGAAATTCCAATAATAGACAATCAGCAAAAATTCACATATGATTAAAAGGTGAAAGTTGCTTTAACTACCAATGTCTCAACTAAACAATAAGTGAATAGCTCTGACCATTCAGAGCGATTAAGGTTGACCAGCCTTCCAGATTCCCTTTTCACATTTAACTACCAATGTCTCAATGTTCGGTTTCCGGCAAGGTTTCTTCTCACTGACACCTCCTCAAAGAGGCTTTTCTGTACCATGTACTACTCTACAGCACCATCCCCAACCCTGCTCCCACCTCCAGTCATTCTGTCTTCCAACCTCACTTCAGTCCTTGTGGCACCTACCACTACCTCGCATCCGAGTATCCCTGGATTTGCTTGTTTGTCTACTGTCTGTGTGCTCTGTGCCTCATTAGAATGTAAGTTCCAAAAGACACAGGAATCCTAATGAGTTGTGTTATATTCTCAGGGTGTAGTGAAACATCGCACCTCATAGACACAAATATTTATGAACAAAAGTATATTGAGATTAGGTCTAAGATTGCATTTTTAAAAAAGGTTCTGCTGCTAAAAATATTTGAAAACTGGTGGTGTGCAATCTTAGACCCAGGTTATTGCTATAGGCATATAAACAGGTCTCCCTGACTTCAGGCCCTCCGAATTTTCCCTTCTATAAACTTCATTGCCTTCAGAATACAGTAAAGGGCCTTTTGACAGACATTTAATGCCCAGCAAATTTTGTCTCAGATTCTTTTGAGCATTAATTCCCAGTATTTTACAGCATTAATTTCTTAAATATCAATTGATCTTT
This sequence comes from Eptesicus fuscus, assembly GCF_027574615.1. Taxonomy (NCBI): domain Eukaryota; kingdom Metazoa; phylum Chordata; class Mammalia; order Chiroptera; family Vespertilionidae; genus Eptesicus; species Eptesicus fuscus. Next base: position 19,987,776 of record NC_072482.1, on the reverse strand, counting down.
TCTTCGTTCTGTCTTCATTTGCTAAACCTTCAAAGTCCCATTTAGATACTCTCTCCTCTGGTATACTTCTTCTGATCATATCAATGCAAAATATCCTTCCAAAGCAATTAATTTGCATTATTCTGGTGGCATGTGTCACATTCTGTCTTATTACAAACATTTGTATGTGTATCTAATTTCATTTACTAGCTTGTAAATACTTTAAGAATGAGAACAATAACTTATCCACTGAGCAAAGAAAATAATCACTGAGCAATCATTGGAAAATGGATAAAAGAATGAGGAATTTTGTTTTTACTTCTGCAAATCCCTAGTAAAACCTATCTCCCATATCTGGGCTGGATTTATTTTATTCAGATGCCCATAAAAAGAAACTAATTGATAAAAAACAAGCCAAGTTTGTCTTAAGTAGAACCATGTCTAGCTAATTTGGTTATGGTAGCTTTGGGACTGAGTCAGCCAGGAGTCAAGAGACTAAAGATCTGACAGTGGCTGTCAATCAAATTGTCAGGTTCAACCCAAGAAAAGCACAGCAAAGAAAAACATGGTGTTTCCCTGACTAGAGAAAATAAAAACTATTATTGTCGGAGTGATTCAGATGAGAGCAGAGATTTTGGATTGATTTGTTTGTTTTGAATAAACTACTTTTAAAATGCCAACTATAACTAACTTGTGTTCTTAGGCAAGGTTTTTTTGTTTTGTTTTGTTTTTTAATTGATTTCAGAGAGGAAGGGAGAGGGAGAGATAGATAGAAACATCAACGATGAGAGAGAATCAGTGATTGGCTGCCTCCTGCATGCCCCCTACTGGGGATTGAGCCCTCAACCCCGGCTTGTGTCCTGACTACCAGGAGTCAAACCCTGAACTCCTGGTTTATAGGTCGATGCTCAATAACTGAGCCACACCAGTTGGGCAGGCAATATTTTTTTCTAAATATTTTATTTTTGTGAGCTAAAATTGACATAATAAATTACTCATACTTAAAACATGCCATTTGATAATTTTTTTAAAAATATATTTTATTGATTTTTTACAGAGAGGAAGGGAGAGGGATAGAAAGCCAGAAACATCGATGAGAGAGAAACATCGATCAGCTGCCTCTTGCACACCCCCTACTGGGGATGTGCCCGCAACCAAGGTACATGCCCTTGACCGGAATCGAACCCGGGACCCTTGAGTCCGCAGGCCGACGCTCTATCCACTGAGCCAAACAGGTCTCGGCCATTTGATAATTTTTTTTTTTTATTTTTATTGAGGTATTATATGTGTACATATCTTACTATTACCCCCCCACCCCACACCCACACATGCCCTCCCCCCCCAGAGTTTTGCGTCCATTGTTTATGCTTATATGCATGCATACAAGTCCTTCGTTTGATTTCATAACTCCCCCACCTTTCCCAAACTTTCCCCCTGTACTTTGAAAGTCTGTTTGATGCTTTACTGTCTCTGTATCTATCTTTTTGTTCACCACTAGTCAATGAAAGAAAAATACCACATGATCTCACTCATTTGATAATTTTTGATGAATGTATATTCCAATGAAACTCTCCCCACAATTAAGATAATAAACATATTTATCACCTTCCAAATTATAGACAAACTTAAAATTTTCATACTTATTATAATATCCAGTAAAATGTATCTTTTTTGGTATATCTGTTTATGAATTCAAATACATGTATAGACTCATGTAATCACCCCATCAGGATACAGAAAATATCCTTTAAAAAATCTTTCTTATGCTTTCCTCTGTCCTCACATCTTCTCCTCCCACTAACACTAATCCCTGGCAACCACTGATCTGGTCTCCATCACTATAGTTTTATCTTTTCTAGAATGTCATCTAAATGGAATCATTCAATGAGTATCTACCATGTAGATATGGGCTTCTCTTACTCAGTATAATGCCTTTGATATTCATCCCAGTGGTTTCACATTGTTAACAGTTTCTTTCTTCCTTTCTTTCTTCCTTCCTTTCTTTCTTCCTTTCTTTCTTTCTTTCTTTCTTTCTTTCTTTCTTTCTTTCTTTCTTTCTTTCTTTCTTTCTTTCTTTCTTTCTTTCTTTCTTTCTTTCTTTCTTTCTTTCTTTCTTCCTCTTCCTCTCCTCCTCCTCCTCCTCCTCCTCCTCCTCCTCCTCTTCTTCCTCCTCTCTCTCTCTCTCTCTCTCTCTATCTCTCTCTCTCTCTCTTTCTCTCTCCTCTTCCTCCCATCCTTCCTTTCTTCTCCTCTTCCTCCTCCTCCTCCTCCTCCTCCTCCTCCTCTTCCTCCTTCTTTTTTCTCTCTCTCTTTCTTCGTTTCTCCTTCCTTCTTCTTTTTCTTTTTCTCTTTTTGGCTGAGTAGTATTTCATCACCTGGATAAACCACAGTTGATTTTTTCATCCCCCTGTTGAAGAACATTTGGGTTGTTTCTGGGTTTGGGTGATTATGAATAGAGGTGTTATAAATATTTGTGTACAGATTTTTATGTGTATATAGACAAGGTTTTTTTTTAGATTTTTTATGCTTTGTTTCAAAATAGTAATGAAGTAAGTAGTCAAAATGTTCAGTCTATTACAAGTTTGAGATGAATTCTTAGAAAGATTCACTCTGTAGAGTCACCCATTTTGTTCCATCTTTCATAGCCAAGTGGCTCAGCTACCATGCTCTACCCCCAGTTTCCCAGATAACAAAATTTGCAGTTCTCTTGACATTTGAAGTTCTCTTGACCCTGTAGTAAGAGTCTTGGTACCATGTCTTTTTGCTACATGCCATATTTTAAATAAAATACATATGTCACAGCAAGTAGTTTCACACATTCTAGAACTCAGAGCATTTCTGTTTTAATTAATGGAACATGAGAATGAAACTGAAATTTTGCATTGGAGGAGAAGGTAAGACTGAGAATAAAAGGGGAGAATTGGAAGAATTCCTCATCAATGTGGAACAACTTAGAGGGAACAATTGTGCATTATCGTTGGATTGGATTCCTGTACTTCTTTAGCAGTACAAATCTTGAATTAATTATAGGTTTATTTATTTAGTCATTTAATTCAATAAATATTTATTAAACCTACTAAGTGTTGTAAGCATTTTTCCCACAATATTATATTAGCACAGTTATTATTGAGACCTTTTTTTTCTTTTTTCTTTACAGGAGCCAATTTTACAACTCGATCCAGGCCATTCGCCATCTTACCTGTGACTAGGTCAGAGAAGTCGACCATCATCCTGTCTGCCTCCCTGTGCTCAGTGGTCTCATGGCTGGCTCTGTGCTGTCTAGTGTGCTGTTGGTTTAAGAAAAGCAAAAGCAGAAGTATGTAGTTTTTGGTTTTTTTTTAATGAAAATATTGGAGGAAAAATGCCATTATGTATAACATATTAATCTTTCTTTTACTTCCCTCAAAGAAAAATATTTATGAACTTTTGCAACATATTAAGCTACATGTAATTAAATTGTTTAATTCATACAGTAAAGACAAGAATTGCCTAATCCTAAATAATAATAACAATCCTAATAAAAGTTCAAATTTATTGAACACTCGCTATAGACCAGGCTCTAAGTACTTTAGATACATGAATTTATCTAATATTCACAACAGCCCTATAAAATAGGTGCCAAATACTATGTCTATATTATGGAGGTGGAGAATGAGGCCCAGAAAGGCTAAGTAACTTACCCCACGGTCCACAGTCAGGAAGAAGCCAGGCAGTGTGGTTCCAGATTTTATTCTCTGAAACTCTATGCTCCAGTGCCCAGGTAACCCTCCAAAAGATGAGCTCAAAGTCTGGGAAGGAGATTGCCCTCTTGAGTGCTTAGTGTTTTATTTTTGTTTTCCCTAGGAGTATAGAAAGTATGTTCTTAGACATTTTCCCATAATCATCTCTCTCTCTCTCTCTCACTCACTCTCTCTCTCTCCCCCTCCCCATCTCTCTCTCTCTCTCTCTCTCTCTCTCTCTCTCTCTCTCTTTGGCCTAAAGACATGGAAAAATCACTGAGGAAAAGAAGTTCTGTAAAAGAGGCTTCTTTCTGTCTTCTATTCTGTCCTTAGAGTGTGGGAGAAAGAAAAGCAAATCCCTTACTCTACCCACCCTAAACTCCCAGCAAATGAGTGGATGAAACACTTGTGATACTAGGAGATATTAGGAAACCAAAAGGATACAAGTGAGTATATATAGAGGCAAAATGAGGAGAGGCAAAGAGAGAAAGTCAAAATAAAGGAAGGAGAATGGAAGAAGCATGGTGGCACTACTAGAAGATTCACTATTTCGAACCAGCTTCAGCCTGACAGCCCTACCTCTCTCCTTGTCATGATGGGTCTGGGCAAACTACAAGGAAACTTCAGGATTCCTGGTCTTTCTTAGGAAGAATAAGATCTCCTCACCCTGCGTAGGTGCCAGTGATATTTTGAACCCCAAGTTTTGGTCTTTGTTTTCAAATCTAAAGTTCATTGTGTTTGTGTGTGTTGCTTTCTTGTTTGAAAGCAAAGACCTTTCATAATTTTTAATCTCATGTGACTCTGTGAAGTAATTTAATTCTCATCCTCCCTTTTATAGCTAAACCTACCAGCCTTGGAGGGACCGACACTAAGCTCTGTCCACCCCATTTCTTATCTTTTGTTCCCCTAGGTCTAGAGGAAGCTTCTTTCTACAGTTACTAACATATCAGTTACCCAGTTTCCTCTTTTTGTTCTTGGAACTTTTCACTATCTATGGGCACATTTCTTTGTATTAAATTCTTTATGGGGGGGGGAGGAGGAAGTATACAGTAATCAGCTCTTTATATTTTCTTGTACTTTTCAAATGGCTAAAATTAACATTTTAGAAGAAAGAAAGCAGTTCTCCCTGAATGTTTCTTTGCAACTTCTTGTGAATCTATAATTATTTCAAAATAAAAGGTTAAAATATTAGTAACATTCTATGCCAGCTCTGTCCAAGAAAAATAAAACCTGAGTCACAAATGTGAGGCACATAATGTAATTTTCTAGAAGCCACTTAACCTAATATATCAAAATTTATTTCAATATGTAATGAATATGAAAATGTTATATATTTTACTTTTGTTTTCAAAATTAGGTGTATATTGTACATTTACAGCACATCTCAATGCGAACTAGTCACATTTCAGGTGTTTAGTAGCCAGCTATGGTATTGGACAGTACAGTTTTATACCTTAAAGTTGGTACTCAGGGTATGGGATTTTGTTTCTTTATTTCTCTGGATTTATTATATGTGTTCTATTGCATTTATTTCACAATCATTTTGGGGGGCATCAAAGGGAAATATCTTAACGCTTAGTGCCCATTTACAAATAAAAATGTTATTTTATTCTGAAAAAGAAAAAGAAACATGCACTTCCTTTTCTCATTAATTTAGAAATCAAGAGTGAAGATATTTCTGCATCCCAGGCTAATGATCAAAAGAATCATGTCCATGTCTCATCTAAACGCCAAGGATCACAGGTAGAGACTGAAAAAGAAGACCCCGTAGTGGGAGAAGGTAAGCTTGGACAATGGGATGCTCCCCACCAGAGATACAAAGTGTGGATGATCCATAACCTTCCTCTCCCCCTGGCTGTCAGTTTCTGAATGAACTTAGCATGTAGCCCTTTTTTCAGTCATTGTTACTTCTCTAAGAAATTATACTCCAGCATAGGAATCTGCAAGTATAGCTGATCACTCATCTATTAACCAATTATTAAATTTGATATTTATATTTTCTTATTTAGTAGAAGATTATTGGCTTACCATTTGAATTTATTACACCGAGAAAGGGAAAACCAGAGTCAAGGCATATAATCTTTCCCTTAGCTGTTGCAAAGCTGCCAGTTTGGCAACAGTATTGAATTTGGGACAGAAGAGAGTGTAGCTGCCAAATACCAACTATGCAAATTAGATTGAATATAGAACCCTCAAGAAATGAGTCAGCTTTGTCAAGTTCTGCTCTGTTGCTTAGTTGTTCTTTTAGCAAAATGGATTATCTGCTTACGTTGTGCACTACACCAAATGATTTTGCTTGGTATATTGTTAAATTGCCATTAGATTGGTGCCAAGCAGACAAAAGATAGGTATTTGCCTCAAGCCAATGTTTTGTCCTTGTTCTTCTAAGGATAAAGAAAAGAGAAAGATAGTGGACATATCACAAAATGGATTTGCCAAGTGTTGATATGGTGTATGAAAAATATTCATATAATGTCCATGGACCTGAAACATTTTGAAACATATGCTCTAAAGGGAATATTTCTATTTTTTCTAAGTAATAGCCAATTATCATGATGTTTTCTGCTTGAAAAGGAATATGAATCTTAATGGTTCTGAGTGCATGCTTAACCAAACAATAGCAGTCCAATGTTGCCTGCCTCAATCTAACTAGTTCAATGAATTCCAGTGTGTGTGTGTGTGTGTGTGTGTGTGTGTGTGTGTGTGTGTGTGAGTTTGTTTGCCTGTTTGTATTTTTTCCCATGGAAAAAATGAGGTTATTTTTATTTTCTAACAAATTAGTCAGTTATACTCCAGCTCCTGGACCTGCCCCAAAAGGTGGAGGGGGAGCAGTTAGGGGAGTAGGGGTGAGAAGAATGGAGACAGAGAGAAGGGGATTTCTTTCTAGATTCCATCTAATGCTGCTTTAACTTTGGCTTCTGGAAGTCTGTATTATTGCATGCAACTTCAGGACCGGTATTTCAAAACGATCATCTGAACTCAGCTCTGTGAATGAAGGATAGCATATTTAGCTGCATTCTTCAGGGAATGGCAACAGTGATGCTAATCTCTCCCCTAATCTAATATGGCCATCTCTACATGAATCTCAGTTGCCCTGCTCAAATTAACTACATTAGACAGTCCACAATGCCCGGGTGTTTTATTAGAGAACATTTTTTATGTGGTGGCTTATTAATAAATTATCTGGAATGAGACAAGGGACAGGGCTCCTGTGGAAGGGTTGAGATGGAAGAGATGGGAGTGTCAGAGAGGCCATTTTATTAAGGCATCCGAGTTAAAAATAGAAAGATGTGTTGTATGAATCCTCCCCTGGGGATCATAGCAGAGTTTTTCCTCGTCTTTTAAGGTTTGTCCAAATCTAAAGAGCTTTGTTTCCAAGGCAAGTAATGAGGCATCTCCTGCTTTTCTTTGAAAATTATTACCAGCTACATAACACCTAATTATCGCTAGCTTTAAATACATGTGGTGTTATTTCATTATTTCCATAGCACTTTAGTGTCCCGTTTCCCTCTGTGTTTTTAAACTTTCAGCATTTGCTAATAAAGTAATTGGCCATTTCTCTCATAAGCCCTTTGCATTCACTAAGCATTGCCATAGCTCTAAAATTATTTAGCGGATGGAATTATTTCCGCTCATTATTTCCAGTAGATTTAGACTGTAAACTCACCATGTTATGTATGGCTTTTACCAAGAATTGTACGGATGCAATCTGCGGGGAGCTAGAGAGCTGCCATGGGGAAAGAAGGGAGTAAAGCATATATCCCTCGTATTTTACCGTTACCAACCCGGTTTTTGACATTCCAGAGCCATCTGAGCCGGCTTTTAAAATTCACATTTGCTCTTGTCACTCTGCTACTCAGGAGATTTAATGAGTTTCCACTGTCGATTGGAGAGGCAGGAGAATGTGACAATTCAGGACATGAAACTCAGGAGTCAGATGAACTGGGTTTCATCCTGACTCTCTTGTTGACTTACTTTGTGGCCTCAAACAAGTCAGCTAGCCTCTCTGTGCCCTTCAGTTTTCTCATCTGTAAAGCTGACACAATACTGCCTACATTTAGGGTTGTTGTGCCATGAAGTGAGTCAAAATCAGTAATGAATGCAGAAAAAGTTTGGTATAGTATAGGTGTTATTTATTGTTGTTTTAAACTGTTATTTAAGATTGAAAGCCCTTCAAGACCTGACTCTGTCCTGTCTAATGAATCTTAGTTTGGATTTCACCTTCCTGCCCCCTGCTTATACTACCATGCTAGCTCACTCATCCAGGGACTTGTCTAACACCTTCCCACCCATTTGCTTGCACAATTGCTTCCAATTGGATTGTTTGTCATCACCTGTTAAAACCTACTCAAGCTTTTATGCACCACCTGAAATGCCTCCTTATTTTTTAAAGTCTTCCCCAATCCTTTTCACCTCAATGAAAATGAGTATTTTCTCTGTGGGTTCCAAGCATTCTAAAGGTGTACCTCCACAGTAGTACTTATGATTTTTGGAGTTCATTGTACATAGATGGCTCTCTGTTCCCCCAGGTCAGTGGTTCTCAACGAGGGGCAATTTTGTTCCCCAAGTAGGTTGGCAAACGCATTCTGGTTTTCAGAACTTTCTTAGTTTTAACCTTCAAAGTTTTGTGTCCCAAGTACTCCCTCAGTCCCAGACACATTAAGACAGTTGGTCATTCTACCTTCAGAGGACATTTGCAATGTCTGAAGACATTTTTGTGTCACAGCTTGGGGGAAGGGGATACTGCTGACATCCAGTGAGATCGGGGATACTGTAAACATCGTACAGTGCACAGGACCACATACACAATAAAGATCACTTGACTTAAAATTGTCAATAATGCCACGGTTGAGAAACGCTGGCAAAAGCTATTACTTATCTTTGTAACATTTAGATGAGAGACTGCTGGAATGACTTGGTGGATGCAATTAGATTTTATCAACCAATAAATATTATATAAGTATTTACCTACCTCCTGATATTTATTTAGTACCTTATAAGGTCCTCTCCATGCAGCTACAAAGCTGTGATATCAGGTCCTCGGTCCTTTATAAGCTTGAAATATTGTTGGGACACAAGCATAATATTTTAGGGAAAATGAAAGAAGAATTCTGAGCAAAAAATGATTAAGTATAATGCAATCACAACAGCAAGGTGTATTTGAAGAACTTAAAGGTAAGAGAAAATACCAAAAGAGAGAAAGAATATCATTATTCAAAGTTACATGTTTAGTTCCTCTAGCTCCTAAATCATACCACACTGTTTCATCTCATCTGCTAAGGGCTTTGGTTGTCTGGTTTGCACAAACCAAGGTTTACAGAAATGCCAGGAGGGGAGTCAGCTTTGCTTTGTCAACATTCAATGTTTATATCATTCCTTCTCAACGGTTCCCTATTCTCCTAATTTGCTGAAGGGCCCCCAAATCTCCTCGGCTAAACACCTTAGAATTATCTTGAACACTTAGTTATCCCTTTATCACTGCAAGCCTTTATTTGCCAAGTTTTATCAGTTCCACCTTTGCCATGTCTGGTTTTGGTCTTCCGCTGCTCCAGTTCATGGGTATATCTTTAGTTCAGCCTCAGTTAGTACACTCCTTGGTGTCCACACCTCCACACCCTATCGCGTTTCCCTCCAGGAGAGTATACCCCAAACACAACATAGGCCTCCCAGTTTCAAAATTGACATCTTCATTATTCACTCAACAATAGTTAGCAATGGTCTATTATTCTAACACCCTATTTATCCACATATCTAATATGTTCCATTCCTTCCAGTCACAGGTCAAATATTTTTTCTCTTTTTCAAATTCTCTTATATAAAAGGGATAGTCTTTTTCTGTCAACTTTTATAACACTTTCCTCTTGTTCACTTAACACCTGTTATATGCAATATAATTATCTGTGTTCATCTTGTCCAGATCCTATCTTATAAATTCTGTATCGTTTCTAGCCCCCAAAGCACTTTTACCATAAGGTGTTACAATATAGACTACTGATGACTACTGTTAAGTGAGTGATGAAGATAGAGATGGAAATTCCAGCAGTTCTTTCAACTGCTGGGAAAAAAAGAAAACCTTATCTTTTCTAAAAGAGATATAAAAAGTTTATTCAGGGTCACAAAATTAATAACAGGATAGTGATTGCACATATTTTGCATCCTCACAATGGGCAAACCGTGACTTCCTGCTTCCAGGCGCTGCTTTCTGCTGGCTGCCTTAGTTTCATGCCCCAGCGTCCTTGCCACCACTTTTGCCTTTGTCTTTGCAGGAAGATACTGCTGCATACCTCAGGGCTCCCTTCTCCAAATCATACACTGATCTTTGGCCACTGATCCTTTATAAAATATATATATGTATTATTTTTATATAAATATATATGTGTGTGTGAAATCAATGGGAATGGAAAACAAATATAAGAATGGCACCATCAACTTCAGAGATTCATCTCTACCATTTTAGAGTCCAGTTGACTACATATGGTGTGTTTTGTGAATGTAAAATATAAAGGACTATCAGTGTCCTTTTGCAAGTACAAATCTATGAAAACAACAGGGAGTGGGGAGGAGAGGGAAGGCTTCAAGATGGAGTCAGGGAAAAACAAAACATCTCAGGACTAGAAGTTGTCATACGTTCCCAGAAAGTAAAATTATATTTGGAAATTATTAGTAAATAGCATGTCCATGTTACATAATAAAAACGTAAACATCTCCTAATTTAAAAACATGACTAAAATCTAGCACTTAATTCCTTAAGAAAACTGTTTTAAAGCAACCAGGAATAAGAGCCTGCCTGCTAAATAAGATGGAGAGTTCCAAAGCTATTTAAAACTAAGATTTGATATCACATTAACCATTGGAATATTAGAAGAATTCCTCCTTAAACGAGGACAAACACATGATTCACTCTTATGACATGTAACATGTATGATGGGATGCTAAAATATGCAGTCAGATTGTACAGCAAAATCAAGAGACAATGTTGGATCAAACACATGCTGATTTACAGATGATATAATTATTTAATATTAACTTAAAAGACTTAATAATTAACTGCTATAAATTATAAATAAGTTGAGTAACTTATTCAAGTACTAGAGGCCCGATGCACAAAATTCGTGCAAGAGTAGACCTTCCTTCCCCTGGTTGCTGGCACCGGCTTCCCTCTGGTACCCGGGACCCAGGCTTCACTCCAGCCACTGGCAAGCACCCAGGACCCGGGCTTCCCTCTGTCCCTGGCTTCGTCCAGAAAGACGTCCGGAATGACTTCTGGAATGACGTCCAGTCTAGTTAGCATATTACCCTTTTATTATTATAGATAATGCCAATCTGTGCAAAATAATATTGTATAAGTCATTCATATACAGTTATGAAACAGAATAAAATACATAATAGTGACCAAAGAATATGCTGTCTTGGAAAACAAAAACATTTAACAAGAGATATTTTAGGCTTATTAAAAGATAAACTATATTATATTGAATAACTTAAAGAGAAGACTAGAATTCATAGGGAATTATAGCATGTTTCTAATTAGATTGACTAATATTACAAAAACCTCAGTTATTCCTAAATTAACTTTGGTTTATCACAGTTTCAGTTATTTTATACAGAGTAGAACAACATAAGATGAATCTAAAATTCTTTAGAAAATATAAAAACAATGATACAAAGTTATTTTTTTAATAAGAAGTGGATTTTATGGCAATGGGAAAGGGTAGCTAACCAGAGATCATATTTATGTTACTATTCTTAAGACAATGTGATACTAACACAGGGAAATATGAAGACCTTAGTGGAAATAACCTCAATTATATATAGATATAAATATTAGATCCAGAAATGTAATAAAGGATCAAGGAGATAAAAATAAAGGAAAACAGAAGCATTAGACTATATACGGAGCTAGGAAATTTGACTATTTAGACATTTATCAATCTAAATTTATGCTTCAAAAAATATACCAAAGTAAACTCTAGATGGATTAATGAGTTAAATTAGGTTTATTAAAACATTTCCATTGCTACAGTATTATATAAACAATAAAATAGAGATCACTTATGATATGTGAGACCAAAGGTATTTTTTCATTCTTTCGCTTTCTAAAATTTTCATACCTTCCTGAATTGTCAGGCACTGCTTATTAAAAAAATAAATAATAATTTTTTCACTTGATCAAATAACCTGGAAAAGACATAAGAAATAGTATGCTATTAATTAATTAATATTTATCAATTAATAAATTGGAATGAATACTTTAATAGTATTTGTTAACCATTGCATAGAACTTCTTCAATGCATGGGTAGGGGTATTGTCATTATTGTCAAATGAGAAACCAAGTTGTAGTACATTTTTTTTTTTATAATCTTCATCCAGGGATATGCTTTCATTGATTTCTAGAGAGAGAGGAAGGGGGGAGAGAGAGAGAGAGAGAGAGAGAGAGAGAGAGAGAGAGAGAGAGAGAGAGAGGTGAGAAACATCCATCAGTTGCCTCCCCTATACACCCCCAACCAGGCATCGGACCCGCAACCTTTTACATTCTTTAGTATGTTGGTTGATCAACAGTTCATCTCTCTGCTTTATATTGTTTTAAGGTTCCAAGGTTCAGGTGATTGTACTGGGCTTGTGTACTGAATCCAGGTCATCCAACACTGAGTACAGCACACAGAGCTTGGGCTGGGAAAATATGAACAGTGGGCGTGGGGTAGGGACTGAGGGGACAGCCATTGTTAATGTTTCCATTGCAAAGTAAGCCAGTAACTAGTACCCACACAAATCAAACAACACAGGCACAGCGTATATTTGTTGCCCAAGAAAGTTTTAGAAGACATAAAGAAGAGGGTCAGGATAGCTAACTGTGGGTAAACATAGATGGACCTCCAAATCACCAAGTCCTTCTTTTCATGGAGACGGGATATATGTTCCCACGTTTTATGCCATCTTCCCAAAACTTGAGCAAAACCATGGGACTCTAAGAGGCATAGAGGGCAATTTGAAACTTCATCTTTCCATTTTAATGGGAACTCATCAAGGCGGAGGTGGAAAGGAGGCATACCAATTCATATGTTTTGATACTCAATATTCTTCCTTCCCTAAAACCCAAACATTCTGCTGAATGAATGCCTTAGGACACGTATCTGCTATAAATTCATTTTTTATCTAATTTGTCTGAGATCTAAGCTTCCTGTGGAGGTCCGAGATCAAAGGATCTGATTCCTTCTGATGTTAGTGCTGACATATAATGTGTGCTGACTTAGTTCTGTCTATAACCTCACAGTGGGAGGCGGCCAGCCTCCCTGGGCACCTTTGCTCAGTGCGCTTTCATTTCGGCTAGGGAGTCTGGCAGGTACGTTGCTGATTGGGGCTGCCATGTAAATAATTCATGGGAGATTTCTAAATGTTTTGGGGCTTGCAAAGGCAAGCTATGCTTGTGTTAGTCTTTTCTTAAAGGATGCAGACTTGAAGAACAGGGGGTAACAGATTTCCAATGTCGAGCTCTCAAAATCAGGATAATATCTTCGATGGGTTGCAAATAGGTGACTTGCTGTGTTTGATTCCCCTTATATAAAGTGGTATTGGTTTTTTACCAAGGAATAAAAATACTAAGTCTTTTTTTCCCTTTTTTAAGTATGTTTCTATGTGACAATTTAATATTCTTGTTCTTTGTTTATTCGCTGATCTCGATAAACTATGTCTTTTCCTCCTGGTGGGAGCAGTACTTATGGATCAGTACTTGGCATAGAACTGAGCATGATAGGGAGACAAGGTTGATGGCACAAAAAGTTCCTTCCCTGAAGGAACTCAACATTCAAAGAGGAAGACAAAACTGTCATACAAGGGAAATTGACCAATAATAGAAGTAGTTGCATAAGTCAAAGGAAGAACTCTAGTCAACAAGTACTGAGGTGTAAATCAATGTAGTTTGAGCTAGTCAAGGAACAGTTCTGGAAGGAGTTGAGATCCCATAGGGAAACTAGTATAACCTGATGGTTCCCGTAAATCTAAGAGAATAATCTATAGTTAGGTGGTCATGGCAGATACTTGCTAGGCAAAAGTCTGTGGACAAGAAGAGAGGAAATATGGATAACATAGTTTTAGCAGAATATTAGTTGATGCATCATGGAAACAATATAAACATGATACTCTCTCATTTTATTGCTTTATATCAAAGCATATCACATATATTTGTATTATTACTATTACCTTCTCTCTTTCTCAGTTCCCATTCATTGTTAGATTAAATCAAATAGAAAATTAGTACACTTTTTGTCCCAAAATGTGCTATATAAGTATGATATAGACATGATTACTGTCTTTTAACATGAACCAAGGTCGGTCTCAGTAAACTGAATGAGAAGCATAATACACAGGTTAAAAATTATCATTTACATAGTATACAAAACAGTGATTAATGAATTTGCTGATGAAATGTGAGAAAAGCAAGGTTGAGAAATGTCAATATTGGTATTACCATCTACCCTTTCCGGGATTTAGGATAGTCATCAACCTTTATTTCACTGTAAGGTACACAAAGAATAGTATTCACATCTATGCCATACTCCCATGCATATACTCAACCAGTCTTCTTAAATCCTCATTGCTATCTCCAACTTCACAAAATATTGAGTAGTGCTTAGAATATATACTCTGGCGCTAACAATCTTCAATTCTGTGAAGTAAGTAACATCTGTCACTACTTTGTACATGGCCTTGGAAAGTTCTTAATCCTTCTGCACCTCAGTGGACCTCATTATAAAACAGATATAATAATAGTGCCTATTTCAGAGGGTTGTTATAAGGATTAACATATATATATGTTGGATATATATATATCCAACATGTAATAATTGCTACAATCACAGTGTGTTACTTTAAATTATTATTAGCCTTTCTCTCTACAAAAAGAAAAACACACACACATGGGAATATGAATGTAAACATTTTCATTAACATAGAATACTTTTGAATTTCCTTTATTTTGTTAAAAAAAACCTGTAATTGAATAAAACTTTTTAAAATTAAACTATAATACCTTATTGTTTTTTAAAAATATGTTTTTATTGATTTTTGAGAGAGGAAGGGGGAGACAGAAACATCAATGAGAAACATGGATCAGGTGCCTCCTGCACGCCTCCTACTGGGCATCAGGCCCAAAACTTGGGCATGTGCCCTCACCAGGAATTGAACCTATGACCTCTTGGTGCATGGGTTGACACTCAACCACTGAGCAACAGTGGCCAGGCAATACCTTACTGTTTATAACAAATAAATTGACACATCCCTCAATATTCAATGTAATACAAAAATAAAACACTCATGAGTTAGGAAATTCTCTCTGAAGGAAGTATTTGGGGAGATGAATTAAAGAAGACAGAGAGTTTTAAAAGGTAGGATAAAACATATTTGAGAACTAGGGTGTTGTTTTTTTAATCCTCACCCAAGGATATGTTTACTGACCTGAGAGAGGAGAGAAAGAGAGGAGAGAGAGAGAGAGAGAGATTGATTGGTTGCCTCCCATATGCGTCCTGACTAGGGATTAAGCTAGCAAACTGGGCATATGCCCTGACTGGGAGTCAAACCTATAACTTTTTGGTGTATGGGACAATGTTCCAACCAACTGAGCCACCTGGCCAGGGCAGAACTAGGGTATATTTTAAGATAATTCTTACAAGTGGGAAATGAGGTAATTATGGGAAAGAATGAAAACATTTGGGTTTAGAGCAGGATGCAGCCAGAGACTAAAGCACTATCCTATATAATAAAAGGATAATATGCAAATTGACCAAATGGCAGAACGACCGGTCACTATGGCATGTACTGACCACCAGAGGGCAGATGCTCAATGCAGGAGCGTTTGCCCCCTGGTGGTCATTGTGTGTCACAGGGGGAGTGCTGCTCAGCCAGAAGCCCTGAGCACAGCAGCAGTGGCAGAAGCCTATCCCGCCTTTGCAGCAGCACTAAGGATGTCATGTCCCACTGACAGCTTAGGGGAGTGGGCCTAAGCCATCAGTCGGACATCCCCTAAGGGCTCCTGGACTGCAAGAGGGTGTAGGCCAGGCTGAGGGACCCTCCCCCTGAGTGCATGAATTTCATGCACTGGGCCTCTAGTCCTATATAATAAAAGCCCAGCAACCAAAACAGTAGAATGACAAGAACGACCAGAGACCAGAATGACCATGGCCCCTTGCCCCAGCCAGCCCTGCCCCCAGTGGGGACCCCCACCCTGATCCAGGGCCCCCATCAGGGCAGGCCAGCCAGCCTCCACCTGTGTACCAGGCCTCTATCCTATATAATAAAAGGATAATATGCAAATTGACCCTAACAGCAGAATGACCAGAACGACCACTGGACCAGTCACTATGAGGCACACTGACCACCTCTTGGTTCCTTTCCCTGGCCTGCAGGCTCTGATTGCCTGAGAGAGAATAGGGAACCAGGGGTGGGTGGTGGGGGATGTGGGCAGCACCAGGCCAAGGCCCCCACCCTGCCAGTTGCCCCACACACAGAGGGTGACCCATGGCGGGGGCGGGGCTGGCGAGCAGGCGGGAACAGCTGACCTCTTGGTCCCTTCCCCCAGCCATCAGGCACCAATCACCTGATGGTGAAAGAGGAACTGGGGGTGGGTGGTGGCAGGGGGCTGGGCCGGCTGCTGGCAGCTGGGGAAGGTGGCCCTGATCGCAGGCCAGGCCGAGGGACTGTACCCATGCATGAATTTCATGTGCTGGGCCTCTAGTATAGATGTAAAATACTTCAAAGGAAATACATATGGGTACTCAGCTGAAAGGAGTTTCAACCCTTGAATTACATGATTGATTCTTCTGGCAACCAGCCCCCATTCAGCCCCTATTTGGGGTCCAAAACCCACCTTATTGTTTTATTTTTAAAGATTTTTAAAATTTTATTTTTAGAGAGGGAGGAAGAGAGAGGGAGAGATAGAGAGAAACACATTAATGTGAGAACAAAACATGGATCTGCTTCCTCCTGCTCACCCCCTACTGGGGATCAAGCATACAACCGGGACATGTCCCCTGACTAGGAATAGAACCAGCAAGCTTTTGGTACATGGGATGCCTCCCAACCAATTGAGCCACACTGGCCAGGGCCAAAAGTCACCTTGTTAACATAACAACAGGCATCTTTACTGCTTTTATCACTTAGGGAATTCCAAGGGTTTTAAGAGCCAGAAAGGGAGTTTTTATTATAAATCAATATCACAGGTAGCTTTGAGGATAAAATGAATGAATGCATGTAAAGCATTGAGAACAGTGTGTGGCAGGGTTAAGAGCTATCTGAGCATTAGGGATTTTAATTATGATGGATATTATTTATCTCAGGCTCTGGGCAGTGCTTTGCATGACTCATCTTTTTTTTTTTTTTTTTTTTTAACCTTGTTTGAAACTAGCCCACAGACTACAAGCACTGTGAGGCCAGCTTCACTATTACTTTTCCTTCTTTACGACCACCAAGATCGGTGTATGATTCATCCTTTTAACCTGCAAACAGTCCTATGAGGTAGTTGCTATTGTTACTGTTCTACAGATGAGGAAACTAAAGCACACAGAGGATAACTATATTTTACACATTTATTCAGTCAGTAAGGGATCAAGCAGCACATCTAACCATGTTGGTTTGATTCCAAGCCCGTATTCTTAGCTGTTATGCTATCTAGCTTCTAGGGACCATCTTTCACATATTTTATACCATAAAATACTGTTTTGGTAGGTTTGACTCAATTGTATCAGTAAAATTCTATATAATTCTAGTTTATCATCATTTATCACTCAAATAAGATGATAGGTTAGCTAGTGATTAACATATGACATGTTCATGTTTTTTAAAAGCTAGTGGTATTATTGCTTCTATCCTTCAAAGAATTGGGACAGATAAGGACAAAAACACCCAGGTCACCTGTTTATCACAATCAATATCAATATTGTACTCTTTTGAGTTGAATATTAATTCTGTTAAATAGGAAAATAAAGCACAAATAAAATGTCAAAGGAAAAAAACAATAATTAAAATAATGACTATTAAAATGAAATACAGGCCATGGCTGGGTAGCTCAGTTTGTTTAGTGTCATCCTGATATGCCAAGGTTGTGGGTTCCAGGTCAGGGCACATACAAGAAGCAAATAATGTAAGCATGAATGAGTAGAAAAACAAATCAGTCTCTCTCTTTTCCTCTCTGTCTCAAAAAAAAAAAAAAAACTAAAAATAAAATGAAATACATGTTAGTAAATTGTTAAGTATCATCTGAGAGTAATATAAAATTATACAACTGAAGCCCAGAGTGGCTAAGTGACAAGATAGAAGTCATAGAGCTAGGTAGCTAGGGAAGGGGAGCTTGAACCCTAATTCTTTTACTCCAGTTCTGTACCCCTTTATACTATTACACAGTCACATGTATACACATTCATATGGAAACATGTTTATTTATATATATATGTTACCTCTACATATGTTTATACTCATCTATATATATAAAAGCCTAAGTGACCATCCGACCATTCGACCATCCGACCGGTAGCTATGATGTGCACTGACCACCAGGGGCAGATGCTCAGAGAGGAGGGAACCTGATTCCAGGGTGCATCACCCGAGAGCAGCCCTCTAGCAATCAGGGACCCCTCAGGGGACGTCTGAGAGCTGGTTTCGGCCCGATCCCCACAGGCCAGGCCGAGGGACCCCACTGGTGCACGAATCCATGCACTGGGTCTCTAGTGATTTTATAAAATCAAAGATATTAAAATGATAAATTTGGCATAAAAAACCAAGTATTAGATAAGACTGTTTTTAGAGCTCACATTTCTCAATACAAGTACTAGTTAACCCATTTGGTAAGGCCAGAATGTAGTCTAGTTTTCATATTTATGCTGCCCTGCTTATAATGAAAAATCCTTAATGACCCATTACATCACAAAAGTGTTTCTCTGGGAAGAATTCATTATCTAATTTATTAATTAGATAATTAATATTTATTATAAATTGAGAATGGGATACAATGCTTTTTTTAATGAAAAAAATATATATCCAAAATTATTTGGAAATCTATAAGCTGATAAAATTCAATTTTAATTATTTGGCAATGTCTTACCAGGAACACTGATGCAACATGTATAATCAAGTAATTGAGAACTAAATTTATTTCTCCTCCAACTTCTTTTTTCGCAGATATGAGGATGAAGGTCATGCTGGGCAAGCTGAACCAGCTCCCCCACCAGTCAGTAAACGGGGTGTCCAGAAGGAAGGTTAGCCGCCGTGCTGTCCGAGAAGAGGCTGGTGGCCGAGAAGAGGCCACCGTATCTGCTCCCAGTACTACCACTGTCACATCCCCTGGGCACACCTGTGCTCCAGGCTCTCATGCTCAGCAGATGTGCATGCAGGAGGCTGGGAACTGGAAAGAGGCCCAAGAGCAGTTGCTGAGATACCAGCTGGCAGGTCAAGATCAGCTGCTGCTGCTCTGTCCAGACCTCAGACACGGGAGGCAGCAGATGCAGGAACAGAGTCAGCTGGGCAAGGACAGTGGCAGCTCAGGACTTTCCCAAGAGAAGAAAGCGTCCTGTGGTGCCAGTGAGGCATTCTGCCTTCATTCAGTCCATCCAGAAGCTACTCAGGAACAGCTGTGACCCAGGAGCAGTGTGGGCCTTTGGGCTGCAAGTCAGAACGTTCAACATATTTCTTGAAAATGAACAGGGGAGATGAGGCCTGACTTATATGGACACTAAGAAGGAAGAACATGGACTCCAAAGTCTCTTTTTTTCAACTTTGAAATGGGAGACAGTCATATAAATGCTTGAAGATTGAAATAATGTTAGATATGTCTTTTGTATTTATCATGGATCTTAGTCCAATGTCAGTCAAATAATAGGTTCCCAAGTATTTGTTAATATTTTACTTGTTGTTCATGTAAGCCTGATTTTGCCATCTCAATAATGGTCTAACACTTACTTATACCAGTAGGGGTTGTTATTAAGCTTCCTTTAGGAGGACCACCCCCAATTCTTTGGGCTTCTCTTACTAAGGGGTCATGAGAAGATCTGGTCTGCTACAATTATTTCTGCAGCATTACAGTAAAATTTTTTTTTACCTTATAGAAACATTTGAATGATAAGAGATCTGTCAGAACTCACCTTTCAACTATAAGACAACTTCTTGGTTTTTTTCCAAGCTGATTTCATTTTATGGCTTAAATGCAATCATTATTGGGAGCTCATAATTGAGAAACATATCAAGTTTGCACCTCATGAGTATTGATACATGAAAATTGATATTCTTATGGGATTTGCTGAGATTTTAATTACATATAAAAATACAAGAACAGCAAGTTTGGGAAAATAAATTGTTTATAGGTCAAAGTTATTTCTAGATAGTTCTTTGCAGTAGTAACTGGGTAAAATTACAACTGGAATTAAAAAAAAAACAAACAAAAACCTGTGTTGGGAGACCAGGATAACCAAGTGGCCAAATGGATTATCAGTTAACTCATTTATCAGAGAACTGCTTTGGCAGAAAAGTACTTCATAGGGCTGCCTGATGAGGTGGGGAAGAGATTACATGTGCAGCCTTTCTGGGCTATGCTAGAGGCTCTAATGGAGACCAGAGTAGAGAGTCAGCTGGTGTGAAGCTGGGTAAGGATGCCAATGTCAATGTCACCTAATTCATACATTTCCACAGGGCCCATCAGAGTTCATACTAAAGGGTACTTTAAGGAGCGTGACTGTGTCATTGGCTCTGGATCCAGAAGGCCCTGTGCTCCGAAGGAGTAAAGCAAAGACAGCAGAGGTGAGGAGGATTTTCAGAAAGAACTTCCTCTCAGTTTTATCCTAAGTATAAACCAGGATTTTCCCACCTGTAGAAGGTTAAAGGGCTGTCCTGTGTTTGAATTAGAACAGAGGAAGGAGACAGACTCTTCTATTGCAGAATTTTAAATAATGATGCCCTGGAACTAGCCCCATAGAAAATACTGGCAAAAAGTCATCATCACAGGACGTCAATGGGAAAATATGTGTCACCTTGCCATGAGTTGGCAGGAGCTTTCTCGGCCTCTTTGTCCATTCTTTTGGTGTCTTGTGACATCTCAAACCTTCAAGCTGCCCCTAAAGGAGATGGGCAGCCTTCCCCGTGGCACAGTGTTGAATACAAAGGGAAGTACAATGAGACGTACTTCAAGAGATTTTAATCCAGACTCTCTGTGTTTAAGGAGGGCATGGATGGGCAATCTGTCCTACAGACATTAACTGTGGAGGCACAAAATAGCTGCCTGAAAGGTAAATCCCTTTGCAGATGTGTGTTTTTTGGGCACTAACAGTATCTAAAAAACATAACACAGAAAAAATAACTCGAATGGCTTAGGCAGACTATGCCTTGTCTAGGTTAATTTGTCCCTGCTATCACCTGTTCTTTATCTCATTTTTGTAGCTTCCTAGTCTATGAGTAATTTTGTTTGCAATCTTTAGTCCTCAAAGAGCTGTGATCTTTTTGTATAAAAGCATTTTAGAAGTTAAGGCTTTTGAGGATTATACAATGGTAGCAGTCTTAGCACTACCTGCTGAGGTCTGTCTACACATTCTCCCTTTCACTCCCTTTCACCATCTCAAATTCCAGCCTAGATTTCTTTCCTGAGCTCTGTGCCATATATTTAGCTGCCACTGAGAAATATCCATTTGGATGCCCCGCAGCCACTATGCCTTAACATGGCCTCACAGCCCCCTTCCCCTTCTCCTCATGCTTTCCCTAACACGATACACCATGTCCCTGCACTCAGACCAGAGATCTAGAAATGAATCAGGACTCGTTGTTCTATCTTACCCTTCCCAAAGGGTCAGCTACCAGCTCTATTATGTCTACTCCTTCTTTACTCTTCTCCCAATTTTTACTATTGTCTTATCTATCCTCCATGTGCCAAAAGACTCACCTTTCTGGAAGGCAAGTTTGATTCTATCCTGTTTAGGAATAATTATAATTAACCCATTAATTATACCCCCAGCAAAGCCCAGGATCCCTGTGGTCAGAATGGACTCTTTGGGCCTGAACAACAGCCACAAACATCCAGAGTCACTTGCAGGTTTCTTGAATTGGGCATGGAATTTCAGAGTCTGGCCAGAACTGCCCAAACCATAGTTAAGCCCATCCTCTTTTTCCTTCTCAAATAATGAGAGAATTGTGTAAAAGCTGGAAACAAATAGAAGAGCTCATAGTTCATTCATGTTTGGAGATGAGCTGATTAGATAAAGCATAACTATAGGCTGGCCAATCCTAAACTTATTAAGATCATTAATATGGGTAACCCAGCAAATATTTTGCAGCAGTAACAACCCTTTATTCAAATAAACAATTTAAAAATATACTGTTCCTGTGTTATTCAAAAGCATCTATTTCTGACTCCCATTTCTGATTTTCTATATATGGTGAACTCCTTTTCCTCCAAGATTCTGAGCAAACTAAAATTCTAGATAGTTTAAAAGAATTGTAAATGTTTATGGGTATTAAAGTTGAGAGAAGAATGAAGGGAATTAGGGTAGTTTCCACCATCTCTTGGGTTTTGGGGATTGTGTTCAGGGAAAGTACCAGACTGTGACCGAACTAAATGTCTCAGAGTAAGAGACTGAGCCAATCTGACCAGGGTTGTGTCCTGCAGCAAACTTGCCCATATAATTGCCCAGGGAGGCTACTGAATGCCAAAAGGCCTTTAGCTCCCTCGAGAGGACCCAGTCCTTTCCATTATTATCTAGTTGAATCACTCCCTTCTGTCTTGCTGTCTGACTCCCAATGTATAAAATTACTATACATTGAAATGTATGCAAACTCTATGCAAAAATGAGTATGGGGAAATTGAATGTAAATTACATGCAAATATTATTCAATCAAGGTTCTATAAAATGGTATATGGCAGTAACAGTAAAGGATTTTAATTAATTCTGTCTTTAAAACTCATGCATTTATTCCATATTTTGTTTCTGGAATTTATAATGTATCAGTGTCAACTTTGAAAGAGCTATAAGCAAAAGGAATTATACTACTGAGTATAGAACAGTTGATTTCAACATACACTATAACACTGTGACTAATTACATATATATTTGAGAGAGAAGTCACATTTCCAGAATGTAATTTGTTAAAAAACACACACACACACCCGTTTCTATAAAGTTGAATGAGATTTAAGTGGTAAAATACAGACTTGCCTGTTTATAAATATTCTTCTGGCTTTGTTATTTATAGTCCTCAATAAAGACCAGGATTTCTTTGCTTGGAACAATTCAAGAAAACGTAGATTCTGCCCATCAATCTGGTCTGCTTTGGGACAGAAGACTCATTTAATGCAGTTGTAGGACTTTCTGAAATCTAATAGGATTTGAAAGATTGATTCTTTGATTCTATACAGGCCCCTTCAGATCTCTTCGCAGTTTTCCACTCATTCCAACAAAATTGTTTGAAAGACTTTTATTCTTTCAATATTTAATGCATTTCATTACTTCCTCGGTTTTCATTCACTGCACCATGGACTTCCCTCTGCCTTCCAACCCTTCCACGGAACAGAGACTGCTCTTATGGCAATCACCAGTAACTTCCATTTTTCCAGTTCTCAAGAACAATTCTCTATCCTCATCTTTCATGGTATCTTGGAAGCATCTAGTCCAGACTTTCTCTTCCTCTTTTTGGACCACTTTTTTCTCTAGGCTTTCGTGATTGCTTCTTTCCTTGATTTCCTGTTATGGCCCTGGATACACCTTCTAAATAAATGGCAAAGAAGCATATTTTAGCTTCTCACCCCAAATCTTGTGAGACCTAAGAAAAAGATCTGGTTGAGCCTTCAAAGTCTTTTGACCTAGAGAACTGAAAGCTAACAAACAGGTGGTGTTTTGTTGTTGTTGTTACTAATTTATTGAGGCGCAACTGACATGTAAAAAGCTGTACATAGTTAATGGATAAGTATACACCCATGAAATTATCACTACCATGGAGACAGTAAACATATCTATCACCACCAAAAGTTTCTTCCCACCTCTTCCTCCTCCTCACTATTAGTAGTAGTAGTAGTAGTAGTAGTAATAGTAGTAGTGATAGTAAGAACACCTAACTAACATAAGATTGACCCTCGTAGAAAAATTTAAGTGTACAATACATTATTGTTGGTATAGGCACTATGCTATATAGTAGACTTTGAGAACTTGTAAAACTTAAACTTTGTATATTTTTTCAATCATGTCCCCATTTTTTCTCTCCCTCCTCCCCCACCCTCTGGCAATCACCATTCTTACTTTCTGTTTCTATGATTATGACTATTTCATTTTATTTTTAATTTTTATTTTTTTATTATGACTATTTTAGATTCCACATATGAGTGAGATCATACAAAATTTGTCTATGTTTGGCTTATTTCACTTAGATAATGTTCTCCAGGTCCATCCTTATTGTTGAAAATGACAGAATTTCCTGCCTTTTTAAGATTAAATAATATTCCACTATGGGTATTGTTTTAAGTCCCTGAGTTTCTGATAATTTGTTATTCAGCAATAGCAAACTAATATTGACACTAAGGTTTCACACGCACGCACACAAATGATGGTGGGGAACTTAGTCCTCTGCTCTTGTCCTTGTTCCTGTCTTTGGACATTTATCACTTCCAGTCTTTCAAAAGCTTAAACTCTCATTCAATCATAGGTTCCCCTCGGCATCACAACTGCCCCCTGTGGGCAGCTGGATCACGTCAGTTCCCAGGTGCCTTCCCAGGTTTTCCACCTGCACACTCTCTCCTTCCAGTGTGGAGGCGGCCAGCTCTCAGGTCATCCAGCCACAATGGATTTGTCTCCAAAACGGGCCCCACAAGATGAAAACAATCCCAACTGTTCTTTTCTCTCTCTCTCTCTCTCTTCTGTCTTTCCATTTCCCAGTCTGTTTCCCCAGCTAGATTCCACAAAAGTTATTTGCAGCATCCCCATCAATTCCATGAGTGACAGCAGACTAGTGTCAAGTGAGAAAATGAAATGTAAATTTTATTAAACACCCCCTCTCATCTCTGCGTATCAATCCAGATTCCAGCCGAACATAGCAAATCAAATCCTGTCTATGCCAGGCCTCGGGGCACGTGGAAAATCATTTCCCCTTACTACCATTCCCTTCTAGTAAAATATTTTTCTGTTTGGTAAATGAAAATTTCCAATGCGAACCCTGTTTTAATCCCACTGAAAAGTATATCTTCCAAATGAACAATGAAGGAGGGAGCAGGAAAGAGAAGAGGGAAGATTCGGGGGCCAAGGAGAAGTAGAAGAGGGCTAAGAAAACAGAATCGTATTTAGCTGTGTCATGTGCCGGCCTGCCCGGTGGCTGTGCAGGGATGCATATCCACAGAATAAATGGAGACATTCTTTGAAAGCTTGGACCATCAGGACATTTATCTACATGCTGTCCTGTCTCAGAGATAATACAGATCTTAAATCTGATACACTGCCTTGAAACAGCATTAGAAATAGAGATGCTTCATTCTGGGTGTGAATATGTGGACAACTACTGACTTGTATGAGGATCTGAAGGGGGGTGTCTATGTGCACAGAACATCTTCGTTAGGGTCCTTAAAAGCATAATTAACAATTTAAAAGACACATTTTGTACATTAAGGCAAAAATAGAACAAATTAAAATTTTAGCCAATATTGAACAGTAAAAATAACATTACTACTTAAAATATACACTATATTTTTCTATATTCCACTTAATATATTTAAATAAAAACTGTAAATACGGTTTTATGTTTAAAAAGAATGTAATTTATTTAATCTACATTTTTTAATTTGCTCATTTTAAGTGGGTAAAACCATTTTTGAAATGGCAGCTTGTCAGGAATATATTTGTGTTTGGACCACCTGCCCTGATTTGTCTGAGACTGGGGAGTTGCCTGGGATTTGGGACTTCAGTGTCCAACCCAGGAAGTCCCTGAAAGTTCTAGTCAAATGAGAAGCATTAGTCACCCTAACATATTACCATTATAAGTAATATAAAATAACAATTCCTCATACTTCAATAAATTATTAATATTGTAGACTTTATTTTTGGACACTGTTCTTGAGCTAAATGAACTTATAGCTATATCTGGATGTGATCTCCTTGGTTTGGTCAACTTGGCTAACAGAGTTCAGGCTCCCAAAATTTGTGAGGGCACAACTTAAGTATTACTATTGCTATCTGAGAAAATGGCATTCTTACTCTCTCCTTTCCTTTTTAAGCAGTTAAGCTTAAAAAAACATTCTTCTTGCCCTGACCTGGTGGCTCAGTTGGTTGTAGTAGGGGCAAAAATAGAATATTGGAGACTAGCTATGGTTATGGGAAATATTAATCATGCTCTGTTAACTGTTTTTGCCTTGTTCTGGTTAAAAAAAAGGATATTCTAACCTGGCTGGGCATTGTACACTCCTGGGACCTGGGAGTCAACCTTGGAATGCAGTCCATTCTCATTCAAGAACTGCCTATTCTCATGGAAAGATTAACAACCTTGTTGCCCAAACAATGGAGTCCCACCCCAGCCTGCATAGCCTGCTTCCCCATGCCTGTTAGCCCTAGTTCCCCCTGTAATCTTTGTTTTACCCTGTATATGCAGCTGGCTTATGGGAGGTTGCAAAGCAGATTCTTGTGGCTGACCTGCTGCTCTCCCATACTGCCGGCAGCATTGGAATAAACGCTTCTATGCGATTCAATCCTGTCTCTGCTTCATTGGCTCAAGTAGTGACAGGCAGCCCAGACCCACTGGAGCAACTTCTTGTGCACCAAAAAGGTTGTGGGTCAGCACACCTACCTAGGTTGTGGGTTGGGGCGCTTATGAAAGGCAACTGATCAGTGTTTCTCTCTCACATCTATGTTTCTCTCTTTCTCTCTGTCTTCTCTCTGTCTCTGTCTCTCTCAAATCAATAAGCATATCCTCAGGTAAGGATTTAAAAAAATAAAAAGGACAATAAAGTCCCTAAACTATTGATGAAAGAGAGATAATTAAATCAAGATTGGGACATCCATATAGTTAAAAGTTTTGATTTATTAAAAATTATGTTGAAAAATGATAATTGCATAAGAAATCCTTAATTTTAAGTATTAAGTTAAATATATAGTATGCAAATAGAGTACTGTCTCACATAAATGTGTGTGTATATATTTGTGTCCATATTTATATATGTATGTGTTAACAGGGTTATCTCTGAAAGATGGTTTTATTTTATTTTTCATTGTCTTCTTTGTTTTTGTTTTATTCAGACTTTCAACAATTAACAAGTTACCTTTAATCAAATAAAAATATAGTAAGTTCTACTTAAAGGAGGGCGAGCCCTGGCCAGTGTTTCTCAGTGGTTAGAGCATCAGCCCATCCAAGGAAGAATCTCAGATTCATTTCCCAGTCAAGGGCACCTACCTGGGTTGCAAGTTTGATCCCCACCCCAGTCAGGGCACGTGCAGGAGGCAACCAATGGATGTGTCTCTGTCACATCGATGTTTTTCTTTCTTTCTCTTTCTCTCTCCCCCTACCTCCTTCCCTTCCAATCTCTCTAAAAATCAATGGGAAAAAATATCCTCGGGTGAGGATTAATACACACACATACACACACACAAAACAGAGGATGAGAGATCCCAGCCTCTGCACTGATAAACAGATCTCCTCAGTGCCAACCTTGCAAATGCCCATTGGTGCAAATTCACTTTATACTGAGATGCTTCCTTCTTGCCCCACTGTGGGAGAGACGGCTGAGGAGAGCTGAGCAGAAGCTACAGCCTGGAGGAGTCATGGAGAACATGTCGACCATGAGGTCATGGGACCCAAGGCCCCTTGGTGCGCCTCTCTTATTTCCTGCTTGTATTGTTTTGTTTTGTTGTTGTTTGTTTGTTTGTTTTGTTTTTAAGATTTTTAAATTGATTTTTAGAGAGAGAGCAAGGGAGATGGAGAGAAAGAGAGAAATATCAATGTGAGTGTGAAACACTGACTGGCTGCCACCTGCAAGCCCAACACGGGATCTAGGCCTCAACCTGGGCATGTGCGCTGACTGAGAATCAAATTGCCAACATTTCCATGCACGGGAGGACGCCCAACCAACTGAACCACAACGGCCAGGCCATTCCTGCTTTTATTCACCATCGTCACCCTTGTCCAAAAATGTGGATGAATGTAGTCTGCTCATTGCAGTACAACAGAGTTTTTCCCACCAGACCCAACCGAGGAAACGCTATTCTTATTATGCTGCTCCTTACAGTAGGCTGGCTAAGAAGGATGGAGGAAGCTGCGATAATGTGCAGCTGGCAGGATGGAAGTGGTAATAAACACGAGCGTTGACTAGACTCAATATTAGTGATGGTGCTGGGGAGCCGTCCTGGCTTTGGGCTGCCCGAAGGCAGTGGTGATCCCTGCTTGTCCTATCTGTCAGTCTATTTGATCTCCAAATGAATTGCTTTTGATAACAGCTATATAAATGCAGAACTGATCCGCTGAGCCTTCTTAAATGAGACTCCTCGCTTTCATCTCCCAGTCATTTCAAAAAGCAGATAGACTTGTTAGAGGTTTTAATGCAATAATTTATGTTTTATCTTGCCGAGTTCGAGGCAGCATTTATTTAGCACTAAATTCTTCCCAAGCCTCTATGTGAGGGGAGAAAACGTTTGCACACACAACAATTAGGATTTCTTTTTTTAAAAAAATAAAGACATTCAATAATACACTTTTTTTCTGCTTTCTGATGTTTAGGAAAGACAAAGTTTATTTTAAGGAAGGAGGGAGGGAACAGAAAAAGTGGCCATACAAAACACTTTCATTATCACACTCTTGGCAAAGTTATAGGGAACCAGCGAGGAACAATATCACTTCCTAAAATCTATAAAACAAATCCTTAAGTCCCCCCACCCAAAGAAAAAGAGATCACAATTTCTGTTAAAACAAAGGAAGACAAGTTCTCTTATGGTTTTTCTCATGTTTGCATTATCTATAAGAAAACAGTCCGTGGGAGCCTACCCATTGTTTGTCTCTCCTGCCTTTCTTTCCTTACACCTCACTTTCTAATCTCTTTTCACTCTCACCCCTTCCCCATTGTATGAACAACGCAAACTCTCTTCATAATGTAAGTGGTGCATCATTTATAACACACACAACCTTTAGTAAGAAGCTTTGCTCATTTAGCATGTGTATGCAATAAGTAAGCTTATAGGAAGGGATATATTTAGTGGCAAAGACACAACCTACTGCAACCGGAGAGGAAGTAGAACTTGATTTCCTTTTCATGAAAGGATCTCACTTTATAAAATGTTATAAGAAGCACAATGCAAAGTGTACGTGTGTGTGGAAATCAAACAGCTAAAAAAATTGTGACAACTTGCTATTTTAAATTATGGTTTTCAAATGAAAAAATTATGATTTTGAATAGAATATATAATCAGCCCAAATCTGAATTTTTTATTGATCACATTCAGTTAAATTTTGGTCATGCTCTCATGAAAAACCACAACATTTTATTCAATCCTTGTACAGTAAGGCAACCTGCAATTATACCTTCTTAAAAGTGATATATAATAGAGCAGCAAAAAGAAAACCACATGATATGAAGTGCTTGACATCTCCAACAGATGAAATTCATTTTTAAAAATATATTTTTATTGACTTTAGAGAGAGAGGAAGGGAAAGGGCTAGAAAGATAGAAACATTGATGGGAAAGAAACATCAATCAGCTGCCTCCTGCATGCCCCCCACTGGGAATCGAGTCCTCAGCCTCTTGGGTCATAGGTCCACACTCAACTACTGAGACACACCAGCTGGGCAAAATTCATTTTTTGATAGGTAAGCAGCCTCATAATTAAAAAATACTAAAGCTAACTGGAAACGGGTTAAGACGTTTCTCTATGTGGTAGGAGAACACATTCATATCCTGTATAGTGCTCTTACTCTGTAATTTCCTTTTGAGTCACAAGAAAAGATAAAAGAAGCTTTTTAAATGCTTGAACATGTGGTTAAAGCAGCCTATATTGTAGTCCCAGCACTGAGTGCAACAGGTTACAGATGCTGCTGATAATTAGATTGGCCCTGTGAATTTCTTTTCTTGTTACTCTTTCTAAATGTTTCTATAAATACTGAAAAACTTATCAAGTTTCTTGAAACAGATATGCAGGTTAAAGAAAAATTGACGAGTTTATAGTTTTCTTAAAAAAATGCCTTGAATTAATCATTGTAAAAATAATAATTATATTTTCCAACCTGGCCAGCATGGCTCAGGAGGTCAGCATCGACCTATGAACCAGGAGGTCATGGTTCGATTCCTGGTCAAGGCACATGCCCAGGTTGTGAACTCAATCCCCAGTGTGGAGTGTGCAGGAGGCAGCCAATCAATGATTCTCTCTCATCACTGATGTTTCTATCTCCCTCTCCCTCTCCCTTCCTCTCTGAAATCAAAAATATCTAAAAAATATTTTCCAATGAGGAAAAATATAGCAATGAAGTAGTTTGATTCCAGTTTTTCATATGAGCAAGGCAGTAGAATGAACTCAATGCCATACACCTTAGAAACAAAATTATGATGATAATGTTGCCTGATATTCGCTTTGCTACCTTTCCAATAGAACACCAGATAGTTTCTATTTTCTTTTAAGTACAGGCATTTTGATTGAATATAAGAGTGCCATGTGCCATATAAATAGCCTCAGGAAAGTATGTTCTTAAATAGGACAGTACCATTTTATAATCTATAACGAGAAATAATTATAATAATGACTTTTAAAAGTTTTATAAATTACAATATTGAAACTAATCCACTATGAAAATCAAACCCATTTAACAGAGTGCCTATTATTAATCCTATGCTATACAATATGAGGTTTTTATAGGAAACAATAGATGATAGATGATAGGTAGATAGATTGATAGATAGACAAATACAAACATACATACATACATACATAGACGTATAGATAGATATGGGCTGGGGAAAAACATTTCCCTGCCACTTGATAAAAATCTGGCAGACCACATCATTTTTTCTTTCCATCCAGAGAATTAAATAGTTCTATGTTCTCTTTATGATACAGGAACATGGTCTTTTTTTTTTTTTTTTTAATACTCACCTGAGGACAGGTTTATTGCACTTAGAGAGAGAGAGAGAGAGAGAGAGAGAGAGAGAGAGAGAGAGAGAGAGATCAGTTACCTTCCCATTTTCACCCTAACCGGGGATGGAACCACAACTTTTTTGGGGTATGGGACAAGGCTCCAATCAATTGAGCCACACTGCCAGGGCCAGAAACATAGTCTTTGTTCAAAAACTAAAAGTGTCCCATTCAAGATACTAGTCAACACTTCATCTGTATTGAAAAGTAAGAGTCTTCACCACCTCCCAACTAACTTGCATTGGTGGACACTGCACCCTTTGTGGTTGGCTTCTGGTTTCTGATTTTGCTCATTCCTTACCCCACTTAAGAGGGACTGGGGCCAAAGGGACACTTTAAGGAAGATAGAAAAATATCTATAGGCCAAGTGACAGCTTCCAATACTGTTGGAAGTTGACTTTAATTCTCCCTTGACCACTTTCCCTGAGCAGATTTTTAAAGCTGATTTTTTGTGCTGTTGGAAGACAATTCTTCTAAGGTCTCTTCTGTTTCTGAGCATCTCATGAGCAGAGGCACTAACTGCCTTTAGCCTATCTTCTCAAAGTTGTTTGTATAATGAACAGCCTCCCTCCAGATAAAACAATAGGTATGTTTATTGTCCAGTAAAAAATATTTAGTTTCCCTGAGTTCAGGATCCCTCTTCTGTAATGCAATCCACTGCTCATATAGCTGTCATCTGACCCCTTTTGCAATTCCCTGTGGAAACTGGGGCTTGGGGAACTAGTGAAAGAAAATGCTGATTTTCTGGGTATGGTTACTAATGTGAGCAGTCCTTGGTTTCTGATCCAGTAATCTTGTATCTTTTGCCAGCACTCATGAAACGGTGGAAAGCAAACTCACTAGCATATAAAAGGGTAAAATCTCAGATCCTTTACAGTTCTTAACAAGGGAGTGTTCTCTGGGTTCTCAGAGCTCTCTGCATTGGGAAACCTCTATACTACATTTCTATTCTCATGGGTAATGTGAATTCCTAATCCCTCTTCAACCCATATTTTTTTCCCCATAAATTCATGCTACACATACTCTCCTTGTTAAAATGCATTATCTCTTGGAAGAAGCATGTGTATGCAATAAGTAAGCTTATAGGAAGGGATATATTTAGTGGCAAAGACACAACCTACTGCAACCGGAGAAGGAAGTAGAACTTGATTTCCCTTTCATGAAAGGATCTCTCACTTTATAAAATGTTGTAAGAAGCACAATGCAAAGTGTACGTGTGTGTGGAAATCAAACAGCTAAAAAAATTGTGACAACTTGCTATTTTAAAATATAAAAAATCCCCAAGTTGGCTCTCTCTCTCTCATGTTGCCAACATTTGGTGCACATGAAATACTAATGCTTACATTGTCAAATTTTGCAAGCCAATTCTAATGTTGACATATTCCACTCTCACTCTCCTAAGCATGAATCAGGTTACAATCCTCCCTGTACCCCTAAAGGGCTGTCCCAGTGGTCCCATAAACCACTTTCACAGTTAGCAACCACATCCCTTCCTAAATCTGGCTTCGTCAATGGCAATAGCTTTCTCTAAAGCAAACTCCTTATCCTTTCATTTTCTTGTGAGCAATAGATTTCTGGTAGAGGACCCCCAAAGTCATGAAACTGGTTATGATATATTTTATTTATAAATTCTACCGTGTGTAAACACTTCACATTCAATTTAGGATCTTATACCTATCATATTAATACCTTGGGAGAAAATAAAACAAGAGATCTTTAATAGACCCTGTGACAGTATTGTTATTGCTATAATCATTGAATCATTTAATAAATGGTAGTCATTTTATGTGTTTTTTCTCTGCATGTTCTCCGACATATTGGCACCAGACATGGTGCAATCAGGGAAGAAAGAAGTTTCTTGCCAGAGGACCCAAAATAAAAGGGAGGCTCAGGGAACTTGGAACTATTGGTATATGGAAATAGTAAAGAGCTTAGAAAATGAACCCCAAAAAGTAGTTCATGAACTCCAGGGTGCATCTCCAACCTGTATATGCTGGATCTGGTCCTAATTAACATAACAAAGACTTTGAGAATTGAGCTAATCAGGAAACCGTTGCCTAGGTCCAATATTGGTACATGCACAGGAGTAATCTAAATAATGCAGCTAAAGCTATGATAATGGAACAGACATTGGAACTACAGCCCATAGCTAGAAGGTGGTCTAACCTAACCCAGCCAGTTGCTACAAAAATTAAAACATCAACATTATCCATCAGGTTTATAAAATACTCAGAGCCTCATAATGTAATATTCACAATGACCAGGTTATACGAAAAAATAATTACTCAGCTTACAAAGAACCAATCACAATGAGCTTGGGAAAACATAATCAACAGACAATGCGATAATACAGATGTTGGTTGGAATTTTTCTGACAGAGCCAATAAAGTGACTCTTAAAATATATAAATGACTAATTTCAAACACTTGAATTAAATATTATAATTTTAAACATCAGCAAACAAGTAGAGATAAAAAAGAATAATCCTATTGAAATTTTTGAACTGAAAAATAAAATAACTGAGATAAAACTCACTTAAAGGGCTCCAGAGCACAATAGAGATGGTAGAAGAATCAGGGGACTTGAAGACAGATCAATAAAAATTATTAAACAACAGAGAGAAAAAAAATTAAACAGAGACTGACACAACTGCATGCTGTCTAAAGCAAACTTATTTTGAATACAATGATATAAGCATAGTAAGGAAAAAGGGTGTGAAAAAAATACAATGCAAAACTAATCAAAAGAGAGCTAAAATGGCTATCTTAATATAAGAAAAACTGGATTTCAGAGCAAAACAAATTACCCAGTGGAAAGTGAGACAGACTTGGCCCATGTAGCTCAGTTGGTTGAGCCTCATACAGTGCGCTGAAAGGTCACAGGTTCTTTTCCCAGTTATGGCACATGCATAGGTTGTGGGTTCAATCCCTGGCCGGGGTGTGTACGGGAAGTGGCTGGTCAATGTTTCTCTCTCATATCCATGGGTTATTTTCTCTCTCTCTCTCCCTCCATCACCCTTCCTCTCTTTCTTAAAATAAGGAGAGAGAGAGAGAGAGAGAGAGAGAGAGAGAGAGAGAATATATTGATACATATTGGTTTTATTCTTTATTTTGGTGGAGCACATCCTCAAATCACTTTCAGAGAGTATATGCCACTTTTATGAGATCTCATATATATCTGAAAATATTTATTCTATATAATTTTGGTGGGAATAAAATTCAAATCACTTTTTCTCCTGATTTTGAAGTTGTTGAATTATTGCCTTCTAGCTTTTATGGTTAAAGTTTAAAGTTGATGTTATTCTGATTCCTACATTTTTCAGGAGGTTTTAAAGGTTATTTCTTCATCAATTTTACTCTCAAATGATTAGTGTGCATCTTTCCCCCTCATTAATTATGCTTAACACTCAATAGATCATTTCAATCTGAAAGTTCATGAACTTTAGGTCTAAATTAAAAAAAATATATAGTTCTTTGGTGATTTCTATTCTTCTGTTTGTTAGATATTGGATATCCAATATAAACTCTCAATTTTTGTTTCCTTTTCTTTTTTTCAATTAATTGTTTTGTATTTTTTTTTTTACTTTCTGAGAGCATTCTTCTATGATACATTCAGACTTTCTATTATTAACGTTTTATAAATTCTACTTTCATATTTTTAATTTCCAAGACCTCTTTCTTATTCTTAGGATATTCCTACTTACAGTAACCTATCCTATCTAATAAAAGAGTAATATGCAAATTGACGGTCACTCCAACACACAAGATGGCTGCCCCCATGTGGACACAATATGGCTGCCACAAGATGGCCAGCAGAAGAGGGCAGTTAGGAGGGATCAGGCCTTCAAGGGAGGGCAGTTGGGGGCAATCAAGCCCGCAGGGGAGGGCAGTTAGGGGTGACCAGGCCAGCAGAGGAGGGAAGTTGGGGGTGACCGGGCCTACAGGGAAGGGCAGTTGGGGGGGGGGAATCCAGGCCTGCAGGGGAGAGCAGTTGCGGGGGACCAGGCCTGCAGGGGAGGCAGTTAAGGGTGACCAGGCCTGCAGAGGAGGGCAGTTAGGGGCAAATAGGCTTGCAGGGGAGCAGTTAGGCATCAATCAGGCTGGCAGGGGAGTGGTTAGGGGGTGATGTGGCTGGCAGGCAGAAGTGGTTAGGGGCAATCAGGAAGGCAGGCAGGCGAGCAGTTGGGAGCCAGCAGTCCTGGATTGTGAGAGGGATGTCTGACTGCCTGGTAGGATCAGGCCTAAACGGGCAGTCAGACATTCCTCAAGGGGTCCCAGATTGGAGAGGGTGCAAGCTGGGCTGAGGGACACCCCCCCCACCCCCGTGCACAAATTTCGTGCACTGGGCCTCTAGTTTTTTTTATGAAGGCCTAAGAGTAATATATTCTCTTATGCCTCCAGATACACACACACACACACACACACACACACACACACACACACACACCCCCATTCACACACAGTTTTCTTTAGTTCTCTTTCCTTCCAGTTCTATTTCTTATTTTTAGTTTATTTTGGTATGATAGAGGTATACTTTAAAATACTGTTAATCTTTGCCTATACATTTATATATAAAATGAAACATTAAAATGTGACTGGAAGCCCTATATGCACAGGTGAACTCAGTGGGACTCACTATAGGTTAATCAGCCTAGCCAGTGATTTTAACTGATACATTGAAGACCTTAACCTGTTACTCTCTGCAAGGGCTTTTGTGTGTGTGTTTGTTTCATATTTAAAGGGGGTCAGTTTCTCTAAAAATAAATCCTACTGATCTTTATAGATGCTTTTGTTCTGAGAGCTGAACAAGGAAAGAATGCTTAAAAACTCTCAGAATCTAGGATGCAGCTTTTTTTTTAAATCAGAGGATATGTCCTATTGATTTGAGAGAGAGAGAGGAACAGAAAGAAAGAGAGAGAGACATCAATGTAAGAGAGAAGCATCAACCAGTTGCCTGCTGTATGCACCCCAATTGGGCATCAAACCCACAACCCAGGTATGCACCCTGACTGAGAATCGAACCTGCCACCTTTTGGTGTAGAGGACGATGCTCCAACCACCTGAGCTCCCAGCCAGGGCTAGGATGCAGCTCTTTACTTTATCCACTTGTAGGCCTGAATCCTAATTTTCTCTGAGTCAACCTCCCTGGGAGTGAACTCCCTGCATTCTGTTGGTATTAGAAAAAGAGTGCAAGGGCATGACTATTCTTCTATACACTGTCAAGAAATCCTCCTCATTTTAAATTACAGACCACAGTTCATCTTTCCGAGATACTAGTACCTTCAAATCCTAGATCTTTTGGGTTTTTGGCTCAGGTATCAAATCAGCTGTCTTCCCCACAGAAGTTAGGTTTTAGCTTTCTTTGCCCTGCTGACTTACTAATACACATGCATCTGCTTGCCACTTCAACATTTTCTTGACTTTTTTCATCTGTTATCATCTCTTTTTCTGTTACTTTTGTTTATACAGGGCTTAAATATTTTCTTCTTTTACTGCCATTTTAATGTTATATTTTTTTTCTGGAAGAAATAGAGATAAAATTATGTGCTCTCTATGCTATGTGAACTAGACATCTTCACCATAACCGTCTCATCAGTTCATCTCTTGCTTCTGAATCCCTTGTGTTTTATCCTTCCCATTTTGTTTACCACCAGCCTCTCTGTTCCCAGCTAAAGTCTCTCCTTTCCATCTTCCATACTGCTTGGAAAAGTGATCTTTATAAAACCAAATTATGAAAATGCCTCTACCTTGTTTAAACCCTTAAGTGCACTAGCAGTAGAAACTTTATAATTGGCATGCTGGGTCTCCCATGAATCTAGTTTTTCACTATTTCCTTGAACCCTACCCCATTCATACTGATCTCCTTGGTATTCTCCAAATGAACTCATTCAGTTCTATACCTAAAAATACTTTTCTTTTACTTCCATCACTTGTATATTTCTGTGTTGTTGTTTAACTAAAATTAGAATTTTTTTTTTATTCTAAAATTAAACTCTGGAGTCACCTTCTCAGAGAGCCTATCTTCACCACCAGTGCTTCTGCGTGTCCTCACAATGTGTTCTAGATGCCTCACTCATACCAGTTCAGTGAATAAGCAGAGTACAATTCTGTGTAATTCATTCCCCTCTGGAATCTGAGTCTATATTCCTTGTTTCTATCATAGTTCCTATCACAGAAATTAAGCAGGACTGGGACGAGTTGCTGCAGATTAAGGGGGAAAAAAAATACAACTGTAAGTTTATCAACATGGCACTGACTCCAAATTCATCCAAGATATATACCCTTGGTTGCTAGAAGAATTCAATCACCCTGCTTAGTCAGTTTTAGACACTCCTCCTTTTATTGTTTATTGTTGCTCAGACATTTGAATTGCTGGCAACAATGAGTGATAACAATGGAGGGGTGATGTGGGGGAGTAGCTGAGAATGAAGGGAGTTAAGAACATCGTGGAAAATGAGAAGTTGCCAAAAATGACTTATCTCCTGAGCCCAAGACTCTTTGGTCTGGCAAACAGAACTTGGTCACAGCTCTTGCTGCATCAAAGCCCCCGAGTTACCTTGTGTTACTGGAGGACAAATGTCCCTTCGTGGGAAATTGCGCTGGTTAACTCTGTTTCCATTTTGTTGATTTTTTAAAGGCTGTCAGTGTTTATGGGTGAGGAGGATGGACAAGTCCATTTGTCTTTGTGAGCCTTTTGTTTATGCCTCCCTAGCCACTCTTCAATAGCATATAATTCAATTTTCAGCATTGTTGCTGGGTTTTAGATAAGAGCAAGTCAACATCAACTTTGCTGCTTGTTTTACTTGACTCTCCTCCCTTTTCTCGCTGTTGGATTAAAACAACCTTCTTGTTTCGGTGTTAGGGTGCTTTAGATAAAGAGGGTGGAGGTCCAGGCCCTGGTGCTTTTGTCTGTCCCCCTATGTATCACTTATTACAGTCCTGTTGCCCTGACCATTGTTGCTTCCCACTGAAGTCTGGTTTATTTACTTGAAAATCTGATTTGTTTCATTTTATTACTGTGTTTGCGAAGTAACTGATATCAGATTGGGAGGGAAAGAACTGCCATTTACCAGCAGGCTGTGATGGCTTTGCCTCGGTCTGCAGGCCTGATTTTGAGGCCTCGTCTGCCCTGGGGCTCCCACAGAAATAAGATTACTGGCAATAACTGCTTCAACTGCTTTGAATAACAGACACAACTCAGAGAGCATAAAATTAGCATAAACACAGCACTAGTGTGTTCCCTCAGCCAGTGTGAGACAGGCAGGCTATGGAAAATTGACTGAAATGGGGTCAGACAACATAGAAATCTGAAACATAGGAAATACCGCCTAAGAGATATGAGGTATTACCACCTCTCTCATTTTCTTTTATCTCTCTCTATAGATAGTCATGCAGTTTTAATGATAAAATGTTAGAACTGATGAAAATTAAAGATGCAAAATCACTACCACCCTAAAATGCCTGCGTTATCTTTCCAGACAAATTATTATTAATCATTTCTCAGCTTTTTAATCCTGAGGGTAGAAAAATAAACACATTTGCACAGTCATTTTAAATTGATTTTTCTTTTGGAGAGATATTAGTTTGAGGATAGAGTTTGCTTCAGGAAGGAAGTGAACAGATGAAGCAGTACAGGATTGTCGCTTGAAACAATTTCTCCCATATCTATTTATCAAATATTAAAATGGAATACGCAGCCGACAAACACAATAAAGTCTAACATTACAGGGAAAAGAGTGACGCCGTGCAGATGGAAGATACGATTGTGTTGTTTTAATAATATGTTGTCACATATGGAATACACTTTTCAATACAGCTGCATATAGATGGGTCCCATTGCTTATTTATTTATTTTCCATGCGATGTTGGCAAAGGTCCTCGTTACCATTCCAAAAAATGGAAATGCTCTTGGAACTTAGCATTTCCTGATCTCATTCTGGCCAGAGGTAGTTCCAAAGGTTGATAATCTCACACTTCAAATTTGAATTAGGGGGAAAGGGTATAAATATTTAGTACTCTTTCCTCCCACAAGACTAGCTTTAGGTCACTCTATTATAGTCTGTATACAGTCTCTTTAACAGCATTTTCCACATTTAGGTATTACCAGTTAATGCCAATCTTCCCCATTAATCTGATGAAGTGAGAAACCTTGTTTATCTTATTTTACCTTACTCCTAGTACCTAGTACTGTGCGTGGTATTTATTAAGCACTCAATAAATATTTACTGAATGTTGTGTGAATAAAATATGACCAAGTGACCGGAGATTATATTGAGAAAGGTAATATAAACTTGAGAGGATGATTCTTACAGAATCTCTATCAAAATTTTGATTAAATAAAAATGATAATAGTGGGCTCATTGTCTTTGGATTCTAAAAAAAAACAGTGTCTTTAAAATATATGCAAATGAAGTGTTGAGTGGCCATATTTCTGTAAACACCAGCCATAGAAAATACAACTTACAGAATAATTCCATAGACACTGCTGTTGTGAAGTGCATCTGGCATGTGATATTATTGCATTTAACACACTTGTAGATGGTTAGCAAGTTTAGGTTGTCAGGTCTATGCTCATGTACTATAGTGGTATCAAATAGTCACAGAGTACCACATGTCATTCCACTCTATGTTACAAAAGATTTTGGTTAGTTACACCTTTTTGCATCTGTAAGAGTTTAAATGTATCCTGTTAGACACTCACTCTAAAGCTAAGTGGATAAAATTTACATTTAGTTTTCTTTTGCCTAATTATACTAGAGGCCTGATGCACGAAATTCGTGCAAGGGGCTCAGCCCTCACAGCCCTGGCTGCCTCAGCCAGCCCTCACAGCCCCAGCTTCGTCTGGAAGGTTGTTCAGCTGTTCTGTCTAATTAGCATATTAGCTCTTTATTGTATAGGACTAGTGGCCCAGTGCACAGATTCATGCACTGGTGGGTCCCTCAGCCTGGCCTGCAGGGATCAGGCCGAAACCAGCTCTATGACATCCCCTGAGGGGTCCCAGATTGTGAGAGGGCGGTTCTCAGGTGATGCACCCCAGAATCAGGCTCCCTCCTCTCTGGTTTCGGGTGCATCGCCCAATAACCACAGCTGCCAAGTCACTGCAGCTCAGCAGCTACTGCATTGAGCATCTGCCCCTGGTGGTCAATGTGCATCATAGCTACCAGTCAGACAGTTGAACGGTCAGATGGTTGCTTAGGCATATATATATATATATGAGAAAGAAGTTGACTTGTCATTTTTCTAACTTATTTTAGTGACAAGGGGCCTTCTTCTCTTCTTTCTCTGATCTCTTATAAGAACAATGATCTAAATCACATACTTGGGTCAGAGAAACTGGAACTTTACATTATTAATTACTTTTATGTCTATGGCCAGCCTCCCTAGGTAATTGTAAGTACCAAAGGGCAGATTCCATGTCCTGTGTTGCTAGTATCTACAAATCCTTGCATATAGTGGTACACATCAGAAGGGTAGATAATATAGACAGCACTCTGTTTGAATTCAGCTCTCACTTATCTATAAATTTAAGCACACCCACATACACACAGACATTATGAGAAATGGATACCCCTTCTATTTGCATATTTGATCTCAATTTCTGAAAAAGTTCTCTCTACCCAAAATTTTCCCTGCTCCAGAGAACTTAAATCACCAGGCACAGTTGTATCTATGAATATGATATTAGAAGTAATTATGAGAGTCAGATGCTGTGGTTGAATTCACTCACTGTACCTGAATAACATGATCACAGTTCACATTGTTGGGCTATCTTCTCTGTTCAGGATGAAACCTTTTTTCTGAGATCCTGTGAGATGGTGCCCTGGCAGCTATACTTGTATGTTATCCTGTACCTGAACATAGTTGCTTGAACCAGCCACACTAATCAGATTCTTTC
Organism: Eptesicus fuscus; assembly: GCF_027574615.1. Lineage (NCBI taxonomy): Eukaryota > Metazoa > Chordata > Mammalia > Chiroptera > Vespertilionidae > Eptesicus > Eptesicus fuscus. The sequence continues at coordinate 19,947,079 of NC_072482.1, read as the reverse complement.
TCTAGTGAAGTTCACCTTCAGTTTGAGAGATTCTTGTTCAATCTGGATTGTCAGCATCCACTGAGAAAATATAAACTGCAAATACGTGGGTAGCCATCTTTCTCCAGTGACCATGTTTACCTCCTGAGAAAGAAAGATCCTATAGATGTAGTATTAATTAGATGTTGTATTAATTCTCGCATGACAGAGAAACCCAATCATTTTGGCTAATTTTTAAAATTCTTCCACATAATAATAGGTGCAGAGATAGGCAGTCTTGGGCTGTTAGGGTACTGATAATTCTCTAGTTTTCTGCTCCAATATGTGTCTCTCATCCTCTTGGCCCTAAGATAGTTAGTTAATCCTTCTTCAGGCATGGTGCCTGTATTCTAGCAGAAAGGAAAGAGGTTCATTCCACCAGAGTTTGTTTCATTAACAACTTCCTGAAGTCACTACCTGGTAACTTCTACTTATCATTATCTTGGACAATGTGACACAGCTAGGTAGCTGCAAAGGGGCCTGGGAAAGCTGGACATATTACCCCTCTGAACAAAACTGAAATTCTATTAACAATGAGGAAGGGAAGCATATACATAGAATAGACACTGAACCAGCAACCACCAGGGTTGGCTATAGCTATTAGTGAAAAAATGAACAAATAAACAGCAAAAAACATAGACCAGGGATTTGGTGGCCTAGCAGATAGAGAAAAAGAGAGTGCCTGCCTGTCTTCCAGATCTTGCTTTCTGTGAGGGTCCTTTGTCAGGCCTAACTATCATGAACTATAAGTGTCCCTACAACACATTATTATTTTTTTTGCTTAACTCTCTTTTTAAAAAAATGAATAGGTGTTACATTTTAGAGTGCTTTTCGGTTCACAGCAAAATTGAGCTGAAAGTATAGAACATTTCCAGATACTCCCTGCTTCCCCTCCCCACCACATGCAGCCTTCCACATTATCAACATCCTCCATCAGAGTGGTATGTTGGTTACAATTGATAAACATACAATGATACATCACTATTACTCAAAGTTCATAGTTTGTATTGGGATTCATTCAGGGTGTTGTGCAATGCATGGATTTCAAAAAATTTATAATGACATGTAGCCACTATTATAATATAGAAAATAGTTTTATTGCCCTAAAAATTCTCTGTGCTCTGTCGATTCATCCCTCCTGCCCCCTATGCCCTGACAACCACTGATCTTTTTACTGTCTTCATAGTTCTACCTTTCCTAGAATGTCAAATAGTTGGAGTCCTATAGAATGAAACCTTCTCAGATTGGCTTCTTTCACTTAGCAATATTCATTTAAGGTTACTTCATGTCTTCCCACGGCATGGTGGCTCTCTCTCTCTCTCTCTCTCTCTTTTTAAGAACTGAATAATATTTCATGGTCAGGATGTACCACAGTTTATTGAACTATTCACCTACTGAAAGGCACCTTGGTTGCTTGCAAGTTTTGGTAACTATAAACATCTGTGTGTAGGTTTTCATATGGACATAAATTTTCAACTCATTTAGGTAAATATCAAGCAGCATGATTGCTGGATCATAGTCTTATTTCTTCATGTTACTTTAAACAAAAGTTATGCATGGGGCACTTTATATTATTCACATTATCTATGCAGACATTTGCCAAAAATAAACTAATCTAATTGGATTCTACCAGTCCCTAGACTATTACCTGATTGAAGTTACATGTTGTATTGTCTTTTCTGCATATTCACTGAACTAAATTCATTTTGTCAAAAAGCAATAAATGCTTGAGTCATAGCAGAGGTTGTACAGGAATAATGATTGGGGAAAGTAATATTCCTTTCAAAAGAAGTATGAGGGTAATATGTGTATCTAGATAAAAATAAATGAAATTCTTTTTAACTTTTTAATTTATGTAAACATGAGTGGAAAAGAACATCAGGTGATAGCCACTAATTTCCTCCTGTTTCTCTCTCTGGATACCTTAATTGTGCTTTCTCTGCAATCTTGGCTATTCATGCATAGACTCCCTGCAAATTAAAAAAAAAAAATTAAGATTTACCCATTGAACTTTTTAAAAAACCGATTTTTCATTACATTTCCAAGTTTCTGCCTTGGCACCCTATTGTGCCAGGTACAATATTAATGAGAGTCTTAAATAATAAACCACCAAATATTGATTACGTTTTTGGGTCAAAGTATGTGCTTAATGAGTATTGTTGAGTTGACTCATTCATTCAACAAATATTTATTGAGTACCTCTTTCTCTGTAAGTAGCCTTCCAGGAACTCAGAATTCAGAGCTGAAGGAGACATACAAGTTTCCTCCTCCCATAGAGTTCCACAAAAAGTGGATGACCAGTGGACCATCCATTAGGAGAGTTTCTAATGGATGTCTTTTAAGGTGTCTATTGAGGCTACCCTGGCTGTAGTGGAGGGCAGTCCATTTTCAGTTTGTATCTACAAACTTAGCCAGTTCATCCAGGAACCAAGCTTGAATTTTTCTGTCCTCTTTCCGCTGGTCATATGGGAACACCCCCCATGTGCCACAGGGGAGCTAAGGGAGAGGTGTGATGTAACAGTACCGGGTAACAGGAAAGCCTGGGCTGCCTGCTTGTGCAGCTTACGTGTACCCTTTGGTTCTGCTTATGTTTGATCCTAGATGTGCCACTCACATTATTCTAGATTGCTTCTGGGCTTAGACAACCATATGATTTCAGGTTTCTGACAGACCCCGTTCCATGATGGGTAATTGTGGCTGCATGATCACTTGGTATTCCATGGGTCATGTGCTCCTTCTTAACCAGGATCCAGCAGCACACCAGGAGCTGAGTTTTGAAAGGTCTATAACTCTCCAATGCCTTGGTTCAGAACCCTAGGACTCTAGATATTGATCCATTAAGGCTTGCTGTAAACTTTACATTGCCTCGTTCTCACCATATAGCTCTCCAAGATCATAGGGCCTGCTGGGTCATGTGACCAAAGCAGCAGGGCCACTGGCAGAGACATTCCTTTTCAGCGACCTTTCATACCATGTTATCAATATATAAACAACTATGGAACTTGCAGCCTCCAAAACCCAGTGAGGCCTGCCAGGCATTCTGTTTTATTTTTTTATGGTGGGAGTTTTGAAATACAGTAATTTGTGCTTTACTTTAGAGGAGATGTTCCTAGCTGTTCCTAACCATGCATCCCTAAACATTGCACTGAGGGAGCAGCCCCTGAATACTCAGGCTTTATCTCTCACTCCCTGGAGTACATGGACACTATAGCACATGCCACTCCCTGCTTGTACAGTGAAATTAGCACGATGCTATCATGAAGTGAACCGTGTGATGTTCTGTGGGATATCCAGGTGATCCAACTTCCATTGTGATAATTGTGTCACCACCTGTTCTTTATTAATGCTGGAGCCAATGATCCCCATTACTATCACCGAGCCCAGGTCTAGAGTAATCTCCCATCTCCTACTCTAAGGACCTTAATGATGCTGATATTCATCTCATCAACACATTTTTTTTATTATGTCATCAAATGAATATCTCTTGGCCCCTCTTGTGGGATCTTACTCTAAATAATATGTTTCATGTATAGATACTATTATTCACACCTAGTACATTTTGTGGCCTTACATAATATATCCACTCTCACATACTTACTTCTTTCGCTTTTTGATTCCTTCTTCCACCATCAACCATAAAAATTATAGCATTTATACTTCACCTTCTATGATGTTTCTATATGTTATTCTAGCAGCATGTTGGCACCATTTCCTGGGATCCTTGCCAGGATATTGATACCTATGTTGTGGGAGAGTGCTCACATATCAATGAACTCCCCCTTATCCAACTTCATGTTCTGCTAGCTTTAACCCAGCAATCTCAGGATCCCGTTTTACATGAGCTCTCCAGGGTCCTGCTGGTGCAGGATGGCTGGGTCTTATAGCTTCTTTGTAGGATAGTCCTTTACTTCCTTTAGGAGGCCCAACATTTCCTAGCTGGGTTAGAATGTGACTTAAACTTCATCATTGGTTTTGGGGGCTATAAGGGGAGGTGACAGCACATCCCACGCAAGAGCACTTCTTGATTTGAAATGTAAAGGTCTCTGCACTGTCTTTAAGCAAAGGTGGAGTGCTGATCTCTAATAGGGAGGGTTGGGCCACTTTGGCCAGTACAGAGGGTTTACAGCACCAGTCCCCAACCTGGGGAGCCATTGCCAAAGGGGACACTTGGCAATGTCTGCCAATATTTCTGATTGTCACAAATGGAGAGAAGAGGCTACTGGCTACAGGTATCTACTGGGTAGAGGGCAGGATGCTGTTATAAATATTACAATGCACAGACAGCCCTCTCTCTGCCCCTCAAGAAAGAACTACCTGGCCCCAATTGCCAATAGTGCAGAGGTTGAGAAATCCTGGTTTAGGGGAGTTTGGGGATTCATGATTTCTAGCAAATGCTTGATATCTCCATCACTCATCTCAGGATCCCATATCCTTCTTAATTAGACCTCTGAACTTGGCAGAGCAGACCAACTCAGGTTCTCTGGAGTTCTGCTATCCTTATTATTGAATTCTGGGCTGGTCCTCAACTTGCTCTGCCTTTAAACTGTAAGAAATAGACATATCTTCATTGTTGCCAAGGGAAGGCTTTCACACCTAACCTTTAATATTGGATTAATCACCCTCAACCTTTCATTATTTATTTTCCAAAGAATCAAATATTCCCAGCAAAGCCTATTCAAATTATTTTTCCTCTAATTATTTTCTCTGAGTTTCTCAAACACCTAATACATTTACCCACTAGTGTATTTATTCCACCAGTATACCATCCCAATTCATGCTAGGTGAAAGTTTTAGCAACTTGGCACTGCTGTCTTGTGCCAGGTTATCCATGCTTATAGCCTTCTACCAGTGATGGGGAGCTCATGCCCACTGACTGGTGGATGAGAACCTTCCAGAATCCCATGTTAGCAACTGCTTACTCAAACCTGTACCAACCAGTCAGGTTTCCAGGGAAGGGAAAGCAGATTGTGTAATGGAAATTTGTGTGTAGGGGGTTTATCAGAGAATCCTTAGGGGATGAACACCTGAGGGAGAAGGGAAGGCAGCAGGGTAGGGAAGAAAGTCAGGCTGTGGTGCAGGCACAACCACAACAGTGGGTGCAGGTAGATCACTGGAACCCTGAAGCTGAGATGGCTCTGTAGAATTGACCAATTCAAGATAAAGATACTTTTTTAGTTCTCCTTCATTAATCTGTCATTGGATCCAGGAATTCACAAACTGAAAAAATCTGGGAATGTGACAGCGAAGGGCTATCCCTAATATTTCCAATGTCCCTTCTCTGTCACCTTCCCAAAGGACATTATAAGGACAATGATGCTTCATATTCCACTTATAGTTATTCATAGTTATGATAGGTACCCTACTCTATTCTCTCTCTACACCTGTGCTAGTTGCTTGAAAAAGCCTATTATAATCACTTGTATGTTGTGTGAATGAATTCTTTTATAAAATCTAAAGAATTAGCCCAAAAGGTGTGGGTCAGGGCATATGCCTGGGTTGTGAGCTCCATCCCCAATAGGGGGCGTGCAGGTGGCAACTGATGGATGTTTCTCTCTCATCAATGTTTTTCTCTCCCTCTGCTATTCTCTCTCCAAAATAAAAAACATATTTAAGAAATAGTAATTTTAAAAACTAGAGAATTAGCTGTAGCCCAGAATAGCAAGCATGCGTGTGTGCATGTACACACAAGTCCATGCACACACCCACACGATCACACACATATGCAAACTAAAACTGGGAGAAATAAAATTAAGTTCAGTAATAAGTTACAGAATGCTTTCTGAGGTTTTGAACTTCCACAGGACAAAGGAATGTGGTTGGAACCAAGCTTATCCAGCTCTCAAAGGGCAAGAAGACTCTAGCTGACATCGAGGCTACAAATAGCATGTGCTTGGGGGCTTATGAACTCCTTTTGCATGCCAGATATTTTCTATGAACTAAATAATATGTTTCATGTATAGATACTATTATTCAAATACTAGAGGCCCAATGCACGAAGATTCGTGCAAGAATGGGGCTTCCTGATCACCCCTGGCTGCCGGCACTGCCTTCGCTCTGGCCAGAGCTCCTTTCCACCTTCCCACACTGCCCAGAGGCCCAGAGTGGCTGGGGTGATGTGGAATGCCTGCATTGTCGCCATGGCATTCTGCCCCGGGCCGCTCTGCGCCTATGTATGCAAATTAACCCGCAATCTTTGTTGGGTTAATTTGCATACTAACTCCTGATTGGCTGGTAGGTGTCACGAAGGTACGATCAATTTGCATCTTTCTCTTTTATTAGTGTAGATATGTAAAGTTAGGATATGTAAAATATAAATTTATTTAATTCATAGAACTATAATTTTTAAATTTATGTTTGCCTAATCAATTGATACACCTCAAGTGCAATCATCAAGTGCAAAATTTTTTAAATTTTTGGCATTAAAACCGTGTATTCAATCTTTAGAAGACTGGGAAAGTGATGAACCTACCTCACTTTCTGAGTTTGAGATTTTTAAGGGGGAAGAAGAAAAGAGTTCATGTTGGTAATAACAAGACTATTATCAAACTACCAATTTGTGAAGCAGCTAACATCTCTCTCTTCACAAACATTCATCCACACAGTCACACATTTATGATTAAGATGAGTACATTGGTTCATGTTTATGCTGAAATAAAGGTGATTATTGTTATTTTTAAAACCTCAGATAAAAGGCTTATCTTCCTGACTCCTGCAGAAAAGTCTGAGTGTGTTCACTTGTGTGTATACTAATAAATTAGAAATGTAGATAAAACATTGGAGATATGTCAGATGAAGAGAAATCACTGCATAAAAGTATTGTCAGTATGCTTGATATCTTTCTCAGTTTTCTCCTCCTTTTGGTGAGATAAAAACTGGTCTGGTGTGAAGACTAGAAAAAAGAGCAATATTTCCTCTGTTTTAATGACAACACAAGTCTTAATTAAGCAAAGTGTATAAGGAGATCACAAACAGATTTCAACGTCTCTTTTCCTCTAGGCTTCCAAACACATGTATGTTATTGTAATTCCCCAAGAAGGCAGCTTTTTGCTACATAGCAAAACTAGCCAAATCAATCTATTTTTCCTAAGACAAACTGTTTTCAAAAACTCACTGTTACAAGAATGTGTAAGGATGCAAGCATACAAATTTAAAATCATGGTCTCCTTTGAAGTATGGAGTAGGCCAGTGATTCCCCCACAAGGAGGTGGGGGTGAGGAATTTTTGCCACTCAGGGGACATTTGGCAATGTCTGGAGACATCTTTGGTTATTACAAGTCAGAGGTGAAGAGATGGGGTGCTACTAGTACCTAGTGGGTGGAGGCCAGAGAGACAGGTGAATATCCTACAGTGGGTAGGACAGACCCACAACCAAGAATTTTCCAGCACAAAGATGTCAATAGTGCAGAAGTTGAAAAATTCTAGGTTAAGGGAGAGAACACTGGACACCCTGGATTAGAACTCAGATCGGTTGACTCAGGTGTGATCATAGGATAAATTATGTCATTGAGTCCATCTCCTTATGGAAGCCATGACAAGCCCATTTTGCCAAATGGAGAAAGTTATACCTGCCTTAAAGAGTTCTTATGAGGATTAGATGAGATACATCTAGTAGATACCATAAAATTTCCTGTGATTCCCCTGCTCTAAAAGGAGCCCTAGCCCTCTGTAAAATTAAGGACTTATCCTCTATATTTTCTAATGTTTTCAGTAATACAGGTAGCATACCTGGTCCTTTTCTTTAAGATTGCATTATTTGCCAAGGATCTCCTTAGCATTTCCTGTAAATTGTTTTGCCAGAAATCTCTTAACTTACCTCAGTCCCAGAAATGGATGTATTTTAGAATGAACTTGAAGTCTACTACATGTAAATAATTTTTAAAACATAAAATATATAGAAATTATCATTAGCTTTTTTGTTCATCTTAAGAAATAAAACATTATCAGCCTGCTATGTGTCCTACCATAACCACCACCTCCTCCTCCTTAACCACTCATGACCTTTTACCCTCTCAGGTAATAACATCCTGATTTGGTGTTAATCACTTACATATTTTTAATTTACATTCTCTGCTATATTTATATGTATTCTTTGATAATGTATTGTTTAATTCTGCCTGCTCTGATCTTTATATAAATGGCATTATATGATCTACATTATACACTCTATATTGAATTTGTACATAAAATTGGGCAAAATTTTACTTCATCATATTGAGACGTTTTATTTATAAACATAGTGTCTCCATTTATTTAGGTTTTATAAATTGTTTTCAATAAAGTTTATAACATTCTCCATAAATGTCTAACATGTATGTTTATAGATTTACTAGAGGCCTGGTGCATGAAATTCGTGCACAGGGGTGTGTGTCCCTCAGCCCAGCCTGCACCCTCTCCAATCTGGGACCCCTCGAGGGGTGTCCAACTGCCCGTTTAGGCCTGATCCCAGTTGGACATCCTTCTCACAATCCAGGACTGCTGGCTCCCAACTGCTCGCCTGCCTGCCTTCCTGATTGCCCCTAACTGCTTCTGCCTGCCAGCCTGATCACCTCCTAACCACTCCCCTGCCAGCCTGATTGCCCCTAACTGCCCACCCCTGCAGGCTTGATCGCCCCCAACTGCCCTCCCCTGCTGGCCATCTTGTGTCCACATGGGGGTATCCATCTTGTGTGTTGGAGTGACAGTCAATTTGAATATTGACCTTTTATTAGATAGGATTCTTAGACATGTTATTTTTAGAATACCATTATAAATGATATCACTTTCAATTAATTTTTCCAACTGTTACTGATCTAGAGAAATGTAATTACAGTCAGGTACCACATAACAATGAGGATACTTTCTGAGAAATGGGTCCTTAGGTGCTTTCATCCTTATATAGACATAATAGAGTGCAGTTCAACAAAGCTAGATGGTACAATTTACTACATACCGAGGCTATATGGTCCAGTCTAGTCTATTGCTCCTAGGACATAAGCCTGTACAGCAGGCTGCTGTATGGAACAACAGAAAATTAAATCAAGCACAAGACAATACAATGCAATCAAATAACACTAGATGTATGAGGCTGCTGTCAGCATCACATGGCATACTGTTTCACAGCAAACTTTTTTTAAAAAAGTGGAATGAGTACACTAAAATAATGATTAAAGGTATAGTATAGTAAATATATAAGCCAGTAATGTGGTCATTTATTATCATTATCAAGTATTGTGTACTATACATAAATCTCTATACTATACTTTCATACAATTGGCAGTGCAGTAGGTTTGTTTATACCAGAATTACACTATGATGTTATGAAAGCTACAATAGGAATTTTTCAGCTCCATTACAATCTTACAAGACCACTACCATATATGTGATCTGTCATTGACTGAAATTTCATTATGTAGTCAATGAATATACTATGTATGTGACATTCTATTTCATGTGTGAAAAAAATATCACTTATGATATATTGATTATACAGAAAGTAATCAGGTTTTACTTTGTTATAATTTTTGTGTATGTATTACCTACTCTAAGAATAATATTTAGTATGTTAGTTTCTCTCCCATTCCTTGGGTGATATTTATTAGGCTTATCATCCTACTAATACTAGGTATCAAAATTGTGTTTTTATCCAGAGTATGTTTCACTAATACAATCATTCATAGCATAGTCTCTTTTAATTTTATGGAGTAACATCTCTACTTAGAACCAAATTCTGATATGATGTCATTTATAGTGACATATAGGACCTATTACTGATATATTTGAACAATTATAGTGAATTAATTCATTGGGGTCATGTTTATATTTTATTGTAACATATATAACAATTTCTTTAAGTCTGTGACTCATTTAATTACATTTATCATAGCCTCTTCTTAAGAGGGAGTGTACTTGAATTTCATAAGAGAATGTGATTTTTCTGGTTTGACATTTTTATTGTAGGGAATGAGTCCAGACCTAGAGGAACATGATAATTTCTTTAAAATGCTAAGTTCCTCCTTAACCTAAAGTTTTACTGTGTCTTACATTTTCTTCAAAGAGGATTTTTAAGAAGACCCAACTGATAAATTTTCTAGAGAATGTTGTGTCCTGTTTTAATTGACCACTTCTGCTTTTTCTTCTTATTGTTTCAGCCATACAGGCTGCCTCCCCACCCCGCTCAGTATCTAGCAGAGGGAAACAGATAGCCTAGAACAGTGGTCGGCAAACTCATTAGTCAACAGAGCCAAATAGCAACAATACAACGATTGAAATTTCTTTTGAAAGCCAAATTTTTTAAACTTAAACTTCTTCTAATGCCACTTCTTCAAAATAGACTCGCCTAGGCCATGGTATTTTGTGGAAGAGCCACACTCAAGGGGCCAAAGAGCCGCATGTGGCTCTCGAGCCGCCATTTGCCGACCACTGGCCTAGAACTTTTGTGTTGTCTCAACAAGTATAGTTTGAGAAATAACATTTGGGGGAAGCCTTGATGGTTTGAACTCAAAGGATGGACCCAAACTGTCTTCTATGACTTAGGAGTAGGCAACAAAAAAATTAAATAACCTATCCTCTTCTCTTCCCAGATACACAGGCATTTGAATTTCATTTGGGTCCAGAAGCCTTTCTTTAGCTAATTCCCTTTTTATTGGCCAGTTCTTTCATTATTTGTATATAAACTAATTAATGTAAACCCTAGTCTAGACAGAAAATCAGCCAGAGTCCCATCTATGCATCCCTGTCTGACATGTATGGGGCTGTCCCCTTGTACCTCTAAAGGATGCATGTTAAAATTTCTGATCACCCGTATGAGAAATAGGATTAATGAAATATTTACAGTTTCTGCCTTTTGGTACACAACTTTTTATATCTAATATTATTCTTAAGTACTATTATTATTTCTTATTTCAAGCCTTCTTCATGTAGCCTTTATAGTCCAGTGTTAACCTAGGGGGCTAAAGAGAGTTACATATGACATATAAGCCATTTCTCTAATCCATGAAGGGCTGGTTGCATCTGATATTCTTTCCTCTGCCTTCTAATTAAGTCTTTGCTAATATTGTCCTTGATCTCTGAAGACCCAATCCAGTAAAGGTAGAGGAACTCCAATAAGTTTCCCTCTTTGCCACCCCTCTGTGTTTTATATCCCATTTCTTCAGGCAGAGCAGGACAGAGGGGACGCGTTATGTTATTTCTCCCAGGCCAGATGAAATAAACCTGGCAGGAACAGATGTTAAATTGAAACCTTTGAAAAGTTAACACTATCTTCTGTAAATGAAACCTTAGGGAGGAAGACTTGAGACAATTGCCGTGGGCATAGAATACCAATGCAAGAGTTTATTCTTGCCCCTCCACCCTGGGCAGTGGGGGTGGGCAGGGAGTGAACTAATGAATAGAAGTCTTCAAAAGACACCTCAGCCTCAGTTCTGGTTTTCTGATTCCACAGAACCCAACAGCCAGCCTTTCTCAATGGACCTTTCCTAGGCATTGCAGGCAGGAGAGCCTTGCCAACTTGCATCTGCTTTATCAAGTGGACTCCCAGAATTCTAATTTTCCAATTCAAGGAGTTTGCCTACATGAGGAACACCCATAACATCTATCCAAATAAGAGCTGCTGAAAATAACGTGGTCTTTGACCCTTTTAGGTGATTCATTTTAGTCCCATTGTCACTCTTTTAGCACTCAGCCCCTACGACTCTTTATTATTAAGTCCCTCATGACTACTATATGTTGATTTTCTATAACTCTTTCACTTGGACACACAATGAGTGCTCAATTTGCACAAATCAAATTTTTATACACGTGTTGCTTGTGAGTTTGGGGTGTATAGGCACAAATATCCCACTTATAAATTTTAAAATTAAAAAAATTCGAAGTTAATAGAATTTAATCACTGTGAACACAGTGGTTAGAATTATTGTTTTACCTCTTCCCAGTTGTGTAATCACTTAATTTTTTTTTCTTAGAGAGAGAGAGAGTGAGGAAAGGAGAGAGGGGGAGAAGGAGAGAGAGAAACATCAATTGGATTGAACCTGAAACCTGGGTATATGCCCAGATAGGAAATGGAACCCTCTATCGTTAGGTGCACAGACTATGCTCCAAGCAACTGAGCCACACCGACCAGGGAAAACCACTTAGCTTCTTTGTGATTCAGTTTTCACAACTGTAAAATGAGGGTAATTATTAGAGCTACTTCCCAGCTTTGTTTAGATGATTAAACGTGTTAACACATGAAAAGCACCTACAACAGGGCCTGTCTCATAATAAGATCTAAAAACCAATGACTTATTGTTTTCATAATGATTTCACTTGACTTGCATAATATATGCATAATATAACAATGACTCTAGTATTTTAAGATTCAGGCTACAATCACTCACTACTACTGCCATCTCTCCTGTACAATTTATCACAGAGAACATCAAAGCAAGCTCAAGAATTGCTTTTTGTTGTTGTTTTTGTTAGTTCATTTGTTTTACCTAGAAAAACAGTCTTTCTGGAGTGGGAAGGAAGACTCCAGTTCACTTTCACTATGTAGATGAACAGAATAGCAGAAAGAAGTTCAGGACAAAAGCAAGGGACACAATTATTCTCAACATGTCCTCTATTTGTGGATAACATGTTTCAATAAAAAGTATGATGCCACCCAACCCCTAAGAAGAAATAATAAATGATGTAATGTGATAAAGGTGCTGATTATCACTACAATGACAACTGTACTATGCTATATAAATATATCAAATTAGCATGTTGTACACCTTAAATTTTACACAACATTATATGTCAAATATTTATCAATCATTTTTTTTTTTTAAGTATGGTGATGAACACTCTCCAGAGCATGTATGTCTGAAAAAGAACTGTACAGAACTTTCCTGGGAGAGTAATTATCCCCACCGTGCCTGATACTAGGGAGGAGAATTACCTTCAGAAAGGGTGCGAATATGTCTTAATTTTTAAGAGGAAGGGGGAGAGGAAAGGGCAGCATTTGGTGAAAATGAATCCGCAGTGGGAGTTGGGGAAGGAGAAGAGGTGGCTATGAAGGTGCCCTCAAGTTCTGGTGCAGGGAAAGTGGCAAAAACAAATGGAAAGAGAGAAGAGCTCTAGAATCTATTTCTTCATGTGCATTTCTTTGTGTTTCCTTCAGGAGTGTTTCACCAGTTACTAATAAATCTCCTGACTCCCCCAACCTCCTTCCCACCCCACTCTTGTTCTTACCAAGTCCATCTTCTTTGGTAACGTCAGTTCCCAGCTGTTCTTATTCTTTACTTCATTTACCTCTATCTTTATTTTTATTTCAAATTCTTTATTGTTTAAAGTATTACATAAGTCTCCTTTTGCCCCCATTGACCTCTATCTTTAAAAGTGGATTGTTGGCCTCCAGTTTTGTACCAAGTCCCTTTGAGTTCTTCTGTGTTCTCAAGTCGATAGGAGAAAAAAGTTGCCCAGACTTATTCACCAAGGTGGAAGTTAAAACCCACTCCCCCATATATATCTTTCCTGTGGGATCATAAATCATACCGGGGACTTAGCTATGCAAGATCTAATTTTAATTATGGTCTTACTAATTTAGAACTTAGAGTGTTCTCCAGGCTTAAATATAGCGTTCTGTTCTTTCAGTGTCTTGCAATCTCACTCTTTCTCTTTTCTTCCTTCATTTACTTAGACCTTGCTTTCCCCTTCAAAGGGAAATCCTGCCTTCACAGAATTAGTGAGGCGAACCCCGACAGAGACCAGATCTCTCAAACAGCATGGAGTACTTTTACCGAGTTCGCCAGTGCCATTCCTCCTCCTGACCTGTAATTGTGAGGTAAGTGTAGTCTAACTCCCCAGCTGCATCAGCAGGGCATCGAAGGAAGGGAGCTCCTGCTCAGACCAGTTTCACCTTCACAAATAAAGACAGTAGTAGGACTCCACCTATGAACACATACCCAGGGTAAGAAGTGGGTGCACTATGCTTGGTTTTCCAACAGTGAACTTTTCAGCTGGTTTCCCTTTCTCATTGACCAGTGGAATCGTTTCAGCTTCAGAAATCAGAATAGATTTTTCCACAGTGCTCCCCTTTTCCTCTTGTGAAATAGAGAAAACGCATTTTAAAGTGTCTTAAAATGAACCAGAAGGACTCAGAACATATACCAGCTTCCCTGAATTGTAAGTAGAAAAGGGAGACTCAATTAGCCACTGTGGCAGTTATAGGGGCAGGAGAAATTATTTTTGTAGTTCTCACAAAACTCCCGGTTTCTCTGGAGCTGGCACTATACTTGGGAATGATGATTTTGAGGGATTTTTCACTTTTATATTTTGTTTTTAAGATATTAGGTGCCCAGTTAAGGCCACCTCTGCCCCAACAACTTAGAAATGTCTGTAATTTTAAAACTAGGCAATACTTTATCAGTGTGGTTGCATTATTTATAACTAAATATTTACCTTTGAATTTTTTAAAAATCAGAAAAGGTCTGGGGATTTTGATTGGGCATTCAAGAACTGTTTAAATTATCTTTCCAGATTCTTCTGCAAACACTTCTCAATGTTAGCCAAACAGATTGGCTTTCTTTCCCCATCAGTGTTTTTTGATGTTATGTCTTTACTAGAGGCCCGGTGCATGAAATTCATGCATGGGGGGGGGGGGGGGGGGAAGTCCCTCAGCCCAGCCTGCAACCTCTCCAATCTGGGACCCCTCGAGGGATGTCTGACTGCCCTTTTAGGCCTGATCCTGGTAGGATTGGGCCTAAACGGGCAGTCGGACATCCCTCTCACAATCCAGGACTGCTGGCTCCCAACTGCTCGCCTGCCTGCCTTCCTGATTGCCCCTAATCGCTTCTGCCTGCCAGCCTGATCATCCCCTAACCACTCCCCTGCCAGCCTGTTTGATGCCTAACTGATCCCCTGCCAGCCTGATTGCCCGTAACTGCCCTCCCCTGCAAGCCTGGTCCCCTGCAACTGCTCTCCCCTGCAGGCCTGGGTCCATCCCAACTGCCCTTCCCTGCAGGCCTAGTCACCCCCAACTTCCCTCCCTTGCAGGCCTGGTCCCTCCCAACTGCCCTCTCCTACTGGCCATCTTGTGGTGGCCAGCTTGTGTCCACATGGGGGCAGGATCTTGACCACATGGGGGTAGCCATCTTGTGTGTTGGAGTGATGGTCAATCTGCATATTACTCTTTTATTAGATAGGATAGAGGCCAGGTGCATGGGTGGGGGCTGGCTGGTTTGCCCTGAAGGATGTCCCGGATCAGGGTAGGGTTCCCTTGGGGTGTGGGGCGGCCTGGGCAAGGGGCCTGTGGTGGTTTGCAGTCCGGCCACGCCCCCTGGTGACCCAAGCGGAGGCCCTGGTATCTGAGGTTTATTTATCTTCTACAATTGAAACTTTGTAGCCTGGAGTGGAGCCAAGCCTTCTGCTTGCTCTGTGGTGGCAGCCATTTCTGTTGGGATTTATGTATCTTCTATAATTTAAACTTTGTAGCCTTAAGTGGAGGCCTGGGCCGGCCAGGGTGTGTGGAAAGCTTGGCTTCCTCCATTGCTGGGGCCAACCCTAGCCTCCTGCTCTTTCCAGCTCCGTGGCTGCCGCCATTTCTGTTTGGATTTATGTATCTTCTATCATTGAAACTTTGTAGCCTTGAGTGGAGGCCTAGGCTGGCAAGGGCAGGCGGAAAGCTTGGCTTCCTCCATTGCCTGGGGAAACCCAAGCCTCCCTTCTGCTCTCTGTGGCCGTAGCCATCTTGGTTGGGTTTATTTGCATATTCGCTCCTGATTGGCTGGTAGGCGTAGCTTGTGGGTGTGGCCTGTGAGTGTAGCAGAGTGATGGTTAATTTGCATGTTACTCTTTTATTAGATAGGATCTTATCTTTATCTTTTGTGTCATCTTCCTGCCACTGCAAAATACTGGTCACTATTGAAAACCAATGTATGCAGTCACCTTTCCTGATCATCTCAACTAGCTGTAATCTCTCCTTTCCACTGCTTTCTTCCAACCCTTAATACTTTCTGGCAGTTTCATAAAATGCAAAGTCTCACAAATTTTGGAATACCTGTAAAATGAAGTTTCCTAGGACCTATGCCCATGAATTTCTGACTCAAATAAATTTGGGGTGAGACCTAGACATATGCATTTTTACAAGCATACAAAAGGAATATGTTGTGTGTAGACCATATTTTTGTATATATGTTGTGTGTAGACCATATTTTTTAAATTGATTTTAGAAAGAGAGAGGACAGGAGAGGGAGAGAGAGGGAGAGAAACATAGCTGTGAGAGAGGAACATTGATCTGTTGCCTCCTGTATCAGTGACAGGGAGTGGGGGGCGGGGGATCTAACCCACAGCCTAGGTATGTGTCCTGACTGTGAATTGAACCAGTGAACTTTCAGTGCATGGGACAACACGCAAGCAACTGAGCCTCACAGGCCACGGCTAGACCATATTTTTGAGAAGTTTCAACATAACATTTTATATATTTGTTACTTGTATAAATGTATATGTCTGATTTCCCCTGTTCAATTATATGCTCTTAAAGAATAAAAATTATATTTATACTGTTCTTCATTTCACTCAATTTCCTAAATTTAAATAATATTAATAACACTAATTTATGTAGGTCTTTTTACACATGTCAAAATCAATATTTTGTATTCAGTACAATATTGGAAAGAGGGTTGATCTATAAAGTTATCCAAAATGTTAGAATAAAGATAACATCAGTGTTGGGGATTTTATAGCAGAAAGAGGGCAAGAAGGTCCAAACCAATGGTTATAATTAAGTATTGATTTTCTTGGGGTCAGATACTCTCCTACTATTTTGGTATACTTCCTTTTAGGGGACACCTAGGATTCTTTATTTTCTAAATGTCATTCTTTGTGGTAAAAAGTGAGTACTGAAAACTGAAACCTAAAAATTATCAAGATGCCGTAGGACATCTTGTTGAACGGAAACCAATTTTCCTGGTGAGAAACTTGGTTTCATTTTTTATTTTATAAATGTTGGCTTAATACTGATTATGTGTCATAGAAAAGCCCCACAACATTCACTATATCAAATGCTGTGAAAATTATCCAGCTCATATTATACCTCTAAGCACTTCACCAAAATGTAATAATTTCCTGAAACATAAAAGAAACTTTTCTCCACCTTTATTTTATTTTATTTTGTTAAGTGAAAGAACTGTGCTTGTACTTCGGTTCTCACTCCAGAGCCAATGAATGGACTTGATTTCCCTCCACTGGCGGTGAAGTTGGGAGGCTGGTGATATGCAGCAAAAACCCTGAAATCTGTGTTCTGGGATCACAGGTTCCAGCATCCTGGCTGTCAGTGGAGGCAAACCATCTCCATAATCCAAATCGGTGACTTAAAGAACCAAAATGCCCGGCCGGTGTCGCTCAGTGGTTGAGTGTGGAACCAGGAGGTCACAGTTTGATTACCCTCAGGGCACATACAGGAGTTGTAGGCTTGATCTCCAGTAGGGCACATGCAGAAGGCAGCCGATCAATGACTCTCTCTCATCATTGATGTTTCTCTTTCTCTCCCTCTCCCTTGCTCTCTGAAATTAATTAAAAAAAAAAAAAAGAATGAAAACATCCAATTTCTGGATCATTCAATGAATATAGTTTTCTGATCTAGAAAAAAAAATGTGTAGATATTTTATAAAATAACTGCAACTCTCTTCCAGGAAAGATGGCTCCCAGCCCCCTTAAAGCCAGGGGACAAGGCTTTTAAGTCTATTCCTAGGCCTAGACCCTCTCCCAGTGATTATCACACATGTAGTGCTTTCCTATTTAAACTCATCGCAACAGTTAGGAGTAGTGGTGGGCTAGTGGAAAGATTGGAAAATGGATTATCATCCCGTCTGCAAATAAACTGCCAACAAGAAGCACTTTACAGACATGTCTTCCCAGGTCTCTCATGCCCCAACCCTGGAGGTTAGCTGCTTTGACATGATATTCCTTTTTTTTCCTTCCTTTTTTTTAAGTCTTTACTCTCTGGAGTGAAGATGCTCTTTGTTGAGAAGACTCCCTGACTGCTGTAACTTCCCGGGTCCCTGCCTCTTATCACTGCCTGGTTCACACACTGCATCTTCAAAGAGTAGAGGTCTACCTACTGTATTTTGGGTCAGGTTAGATCTTGTATTGCTTTCCTCGGAGAGGGTCTCACTTTGGTTTTGTGATGCTTTTTAGGCCTCACAAGAAAGTTCCAAGCTTTTCAGCCACCTTCTTTGCAGGTTGCCTGAGGCCTTATATTCCTGGTACCATCTGAAGGTTAAAAGTATGATGCTAAAAGTTTTTGTTTTACATAGAAGGGGTTAGATACTAGTGTTTCTTTTCCAAGATAGACACTCTGTAGAAGTGATTTTCTCTTTTTCTTTATTCTTATTTCTTTTTTTTCTTCATCTCATTTTCTTTTATCTTTTCATTTCTCTCTCTCTCTCTCTCTCTCTCTCTCTCTCTCTCTCTCTCTCTCTCTTCTCTCCTTCTGGAAATTTGGGACAAATATTATTTTGGGTAGACCAAAGTTATTCCCCTAATTCTTTAATTTTCTAAATACATGATCTTTATTTACCTTGCTATGCACCATGTCCCTCTTCCCCTGTCCGTAACATTATTAGGTGGCCCTCATTTTTGTATTCTCTTTAGAATTACCCAGTATTCATTCCCCAAAATATTGCTCTAACTCAATCGTGTTTATTTCATTTTTCTTGCCAATGATTGATTTAGAAAAGAGCATGTGATCTAATATTGGCCTATGAGATTTGAGAAGTTTAATGGGATCTTCTGGGAAAGCAAAATTTTGCAGAATCTCTCTCTCTTTTTTTTTTTTTTTCACTTAGCTGTCTGCCAAATAATTTCACATTGTTAAAGTCTTCATAACTTTTGTTCACAAAAATTTATGTATACAGGAAGCATAGCTAATTTGCTTAATTACTTAAATGTTGAGCAATAAACTGCACCATTTAATTATCTATACTTTTTTATTGTTATACACATTTTTAGAGACTTAGCCACTTCCTTCTTTTAAAATATTATTTAAATTGTATGTATTCCCAGAGTGGAATTATTAAGTAAAAACTACACAACTTTTATGTTTCTTGGTTTCCAAAAAGTTGCCATTGGCAGTGTACAAATTTTCAGTCTGTTCACACCTTTGAAAGCACCAGGCATTATATCCATTTTTGCTAATTTGTCTGAATTTGCTTTTCTTTGACTCTTGGCAAGTTTGAACATTGTTTCCTCACACATTCACTAATTGAGTTTCTCTTTGGATATTTCTCATCATTTCCTTTCTGTAAATTATTTATGGGGCCATATTTTACTTAAACAAATATTTGGAAGCTTCTCATATAATGTAGTTATTGGCCCTTGCCTTATTTACTGAAAATATCATTTGTTTTCCCATTTGGGCTACCTTATTTTGACTGAAGAAGTTTATAACTTTAAAGTCACCACACTTATTTATTCTCCTTTTATGATTTCTTTTACTGTTTTTTAGTATAGAGAGTCCTCTCTCAAATCCCCCAAATCCAGTGAATATTAAATTCCTCATCTGGTTTCCCTAACGTTTTATTTTCATATTTAATTATTTTATCCATCTGGAATTGCTTTTGACCAATATTCAGAGTTACAAGAAAGACTTGATTTATTATTTTTTTCCAAAATGTTAACCAGCCATTCAACTGCCACTTACTGAATAATCCTTTGCTTCCCTGCTGCTTTGATAAAATAAATCTTACATCTAATAAAGTCTGTATACGGAGGACTCTCTTCTGCTCCATTTAGCTTCGCTTTGTAGTTGCCAAGACACTTTAACATACATTATTGGATTTCATCCTTCCTACCCCACACTGATTGCCTGGTTCACCCCCTGCTGCTCCTCCTGCCATGCAAACTCCAAGCAATCTCTCTTGTCCCATGTCCCTGTTAGAGATGGAAAACAAAACCCTGGAAGGTGAAGCCACTTATTAACCAGCCCTCCCAGCCACTTTGGATGGGGGAGAAACGGGGAACTTCAGTCTTCACTAGCCCTGTGCCTTGGGACATCTCATCCCTACATTGGGGGGAAACACTGGTTATCCATGGTTTTGTCTTCAGGGTCCTCGGTGAGCCTCCTTTCGGGTTCCCCCAAACTAGAACCATTTGTACACACACATTCACCTCTCAGGATCCTTCCGTTGCTTCTGTGGCTGCTCAGCGGGGAAGCAGGCGGCGGATGCAGAGCAGCCGCCTGCCTCTGTGCTTCCCAGCCCGTGTATGTTTGGCACTGACTGAGAACTCTGCTTTCTGTCAGGGCATTTGCGCACTGACACATATTCTCCCGTGATTAGATTAACGCTGGCAAAGCCAATATGAAAAACCCACACAGATTACCACTGTCACCCGCAGTAATTACATTTATTCATTTCCATTTAGCCAAGTTTGTACAAGCCGAGCAAGGGGCCAAATAAGCAATAAACACAGAGGCAAGAAATTAAAATGCTGATCTGTTTGCTGTGAAAACAATCAAACTATCATCTTTCTTTAGGCACCTCATTCATCATCGGATAGGGCCACACTGGTGAAATGGAGGTGGGGAGCCTAATGTTATTACATGTAAATTCACTAACATGAAATTACTGCCCCTGATGTGATTTTACTAATAAATTAGTTCATTTCTACCTTTTCGCTAGAGACTTTAGGGACCGTGGAGAATTGTACATGTGTCTCGTAATCTTGCCTGCTTTATTTCAGGCTGGCTAGCTGTTAAATTTCGATTTCTTTTCACTCCCTCCCATCTGAGTCTTCAGTTTCCTTGCTATGCCTTATTGGATAAACATGCCATGCAATTTGTTGTCTTCACGTGTCGTTTGGAAATAAGCAGCTTAAGGACAAATTCCCTTTCGCAGGCAATGAGAACAGAATCGGGGGCATTGTGAATATCATGGCTCTCGCAGCTAGTTGGCAGCTATTATTAATTCATTGTTGGGTGTGGTGGTTTTTCTCATTTCTGTATAAATTTTCAATTTGAAAACAGAATGGAGCCAAACTTTGCCATGTCAAGTAGCTATTGAAGCAAGGAAATCAATCTGCAGGCAGCTCCCTCCACTTGCTGGCCTCTCTGCTGGGTCTTCAAGGAGCAGACAGAGCACAGGGGAAGGGCAGCCAATGGCTCACAGAAGACAGATGCGGGGCCTGGGACCCTCTTCCTCCCGGGGACTTGCTTGCACCACGGCATCACTTGCATATTGTTCATGCAATGTCTGCATGTAGCTTTTAAAAATTTCATTGGCTCTGGTGTTTACCCTCATCCCAATATCACGATACGTTTTTGCAAGATTACAAATGGTTTTCTATGAAAATTACTTTGATGCTACCAATGAAGGAGTAGAGATGCTAAGAGAACCAGGGAGGGAGGGGGAGATACTTCTTTGCTGGGAAAGCCCTCCTCCCCCTAAAACGCCTGCTTCTGCCCCCAAATGGAGATTCTGTGAGCTATGGCTCAATGTCAAGCCTTAGGGAAATATAAAATATGCACAATAGTATATTCATGCTTTGTGCAGCAAAACTGTGTTAAAAAGAGTTTCTTTGATGCAGTGGTTCAGTGAAAATCTAAGATTTAGAAATGGTAGACATTACACATTACACCCACTTTGCACATGATCATCGAATAGAGTCCCCTCATCCTGTCCCTGGAAATTGTGTTAATTAAATTGGTGTGGAATGAACCAATGCAATCAGGAAATAACTAACTTCTATACTCTTTGATTTGAATTTAACTTTACACCATGCAAAATTTTACCATGGGGAAAATTGTGTATTTAATATTTCTTTTTTTTTTTCCTCAGAAAAAAGTTAAATGAGAGTAAGTACCCATTTATCTAGAATTATTAGTAATAAAGTATTCTGACTAATTGGCTATTTTTATTAATGAGTGAAATATCTGGACTAACAATTCGAAAATAATTCATACATATCTATTGATCAATTACAGTGTACAAAACCCTACACTAAATGTTGTGCCAAAAAAAAACCACACAACAAAAATAAGTGCTGCTTTTTAAAATTTAAAGTAATTAAGATTCTTTTAGTTCCATAGTGACCTGCACCTCATTGCACACCCACAGAACCTTGCACTCTCCTTCCATAGTTTTATTTGTTTGATTATTTCCTTAATATCTAGCTTTCTATTTAGACTATGTCCTCCATTAGAGCGGGAACTATTTCAGGTTTTCTCATCATTGTATCCTCATTGAGCACATACTAATGGTTAAATAAGTAAATATTGAATAAATGGATGAAAAATTGAATTATACTGCCCTGTAAAAACAGAGATAGTATAGAAGAGTGCTTTCAATCAGTGTTGTTGCAAAACAAACCATTTAACATATATGGCCAAGAATTATCTATGAGCTTATACATATGTTATGTAGTCTTCCAAGTATTGAGGATACAGCAGAGACCAAAACTCTTACCTTTGCAAAGCTTACATTTTTAGTGAGTGGATAATACAAGGTGTTTCAAATCATGAGTGACATTTTGTTGTATTTTTATATAAACTCCTATATTTAATGTTAATCTTCTCTTTTGGAACCAATAATGTATTTTCATTTCAACTTTCTTAGTGCAGCACTAAGTTTAAGAAATTATATATATATATATATGCATATATGTGAAATATGTTCTTTTAGATGAATATATAAGAACTAGGGGCCCGGTGCACGAAATTCATGCACTGGGGGGGGGGGTCTCCTCAGCCCAGCCTGCCCCCTCTCACATACTGGGAGCCCTCAGGGGATGTCCTACTGACGGCTTAGGCCCGCTCCCCATAAGGAGCGGGCCTAAGCCGCAGTCTGGCCTCCCTTTGTGAGAGACAACCAGGCTGATCAGGGAAAGGCACCAGCCCCATCACCCCGCTGCTGGAGCCACTGCCAGTCACCGCAGCCACCAAGGTGTTTTCATCAACACGGACTCCAGTCCCTTCACCAAGAAAAAATGACAACTTTCTTTAGGCATTTTCAAGATGTGTCTTTCATAGAATATGACATTTCTTTCTTTCTTTCTTTCTTTCTTTCTTTCTTTCTTTCTTTCTTTCTTTCTTTCTTTTTTTTATCCTCACCTGAGTATATGTTTCCATTGACTTTTAGAGAATGTGAAAGAGAAAGGGAAAGACAGAGAGAAACATCAAACTGAGAGGAACACTTTGGTTGGTTGCCTCCTGCATGAACCCTGACCTGGGCCCCAGCCAGGCAGGAGCCTGCAACTTAGGTACATGCCCTTGATCAGAATCTAACCTGGACTCTGCGGTTGGCAAACCTAGGCATTATCCACTGAGCCAAACCGTGTAGGGCAGGTTATGACATTTCTTAGCCCTCCAGCAGCGGACCTTCGTTTTTTCCAGGAGTGTGGTGGAAAAGCCCTAGATCACCTTTTTGGATTCTTATACCCAAGTTACTAAGAATATTACCAGTGGCATACAGGGAGCTTAGCCAATGAGAGGTCAGAAAAGGTATTTCCTCTGTAGTTCACACCTATCTCCTGTGATCTCCGGCTCCACCCCTGCCAAGGCCTAAAGCCTCCAGCCCTTGGCAGGGGACCCCCAGCTGGCTCGATCACCTGCAGGGACCTACAGCTGGTGCAATCGCCTGGCTCCACCCACGGCCAAGGCCGAAAGCCTCTGGCAGAGGCTTGGGCTCTGGGCAGGGACCCCCAGCTGGCTCCGCTTGTGGGCTCCACCCCCAGCCAAGGCCTAAAGCCTCTGGCAAAGGCTTGGGCTCTGGGCAGGGACCCCCAGCTGGCTCCAATCGCCCGCAGGGACCCCCAGCTGGCTCTATCGCCCGGCTCCATCCAAGGCCAAGGCCGCAAGCCTCTGGCCGAGGCTTGAGCTCTGGGCAGGGATCCCCAGCTGGCTCCGATCGCCAGGCTCTGCCCCAACGGCCAAGGCTGCAAGCCTCTGGCCAAAACTTGGGCTCTGGGCAGGACCCCCAGCTGGCTCTGATCGCCCCACTCTGCCCCCAGCCAATGCCGCAAGCCTCTGTTTGAGGCTTGGGCCCTGGGCAGGGACCCCCAGCTGGCTCTATCCCCCACTCCATCCAAGGTCAAGGCCTCAAGCTTCTGTTTGAGGCTCGGGCTCTGGGCAGGGACCCCCAGCTGTCTCCCATTGTGGGTCTCCACCCCCAGCCAAGGCTGCAAGCCTCTGGCTGAGGCTTGGGCCCTGGTCAGGGACCCCCAGCTGGCTCCAATCGCCCGCAGGGGACCCCAGCTGGTTCCAATGGCCCAGCTCCGCCCCCAGCCAATGCTGCAAGCCTCTGGCTGAGGCTCGGGCCCTGGGCAGGGACCCCCCAGCTGGCTCTGATCGCCTGCAGGGGACCCCAGCTGGCTCTGATCACTTGTGGGGGACCCCAGCTGGCTCCGATCTTCCCCTCTGATCTTCGGCTCCAATATCCCAGTTCCAACCACCACCGCTCTCCGAGGCTGCAGCCATCTTGGTTAGGTGTATTTGCATATTCGCTTTCTGATTGGCTGGTGGGCGTGGCTGGTGAGTGTAGCGGAGTGATGATTTGCATATTATTGTTTTATTAGATAGGATATGATAGTATATATACATCTATGTATATGTATGTGTATGTGTATATGTATATATATTCTCATAGTTAACAAAAGGCCCTCAAATATCAATGCTGCATTGCACACTTCCTTTATCCCATCCCATCCATACTCTGTCTAATTCTGATTCTCCCACAGTAAATGGTGTTGAGAGTCCCTTCCTATTCTGATACCATCTGCTTTCATGGACAATTACTGTGGTCTGACTATGTGTCTCCTTGGGTCCATCCTGGCTAGAGGAGTGACCTCACTGCCTGCTGGACATTCTACCTTCTTTGGCATCTCCTTACCTTTGTTCATGCTCTCTCCCTTCTCTGTTCCTCCTCTCCTCTCACACATCAGTGCCCTCTGTACAGAGGTGTCTTTGACCCAAGCACCAAATAACTTCTCATCGCTCTAGGTTTATAACTCATCTGGCAAATAATAACATTCCACTTGGGACAATCCCACATTTCCATTGATATCATTAACTCAATTTTTTCACACAAGAAATATTTTTTGTGTGTTATCCATAATGCTTGCTCTATTACTGTGCCCATGATAGCCTCTCAATAAATTTTTATTAAATGAATGAGCAGATGAATGAAGCCCTAAAGTTTAGGTCCTTTTTGAAAATTATTGTGGAAACTATCCATTAAATTGACATCATTCTAGCCCTAGATGGTTTGGCTCAGTGGATAGAGTGTTGGCCTGCAAACCAAAGGGTCCCAGGTTCGATTCTGATCAAGGGCATGAACCTCGGTTGCAGGCTCTTCCCTGGCCCGGGTCCTGGTCATGGCTCATGCAGGAAGCAACCAATCAATGTGTTTCTCTCACATCAATGTTTCTTTCTGTCTTTCCCACTCTCTTCTTCTCTCCCTAAAAATCAATGGAAAAATATCCTGTGTGAGGATTAACAACAACAAAAAAATTGACATCATTCTATCTATACCATCAATGTCTTAGTCCTGCTTTTTACCTTCTCACTTCTGCTTCAGGACAAAAAATCAAAGGAAGAACTGTGTTATTTGCTAAATTCTCTGAAGTAGCCAATAAGGATGGAATAGATGAACGGACACAGATAGAATTGCCTTTTTAAAGCCTTCTCCAGCCTTAGCTGGTTTGACTAAGTGGATAGAGTGTTGGCCTGTGGACTGAAGGGTCCCAGGTTCAATTCCAGTCAAGGGCACGTGCTGGGGTTGCAGGCTCGATCCTCGGTAGGGGGTGTGCAGGAGGAAGCCGATCAATGATTCTCTTTCATCATGTTTCTATCTCTCTCTCCCTCTCCCTTCCTCTCTGAAATCAATAAAAATATATATTTTTTTAAATAAAGCCTTCTTCAAACAACAGGTGTTCATTTTTTTTCATGTTTTCTGTTCACATTAAATTTCTGATAATTGAATATTAATATAGCAAAACTATTGTTTTAGAAAGTATTAGTTTTGTATGGTGGTAAAATGTACATAAGATAATTTTGGCCATTTTAACCATTTTTAAGTGTATAGTTCAGTGGCATTAAGTACATTCATATTTTTGTGCAACCATCACCACTATTTTCCCATAATTTTTTCTTCATACCAAACTGAAACTCTGTACCCTTTCAACAGTAACTCCCCATCTTCTCTCCCCTCCAGAAAATGCAATTTTTAATCATTGAAACACTGGTGATATTTATGAAGAGTGTTTATGCTTTACTGAGAGTAAGTAGCATATCAATGAAGATTAATTTTGATTTAGTTAAAAATTGTATACTTCCTCACAAAGGAATTACTAGTGAATGTTGTAAAAATAAGAATGATCATATAGAGATAAAGACAACTCACACAAGGGAAATAGAAGGTGTTTTCTGCATCCAGTATATTCTTCCCCCACTTACTTCAATGAGTTATAAGAGAAGTTCAAAACACAAGAAATGAGCAACTTCAGGTTTTACATATTCTTGGTAAAACAAGGACTTATAAAGTACGACCTACCCCAGGTTGTACTATTTTATGCTGCTTTAATTCTTCTGGTAATGAATCCCTTGTTATGAGAGAGGTTTTAGCCTTTATCTTATCTGATTATTGAGAATCATTTTTTTTAGAATGTATATTTTAATTTTTTGCAATTTGGCATTCCATTTTGAACTGACCCTAATTCACTTATAGTGACTTACTAGTTTCCCCAAATTTATGCTATACCAACTAAAGATTTAAAGAAAGGATTATAAAAGCAGAATCTATTTTTGTCCCCAAAAAATAGATTCTGCTGGTGAGTCAATCCTTGTCTTGGGCTCACTATGTCCACTGCCTTAGTAGTTGAGAACAAGAGAAGTGATGAGAAATATTTTTCCCCCTAAAGGAGAATCGATGAGAAATCTGTTGTCTATAGACTGGAAGTAGGCTACCAAGGAGACAAAACTGAACCTCACATCACCCTGCTTGGCCCCGGAGGATGTCTGGTTAGCCAGAGACAGGTAAGATTCCTCAAGGAAGGAACAACCTAAGACAGGCACAGTCGCAGAGGGGCCATCAGGATAGAATTTGGGGATCAACAGAGGTGGGGCACAGACCCTCACCCCCCCCCAACATTGCAGGGGCCTGAACCCTATCCCCTTCTGAGGGAGGTCTCCTGACCCCATGGCTGCTTCGTGCTTCCCATGCCCAGCTCAGATCAGGACCCAGGTGACCGACAGAGACTTGGCCGACAGCAGCTGCCCTCTTACTCCAACAAGAATTGTTTGAGTTGTCTTGTACCCATGGTGTGGGGAAGTGGGTTTACGATATCTAAATCCAGCCTACTACCAGGAATGCTCAGGACCTACTCAAGAAGGCAAATAATCCCTTCCACTAATATTTACAGGGTAAAATAAGATTGTTGTTAGAGTAATAAATTTGACAGTAAAATAGTAGTCAAGTTTTCAGGCAAATTTAAATTGGCTAGTTGAAACAAGCAAATATTCTAGAAAAATTAATTGTACTGGACAAAAAGGTGTTCCTAAAGTGTTAACTAAAATTTTTATTGCTACTTCATCTCATGATAAAATTGTGCACCATGTAATGAACCTAAAACAGTAATATTATAGTGCAAAAAATTAAAATGTAAAAGCCATCAAGACTACATTATAAAATTTTCAAAAGCCTCCTAACATTTAAATCAAAAAAGGAGGGTATAGTAGAAGAATATCATGTAAGGGAAAATAACCTGTAAGTAAATTACATCTAGAAAATTAATACTTTAGAAAATTAATTGTAAGGCTAAAAGCAAGACACCCATGAAAAACACACAAGGTGTCAAAACAAGCCAGAGGAAAATCATTTGGGCAAAAAATGAAATAGGATCCCAAGTCAAATTTATAGAAAATATTCCTTTATTAACTGTTGGTCGAGAATATGTTTGTATGTTTTCAGAAAACAACTCTGAGACCATGTGGATTCCAGCAACAGAGAGGAATCGACAGGACTACTCCAGCCATGAAGACAGAAGAGAAGCAGTCCAGAGATGGAAGACGCTGACGTGGTCTTCCCATACTAGCAGTTAGCAGCTGTGCATTACTGCAGGTTGCCCAGGACCAAACCAGAGAGAGTCGGACCTGCATTACCACCATTTTTCCACCATCCAGAACTGTAATGTCAGTGCTGACATGTACACATAAGGAACTGTTGGACATTGTAATTGGGTCTCAAAAGAACTGTTGGCCCAGGAAGAAACTCACTACAGACTGATTCATTTCCTGTCACCATAACCATTATTGCTTGTCTCATTTTCGGTTCTTATAAGTGTATTTCTAATAGCACATGATCTCACTCATCTAGTGGAAATAATGAACAACATAGACTGATGAACAAGAACAGACCCAGAAACAGGAGGCATGGATCAGACTGTCGGGCCTCAGAGGGAGGGTAGGGAAGGGGGGGGGGGGTGGTAAAGGGGAGAGATCAACCAAAGGACTTGTGTGCAAGCATATGCACCTAACCAGCGGTTGGGGACAACAGGGGTGTGGGGGCATGTGTGGGGAGGGGTGTGGGATGGGAATGGGGGAATGAGGACAAATATGTGATACCTTAATCAATAAAGAAATTTAAAAAAAAGAATTAGCATTTATTCCTCTATTACTCAGATGAGTGGTCAAGGAAGATAAGTGACTTCCAGAAACACAGGAGACTCAGAGAATAAAACAAAAAGACTCTGCCAGTGATTAGATCCTGTGTCAATTAAACAAACAAACAGACAACAAAAACAAAACAAAACTGGCTAGCCTCAATCATTAATAACTTGATAAGAAAGACCTGGCCACCACACCAGTAAGAATAGACATACAAGAGGATATTCTAAATCAATTCTGGCTCCACAAAGAAAGATAGCCATACTAGTTTGCAACCTTGAGCAGCAAAAAATTCTAGAAGATTCGTTGATGGTGCTATTTATGGAAAAAATTAAACATACATATATGGTGTGCTCTCTGTGTGTGTTGTGTGCACCTCCCCATGGATATAGTAAAGTATTTGGACACAGCTTCATGAAGTACTACAGTGAAGTTTTCAAAAAAGTAGAAAATTGCTGCTTGCCAACAAGACACTTTGAATAAATTAGATGATAATATCTCAAAATTCCAGGGATTAATCATGTGTGTTGATAAATTCAAAGGTGTTACTTTCGCTGTTATGAATGGTGAGAAAGTGTGATAAGTAAGATTGCAGAGAGCTGTGAACATGTTTGTGTTTGTATGCTGGTCTCTTGGATGCCTTCCATTAACATGGCATACTTCCTCTGTCTTTCTGAAATATGCTGTAAGTATGAGTAATTCCCACAATTTCCCTCTGGATCCATGGCTCTCTGGGCTAATCATGAAGATCATTAAACAGATTCACAAACCCTCCACACATATAGTAAGCAAAGGTATGGTTGAGTGTTGGTTTAATAATATGGTATTATCTTGCTCAACAACTGTAATTTCCATGTTCTTATTGATTGTAATTTATAACATCATTAGCTTTCTAAACTGCCATTAACTAATGATGGACTCTGTGGGATAAACAGCTCTTTGAAATCAGTTACTGACAAGTTGGCCCCAGAAGCATTTATCAAAAGGATAATGGATCCCTATTGGAGTGACAATAAATTAGGTTATGCTCTTATCGAATTAAACAATGGATGAAGGAAAATTAGCTATCAATAAGCATCTATGAAGCCTTCCCGATTATTCCCAGTCAATTATATCAATTAGAGATCAAACAGGGAACCCCTGCAGTACGTTAAATAGGACTAACCAGAGCCCAAAGAGGCCAAATCGTGTTACAAAATGCAGCACCAGGGGCAGCTGCAAAAGAGGTAATCATTACCGCCATTGACAAAAGGGCTGCTTTATTAGAACGTGGGGATGGCCTGGAGGCTTGCTTCTGGCTAACGGACAAAGACTCCCTAATAAAGGCAAAAAGAGGGAGAGTCTTGGGAGAGGAAGAACCTGAGAAATAAAAGGGAGAATTGTGTGAGGCAGAGCACACAGAGGGGTATGGAAGGGGAGTCCAGAATTATTTGTAAATGTTCAGCCTATCCTTTTTCTGGTACAATTAATTTTTTAAAAATAATTGTTTTCATTTTCAATTATAATTGATATACATATTGTATCAATTTCAGGTATACAACATTGTGATTAGACATTTATATAACTTATGAAGCGATCATCTCATAAGCCTAGTACCTGTCTGACACCACACATCATTATTACAATATCATTGACTATATTCCCTATTACAGCCCCATGACTATTTTTGATACAATAAAATTAAACCTTTGGCTTGTAAGGATGTTTTCCTGACTTTTGTGGAGGCCATTATCACTTTTAATAAGTCTTAACTATACATATCTATAATAATAAAAGCATAATATGCTAATTAGACCAGATGACCTTCCAGACAAATCCAGGGCTGCAAGGGAAGCCTGGGTCCCGAGTGCCAGAGGGAAGCCAGAACCAGCAGCCGGGAGAAGGAAGGCCTACTATTGCATGGATTTCATGCATCGGGCCTCTAACATATGCATATGTATGTATAGGAAAATAAATATACATCAGTAGATACATAGGTAGATAGAAATCCACACTCCAGTCCATTTCATGAAGGAAGGGTCTTTACAAGCCTGTGTTCATTTTCATGAGATTTCTTTATTAAATTAGGAAGCCTCAAATAATGCAACAAGATATGCTTTGAAGTGATTTGAGATCATTGATGAGATTCAAGGGGAGCTGAGAAACATGGTGTTTTTTCTTAATGGCCATAACTTAATTTTTATACACCTTATACACAGCAGACTCTCAATAAACACCTGTTGTTCTGATTTGACCAGAGCCTGAATTTTACACCAGTGTCAGAGGGAATCACAAAGCCCAGAATGGGGTAGTGATCATCTGAGGCTGCGAATCCAAAGCTCTTCTGACATATGTGCCTTTTTGGTCTTGCTGACATTCTTTATAAGGGCGTATATCTTTTTGCACCATGCCTTTGAGTTTTATGAACATTTATCATTTGCTGCAGACAGATTCTACTTTATTGTTCTCCATGAGAAATTGCTCACCAGGAGCGGCCGCCGATTCTTTGCCTCTGCACATTTTTCACCCTTCTCGGAACCCAACATGATATCCATCTAAGGACCTTAAATTACCTATTCCCGTTTATGATCCTTACGAAGCTCTGCTGGGATTGGCTTACAGTGCACCGAAGCTGAATAGCCCATAAAGAAGGAAAGGCAAGGCCTGGGGAAGGCAGAGTGTCATAGTCGTGATGCAATGGCCCTGGTGCCGGGCGCTGCAGAGCTCAGATTCCACTCCTATCATTCATCAGCTCCATGTTCAGTCAGTTTGCGTAACTTCTCTCTCCTTATTGGAAAAATAGGGATGATAAATCCGACCTTTCAAAGTTGTCCCGTTGGTTGCAGGTGATGCTTGCATAGTGCCTGCCTGCGGCACCAACCTTCTCATGGATTCCCTTAACTTGGAGCTTTCAGTCCCCTCATCTGTGAAGCGCAATGATGACCCCTAATATCTCCCTGCGCTTTTGTGAGGCTCAAAGTGACCATTAATTGAAAAAACACTGTGTCAACTTAAGCACTGGACAACTAACTGTTAGCTCTTATAAAAATCATACTAACCATTATTGCTCTCCCTTTTGTTCCAATGAGAAGCACGCTGATTCTAACGGGATGCCTTTCAGAAAAAAAAAAAAAAGCCATTTTACATCTGATTGGAATAGAATTGGCTCCTCTCCTACCCTCATGCAGACCACCGGCCCTCAGTCACTCACACCCCCATTTAGTGCCTGCTGGTAAACATGTGTGCTGTAAACTTGACATTGTGTTGACCTCTGAGGCATTTGGGGCTACTTCCATCCTCAAGGAGTTGTAGGGCTCCCAGTTCCTAAATCCCCATGATATCCTATGTCATTCCCAATGCCTCAGTCCTGAGCAGGAGGAGACCAGGAAATCCTCCAAAAGCACTGATCATTTATTCCAGTCTTCTTCCCCACGTGATGATTTGGAGCTATAGGGGTATCAGAATTGCCATAATCAGAAGAGGATTTATTTGGACAGGGGCACCAAGCATTGTTCACGAGGGGGCATGGGGGTCACCCAGATGGTCTTAGCCAAACACAAGAAATGGTTCACCACCTAAAAGGTTCACTTCTACAAGGTCAAGTTATCTTATTCTTTTACTATTGGAGGAAAGACAACAACATTTAGGGAAAATGTCCTTGGCTGCAGCAAAGGAACTTGTAAATGTAGGGAACTACCTATGAGCCCATTCTCCAAAACAAAATGCACCTCGCTGAGTTACGATAGCTCAGGAAAATGTAGGATTAATTTCAAAATATCTGAAAAGATGACTCAATGTGTCATTACCCTTTGTAGCGTAAGGAGAGCTTAAGGGTTTGGGTTTGTACTGGGCTTAAAATATCGGGAAAACTGTCTCGGTGTTGGCACTGTGACAAAGTTCTTGGCAAATGCTAGGCGGCGGTGGTCTTTCAGGGACAAGCATAATGCTCTCACCTCTTAGTTTCCCAGCCTGAAAAAAAGGTGCACTAAGATTGTTGTGATGATTAAATGAGACAACACAGATAAACCACTTCATACTGTCCTGGGAACATGTCAAAAGCTTTCTAAATGAAGGCAACACTTTAATTGTTATTTTTAGAGAGCTAACATTTGTCAAGTTTCTACTGTGTGTTAAGCACTTACGTGTGTGTGTGTGTGTGTGTGTGTGTGTGTGTGTGTGTTTGGTAAACCTTCTGAGCCTTTCTTTTCTCTTATATGAAACGGGTATGTTACTCCTCGTTTAAAAGTTAGAGTGCCAATTTACTAACGATGGCACATGGTTCACAAGTGGTGAGCCTAAGATTCAAACCCATGCTTTTCTTAACAAATGTCATGCTCTTTCCACTACCCCGTGCTGTCTTCCAGCCAAGGCTCTTGTGAATCACGTCTGTATTTATTTTATATTTTATATATTCATTACTTTTACTAAAAATTGGACCAATCTCTCAAGAGTAGTTTATGGACATTAACTAAAAGAAGATGCCAATTATACTTCAGAAAAGAGGGAAAGGGAGCGCTATTCTTTATTCTACTTGTGTTTAAAAAAATGAGGAACTACACTTCCCTGCAAATAACAGAGCCACATTCCCCAGCATTTGTTTAAGAGTCTTTCCTGTCTGTGGATCATATAACATTAAGACCTTACAACTAATAAGCATCAAGTGCATAGATACAGTCTGACAATCGAAAGAAATGAACTATGAAAATATATGGCCCTTGTCTGAAGAAATAGGTAGTTGAATATTTGTAGAAGTAGCCTAAAAAATAACAGCTAAGCTCCTCTCTGGGGATATCACAATCTTATAGTGATATGAGTATAGCTATTTCTTCATATAGGGTCTAGGAGTAGGTGTGCACACACAACTATACATAAATCTAAGATTCTTTTGTTTTTGTAAACAATTACTTATTGAGATAATGTCTACATACATAGCATTGTTTTATGCACAAGATGAGGAGGGAAGATATGTCTGGAGGTAGTGGAAAGAGGTGAGCATCAGAGACAAAGTTGCAACCTGAATTTGAAAAGCATTCAAGGGAGAAAAAATGTATATACATTGAATATAAATGGAAATTTAAAAAATTTTTATCAACATAGATAGGACAGTCATCAAATGTAAATAGGAGTAGGAAAAGAGATTATAATACACTAGAGGCCCGGTGCATGAAATTCGTGCACAGGGTGGGGGGGTCCCTCAGCCCGACCTGTACCCTCTCCAATCCACAGGCACCTTCACCTCAGCACTGGGCGGAGATACACACAGGCAGTGTCATGTCCCAGGTCAGGGACACAGGCAGACAGCGTCACGTCCCTGGCCAGGGATGCAGGCAGGCAGCTTCACCTCAGCACTGGGTGGAATGTTAGCCCTGGGCAGGCCTGGGTGTGCCTCTGCTGGGGGCAGAAGTCCCCCCCCCCCCCCGTCCCCACCTCCCCAGCTCCTGGGTGTGTGCAACCCGTTGACTGGTCGTGACTCAGACATCATTAGACCAATTAGCATATTACCTCTTTATTATATAGGATATTATCTCTTCAAAAATGCTTACAGACTAGCTAAGTTACATTGATTTGATTGACTTGAGTCCATTTGTCAATGTGACACCCTGTGTTTTGTTTTTTTTTCAACATAGCCAATTTTATGCTCCCATCTCATTAGTCAGAGGGGCCATATGTAGATATCAATTGCTAATATTTCTTATATACTTCTTCAAACCTCATTTTCTTGCTACTTTAATAATAGAGAGAAATGAAGGTGAGCATTTACTAAATTAGCCCAGGACGTCTAGTGTCTTTCCTGACTTGCTCCACGCAGACCATAAACATGAGAAACTGCCTGATAGATGTATGATTTGACAAGACAGACTCTAAAAGGTACAAGAAAAAAAAATCTTAACATAAATGCTTCTTAAAGCATAAATATATATTTAAAACATTTGTAGCCACACATTACAAAATGCGTATTAATGTTAGCAGAAGACAAAATGATACACAATAAAATGCAAATTTTAATTCAGCACAATGTCTAAAATTAGCCAGTTAAATTAGCTACAGTAGTTAAGGTTTATAAATTAGTTTCACTGAAGCCACACAAGATTTCTAAAAAACAACAACAACATTAGCAGTGAACATGCATTTATCACTGGGAAATAGACACTCTGCCACATTGCTTTTGAAATCATCTGGGCAGCCTTGAATGAACTGGTAGCAGTTTCATTAAAGGCTTGTTGGCGTAATTTGGTCTGTGATTCCAATTTGTTCAACTGGCCACTTTAAAGAAAGTTAATTTCTCTGCATGCTTAAACTTACTGCCTGGTGCTCCCACATTTACACATCAGATTTCCATGAACAATTTCTGCCTTCGATACCCAGGACTTTCCCCAAGATCCAGTTAACATATATCTATTGAGCACCTACTAAGTGCAAAATATTGTTCTAGGTCCTGAGGACATAGCAGTGAGCACAACAATAATCCCTGACCTTACACTTTTGTTCAATTTGAGGGATACCAGTGAAAAACACGATAAAGATGTAAAATATAAACAATATCATGCTTATGTCAATGCCCCGCTCCCTATCCCCCCAAAAAAACGACACACACAAAAGAAAACTGAAGCGGAGTTGGAGGATGGGAAGCATATAAGGATGGGGAAGGGAAAAGAGTATTAAAAATTAGATGAAGGCCAGGAAAGGCCTCCCTGAGAGGGTGACAATTAAGTTAAGACATGAAGGAAGTAAGAGAGGAAGCCATGAAGCTATCTTCTAAATGGCAAGTGCAAAGGCCCCGGGGCAGGAGTGTTTCTAAAGGGCCTTAGGAACAGCAAGGAAGCCTGAGTGGCGTGAATGACTGGGGAAACTTAGGAGCTGAGGTCAAAGGGTAAGGGGGACAGACCAGGTAGGAACATGTCAGCTATGGTTAGGACTTTGGCTTTTACTCTTCGTGAGATGAAAAGTTATTAAAGGATTTTGGACAAAGAAGAGACACTTACATTAAGAGTGTCTTTTAATTTTGAACTAGCAACATAGTCAGATAAGGGAACCAACTGGTTGCTGCTGGGATGATGAAAAGACAGTGAGAGTCCTAAGAGTGATGAGAGGCAGCAATACTGAGGGAGAAACCTCGCTGATCTCTGTATTCAACATTGTGTGTAACCAACAGCACATCTCCTCTCCGTATCTCCCAACTCTTTCCCTAAATCATCCCAGAAATGCAGATAAAACCAAGAAGCAAAAGAGTACCTTTAGACCTCGATTCACTGATTTCACTACCTACAAATATTTTATTGAAGTAATGACCCTCCAAAGCTGCAAGTTTCAAAAGTAAGTTTTAATTAGCAAATCCCTTGCTTTTTAGGACCTGCACATTTTTTATACCAGCTGCTTTGCAAATGGGCACATATTACTAGTGCATGATAAAAGTTTTAACTGTCCAACTTGCTCTTCACCCTGGGGGCATGTTACCATAAAAAAGGAAGTGAAATACATGTTCATTAATATTTACCTGGTATAAATTGCAATCTTAGGCAATTATCTGCTTATAGAAAAAGACAGTACACAGAAAGTTTGATAGTAAATTCTTTCCTTAACTCACCACAGGTATAAATTGCAATGCCCATGAGCTGAGCCTCGTACTCAAACTGAAAGAAACCTCGTGCAGAGTAGGAGGACTTGGGGCTCTCCTCGTTTGGTGATGAAGCAGTCTCCAGCTTTTTAATGGGATGGTTTTCAAAATTGCCTCGTTATCCTATAGTTTGGAACTTTAAAGACATTTGCCCCGAGAAGCAAGATTATTGATGGTGTTTGGGTGCCCAGGTGAACTTCTGAAGCCTCGTTAACCCAGGGTAGAGTTGGATTGTGGTGAAGATGTGATGTTTGGGAACAGCAGGTCAAGCAAAGGGCAGGAGGCAGGAGGAGGAAAAGGAAAGGGAAGAGGAAGAGGAAGAGGAAGAGGAAAAGGTTTCTTCCCTCATTTCAGGCCCCTTGAGTCAGACCCAGGTAACATTTAGAGATTGATGGTGTATCAGGTATTTGCCTTCTCTCTTCTAACCAGGAGCCCTCTTCCCAAGTCTCAAGGATCTTAACCCCACATCACGGAACTCTCTGGCCTGCCCCTTCACAAAGGGAGCCACAATTCTAAATGACTCATTTCACCTCCATCTCAAACAAAGTTCCACTGTCTTCAGGACATCTGATTGGAACTGTAAGTTGGGAAGAAAATGGATCAAACCATTTCATTTCAATGAGTAAATGACTAGATCAACCCATCATATATCAAGTGTAAAAAAAAAGAAGGAACATATATTTTTGCTAATAAATTTAGAATTGGTAGAATTTCTGTTTGTATGGCAATATGAGATGAAGTAAACACACACACACACACACACACACACACACACACACACACACGCACACGGAGGAAGTGGTCGGAGGAAGCCCACCAGGAAGGGTGCCTGGTGCTGGGGCAGACCTCATAGACTTAATTGGCCCAGCGTTGCTCAGCATTTTCTTTCACTGATTTTGATCCTTGGTGTGAGGTTTCATGTTCCATAAAGATGCCATGGAGGTGGCAGTGTTTGTGGTGACAAACCTAGGTTCTGATGTGCCTGGGAATATGGGGGAAAGTGATAGTGAGTGGGGAGGTAGAGCACAAGGTGACACTTTAATTTTGGTATCAAGTCCAAAAGGTAAACATCCGCATCCCCAAGAGCCATGCATGCTCACTCACTTCGTTATTACATTTCTTTTCAAACCCAATGAGTATGAGTTCTGAGCAAAATATGCTGTTTTTAAAGCAACTTATTGTTATCCTCATAAAAACAAGGCATTACAATAACTTACATGAAGAATATAAAGCATTTCTCGAGTCTTCTATCATGTCTTGGTGTCTGCAAGCTAGGGATTTTATGACACTTTTCTTTTTAAGTAGAATATTACCTTTCAGCTTAGAAATGAATAGTAAGCCCCGGAAGTTTTAGCTCCATGAAAATAAATAAGGATCATGCCTAAAAGAAGAACCTAGAATACTCACCACTTAAAAAAAAAAACAAAAAAACAAAAAAACACAGAAAAGCAGCTGAGCCGCTACCATAAAACAAGACTAGAAGAATTCCAAAAGACAGTCAATTTATATAGCTGCACTCAGTGGCATAGTTTAAATTCCACAACCTCCAAGCATATTTCCGCAAACAAATTTGGCTTAGTTTCTTTCTTCTCTCCTCCTCTTCTAAGCACCCTATCCCAGGTCCCGACCCCACCATAAACAACCCAAGAGCTGTCCCACCATCCCAGTTCCTTACTAACTGCTGGGAATGCCCAAGGTGGGAGCACCCACAGCAGGAAGCCTTGTGAATGGGGTTGGAAAAGAAGACTTGGAATTTTTATTGATGACTCCCTTCCTCCAACTTCCTAGGTGCCTTTGCATAAGTTGCTAACAATCAAATTAGTTCAAGTTCAGGCCCTTGGAACTTGTGAAGTAATCATTCCTTTCTAAAGAGCACAGTGGGGGTAGTTCTTAGTTTTATTTGTTTTCTTATACATTCACTGTATCCCTCTTCTTCTTTAATTCATGCTCCTATGGTTTTCCCCTCTGTGCTTCAGCTATATATTGCTTTGAAAAATCAATAAATCCTTTGCACATAATAATGCTTACCTACACTACCTCACAGGGGTGCTGTGATGGGTAATTAATTAATGTGTGTAAAGAGCTGGGGTATCATGCAATGCGAGATGCCCTATCCATGCGAAGAAGCATTATTAATAAGTGTTATTACCCAAATGCCTCTAGATGTCAGCAAAACATCTTTTTAAACACATAATTGGGCAGCCAGTTTTGCAAAGCCCAAGTTCATTCTTTCTCCCCGTGTAGGGCAGACACAGGGAGGATGCACGGGCGGCAAGGCTGGTGGAGCCTTTTCTTTGGGGTGAGGGAGGCTCATTCAATCTCAGAGGATGAACTTTGAATTGAAGTGAGCGTCGGGACAAAGCTGCACTTGAATGCCTTAAGGTCTGAATGGGTGGCAGGCTGGGTCATTTTCTGGACAACCCATATGAAAGAGCTGTCTTTCCTCCAAAAATAGCATTTCATTTCCTCATCTCCAAAGTAACTGGGGTGGGCAGTGAATGGATGGGAAGAGAATTATATATATATAGATGATAGATAGATATTGATATAGAAATATAGATCTGTCTATATGTCTGCTATATGGACATATTTAAGTGTATGCCCATTTTCTCTCTCCACACATGAATGTATCGATGAGAATTTCACAGAGGAGAAATAGGTGTGAGCAATTCTAAATATGCTCAATCCAGTGATGGCTGCTGTGTGCGCTTTATTCCCTGATGGAAAGGTGCAAATACAAATTATGGCAATTTGCCCTAGCTGGTTTGGCTCAGTGGATAAAGCGTCGGGCCTGCGGACTGAAGGGTCCTGGGTTCGATTCCAGTCAAGGGCACATACCCGGGTTGTGGGCTCAATCCCCAGTAGGAGGCATGCAAGAGGCAACCAATCAATGATTCTCTCTCATCATTGATGTCTCTCTCTCTCTCTCTCTCTCTCTCTCTCTCTCTCTCTCTCCCTCTCTCTCTCTCTCTCTCCCTGCCTTCCTCTCTTAAATCAATAAAGAAATATATATTTTAAAAATAATTATGGCAATTTTCCACTAAGTGCAGGTAATGACATTCCAGAATGATCTTCAACAGGGAGCACAGAGTAACCTAAATGACCAATTGTTGATGTTTATGTCAATAACCAGTTTT
This sequence comes from Eptesicus fuscus, assembly GCF_027574615.1. NCBI lineage: Eukaryota > Metazoa > Chordata > Mammalia > Chiroptera > Vespertilionidae > Eptesicus > Eptesicus fuscus. The sequence continues at coordinate 19,907,736 of NC_072482.1, read as the reverse complement.
TCACTTTCCTGATTTCTTGCTGTTCATCATGTGGCCCAGGGAGATCAAACAGTGAGATGTTACAGCGGAGAGGGGCGCCACAGCCAGTAAATAGAGGCTTCTCAGGCACGTGAGTGCCAGGTGGCAGCGAAGTGAGACCATAAACTCCCCTGGGAAAGATTAAAATAACATCCCAGTTATTTTAATTCATCCCAGCACACTTTGACTTAGTGGTTGGGTGCTAAGTTAAGACAATTTTAGACAATTTAGCTTAGCAAACACTTCTCAGGGAGGTAGAAATGTTATTTCAAAGTCCCCACTATTAAAAAGAAATAGTTTTTACATATTATATTTAAGTCAAGTACAGCAAGTTTCAAATAATTTCTCCATGATCCAATATGATACAATGTTTCTTTTTTTCTTTATTGTTTTCATCATCATTTTCCTTTCCTATACCTTCTCCTACCTCCACTCACCCTCCTCCCCCCAGTAACCACCACCCTGTTGTCTGTGTACATGAGTTCTTTCTCTCTCTTTTTCTTTTTTTCTCAATCCCTCCATCCTCTCCCAACACCCTCTTCCCACTCCCACCCCCAGAGCTGTCTGCCTGCTCTCTGCCTATGAGTCTGTCTCTATTTTGCTTTAAGGGAGTTTCATGAGGAAGAGACACTGTTTATTCTGTGTTTGTCTTAGGTGACAAGGGAGGTCCTTTAGAGAGTCTGGCTCCCCAGGACAGAGCAGACACTAGCCCGGGCCCCAGGCTGGGCATCTGTACACAGGTATGCTCTGCTTAGGCAAGAACAGAACTGCCCTCCGTGACTCCGGAATAGCTTTCTCCTGGCCAGACCTTGAGGCTCTGACCACTAGGGTGCGATGGAATAGGGTCTGGGCTTGGCATTGACAATGAACATAGTCATTTGCTTCACTTGACTGTGCCTCAGTCAGTCTGGCTGACAAATTTGAGCCCCAAGGTGGTCAAGGAGAGAGGGGGATGGGCAGCAAGATAGGAAATGTAAACATGGCTTAATCAGCATTTTCTCCAGGAAATTTAAAATCACACTTAGAATAGCAAATCGCACAGAACATAGCTATACTTGGGAGTGACAAACATAAAACTCCACAGGGGCATTTCAAAGATGCAGAGATGAGAGTCTCCCCCAGGGGCATGGCTGGTGGCCGGTTAGAAAGTTTCGGGGCACAGGTGCCAGGAGTGCCCCTTCTTACTTAACCTCCCCACCTGTCTTCTCTGCACTCTCGCCTGCTCCTCCGCACAGGTCTCCATACCTACGCAGAGACTGAGCTAATCTTTCCGTTTCCCAGTTCCCCTCACGGGATTGTCATAAGGCTTAATTAAATAATGTGCATAAAGCATTCGGCTGTTCGGGTGTCCCTGGATAAAATGCAGAGCACAATATTATTGTGATTATTATTAATTAGGATGATCCTGTTGGAGGCAAGGGATGTTTCCCGTCAGCCTTGGAGAGTTCTCCCCTGGCCTTCATCTGCAGACGGTTTGCAATGGGGATGACTGAACTATATCATTCCTGACCTTAGAGACATCTCAGAGAGCAAGAGGGAGGCCAGGAGAACTGATGACCTGGAGACACAGGAGTGATTTTAAAAGGGACCAAGGGAAATTTTGCAAATAACCCACTAGGGCTGCTCATTCTAGTACTCTTCCCCCCAAAATAATCAGAATTTTTTATTAAAGGATTGGCTTAAGAATCCCTGGAGAATGTACTAGGGATCCTTAAGAACCAACATGGAGTCACCAAAGACAAGCAACTTCTTCAGTCTCCCGTTCTTCCTTTGATAAGATCATTATTCCAAGAATTAGGGCAATGTAATCAACATAGAAGCAAAACTTTGGAAAAGCATTTGAAAAAGCCTCTCATGAGAGCATTGTGGACAAGTTTCAGGGCCACTCTTTACACATGTGTAAATGCTCAGCCTGTAAACAGCAGAAACCACGGGCACTGGTTACTGGGCAGGAAAGTGCTGGCTGGCAGGGCTCCGTCTGGAGTCTGCCTTGTCCAACATCTTCTTAAACTTTATTTATTTTTATTTAAGTCTAGTTGACATACAATGTTATATTATTCGCGTGTATAATATAGTGATTCAACATTTATATGCCTTATGATATGAATCACCACACTAAGTCTAGTTACTGTCTTCCACCTTACAAAGTTATCACAATATTATTGACATTTTAAATCCACCCCCACCCTTGTCCCCTTTGGCAACCAGGAGTTTGATCTCTGTTTCTAGGAGTCTGTTTTTGTTTTTATCATTTGGAATGACAGTAAATATATTGAATATTTTTAAAAATGTGGATAACTGGAGCTTGATAAGACTAAATCTTAGAAGATAAAACTCAGCATGAACACATGTAAAGCTTTATAAACCAAACCACCAAAGCCTGGGCAGACTGAGATATGGCTTAGCACAGAATATGTGAGTTTGGGCACTCACAACTTGGCATTGAACTGTGGCAATCAAGAAAGCTAGATACAATTCAGACTTCATCAACCAAGAATATTGTTGAGTTCTAGGCAGAATATGAGGGAAAATCATAGTGTCCTAATATATACTATATTTTATTTTTTAAAATTTCCTTACCCTGTCCAAGTAATAGTGATGAAATGATTTATAAATGATGCAGAGGGTTCAAAGCCCCATTGCATACTAATGAAAAATAGAGATGAGGTTGAAGTCACAGAGCATTGAAGGCCTTTTTCATGCTGTTTTTGTAGGGTAAGACATCACTCTGTTTTCACTCTGTTTGCTCAAGAGAGAGTTCAGAATATTTATTGGGGCCTATCAGATTTATCAAAAGTGACAACAGCCCGGGCCCATGTGTTCAGTGGTTAGATCATTGGTCTATGCGCCCAAGGGTTGCAGGTTCCATCCACAGCTGGTCAGGGTTTGTGCGGGAGGCAACCAATAAGTGTGTCTGTATCACATTGAAGGTCTCTCTCTCTCTCTCTTTCTCTCTCTCTCTCTCTCTCTCTCCTCCCCCCCTCCTCCCCTTTCCTCCCTTCCACTCTCTCTAAAAAAAAAAAAAAAAAAAAAATCAATGGAATTTTAACAACAACAACAAAAAGACAGAGGGAGCGAAAGCAGCCAGAAAAGAATTTTGGGCATTTTCTAAAAGATGGAGCCAAGTTTTGATCGTAGTTTTGTGGCTTCAGAAGAAGGGAGACATTTTTAAATGCCTTCTTCTATCTATAATACTTATCCAAATCCTACTCACTTTTCAATTTCCCAATATCTTCACACCCAGGCCATATCTGACTACTCTGTCTACTCTGTCCCTTGATCTTCAGGGATTAATGTGGGTGGTTAGTCACTTGGTAACTTGCATAGTTATTATAAAAGCACCTCCTACCTTTCTCTTGTAATCTTCTTAAAGACCTTTGACATCCTCCATGGTATGATTTTAAATTCCGGTACCTGGCTCTAGGGCCTCCCTTTTTAAATTTTTTAAAAAAATGTTTCTTTGGGGTATGGTAGTGTACGTCTCAGTACTATGCACAAGGTGCTCAAGATTATCTTGGTTTTTAATTGCTCGGAAGACTAGGTGAGATTCCTTAACCTTACATTTCCTCACTTTGCTTTTAGTGCCCTTAACAAAAAAACAAAGAAACTTAACTGAGTATTTAACTTTTTTTTTAGTTGATTTTTTTAGAGAGAAAGAGAGAAAGAGATAGAAAGATTGATGAGAAAGAATCATTGATTAGCTGACTCCTGCATGCCCCCTATTGGAGATCTAGCCTGCAACCTGGGAATGTGCCCTGACTGGGAATCAAACCAGAAACCTCTTGTTGCATGGGTCAACATTCAACCACTGAGCCACACCAGCCAGGTTGAGTATTTAACTTTTCCTGGCTTACTGCTCTATGGACTTAACGGAAATAGAAGGTAGCCGAGAAGCCTAAAGGAGACATGATCAGGAATCAGCAATCCTCTCCTAATGACCAAGATTCTTTGGGGTTCCTTCGCCATTTGCAGGGCTAATTTATGGCCTGAAGTATTACCAGAGCCATCTAGTCTGTTTAATTTCACAAAGTTTCACTTTCTTTCCATCCATAAATCTCCTCATTCCCAGTTTTATGCCAATGATGATGCTCTGCGGCTGCATTAACTAAAAGAGCAATGGAAAGTTCGAAGTAACTAATGACCCAAAGTTTCCTGGGAGAACTTTAAAAACTGCCCAGGGGATTGAATTTCTGATCCTCACACTCTTGCTCTGTTGCGAAAACCCTGCCCGCTACAAATGTCTTCTCCTCTTTAACACACTTCTATTGAAATTTGATTAAAAAATTATTTCTGGTTATTAAAAAATAGCAACAAAAATCAGAATGTCCTTAAAGGAGAGGATGGAAGCTGGTGGTGGAAAGTTACAAACAAATGCAATCAAGCATCTGCAAAAGTAGTTCATAAAAAATTGAGACACTGAAAAGTATGATCTCTCCCTCTCTTGTCCCTTTTTTTCTTGTCACTCCATCCCTCTCTCTGGTGTCTCTCAACAAAGGCCTGAGCAGTTAGAAATGGAGACACCCTCTGCCACTTAATAGCATCTCTGTTGATCTTTCTCCAGTAGGTGTTAAGTATTGAGAGCAACAGCACCTCTTGTCACCAGCTGCGGATGGGGAGTGGCTGCCTCAGGGGGAGCTGAGTCTAAAAAATCCACCACTGAGAAAAGGCAATAACAGAAGTCTGTTGCTGTCTAACCTGCCATATAAATGAAACAATCAAACAAGACAACAAAGGAAACTCCAGCAACCACCAGAGGCAAAAGCAGTTGGTGTAATATATCCTGCCTCAGTGATTATTTTTAGTTTCCTTCCATCCTCCTCTTAAAAAAAAAAAAGCAACAACTCTAATTTAGACTAACTGGGGGAAAACATTAAATAATTCAAGAGCCAGAGTGAGAGAGGTGAGTAACACAGAGACAGAGAGGGCACACACCTGAGTTAAATTAAAAACACATTGATACCTTGAAATGTCTGTGTGAACATGTTTGTAATCAATGGATATTGGAGATTGTTTAAGAATCAAAGGAGAGGCCAGTCATCAGAGTTTCAGCCTCTGTTCCTTTCTTCTTGCTCATGAATCCATACTCTAAACACACCAAGTCCACTCAGAGAAAGGCTTTTCATGAATGGGAGGAAGAGAAAGAATTATTTATCCCAATCATTTTTATCTGTTGACTGCTTTAGGCTTCCTCTGGGCAGAGTACTTCACAAGTTGGACCAGCAGATATAAAATTGTCTCCCAGAACTTGTGTGGCAAAAGTGTCTGCAAATGATACTAAGTTATTTCTTACCCAAGTGGTTTTTAATACTACTTAACCCAGCCCCCTGGTGTCAGTGGGCAAAGCTGACCACTGAATTCTCAATGGCACACTGGAGTCTTTGGACTCAAGAAAGATTTAAATACTTCAAACACAAATTCATGGAATTTTTCGTGTCTAAAAGTTATTTTAGAGAACTCTGGAAATGGTCTTGCTGGTACAATTAACACCTGAGAATAACTGAGGCAGGTGCCTCATTTATTGAAAAATGCAGCCTCCTAAGGATTAAAGCATGACTAGCTAGATAGCTCACTTACCTTCTCTCATGACAAGGTGACATTTGTTCCAATAATCTCCTCACACTGAACAATTTTGTTCCGTCTAGTCAAATCTTAAACACTTTAAGGTGTTAGATCCCTTTTCACTAACCTCCCCTTATGCTCATTAATGGTTTAATTACTGATACTCCTCTGAGAGACATAAGCAGTAAGAAATGGATACATAATGTGGAATTTCAGACACCCCGGCAGACCAACGGTGAGTAGAATAGACTACCAAGGTGGATGTTGTGCTCAACATAGGAAAGAATGAGTGCATTGAGATTTGAATGAAGTAGCAGGGTTCTACCATCCGTTAGACCACGGTCTTTAACCCGATGTCCAGGAACACAGAGCATGTGCACAAGGACCCAGAGGAGGCTGCCTCTATCCCCAAAGGCAGAAGCCCTAAAGCTGGTGGACTAGACTGGGGTACAAGTGCATGTTGCAAAGGGAGTGAGAAAGCAGAGTGTCTGCTGTTTGGGAAATCACAACACAGGGAGACATCAACCATCCCTCAATAGAGACTAGACAGAAGAAAATCCTGGGAAAGAGGGTCATGACTAAAAGCCTATGCAAGCAGCTGTGAGCAATGAATAGGCAGAATGGGAAATGGGCCCAGAGCAATGGCTGGCATGGGGATTTCCAGAGCCACAGGAAAGGGACCACAGCTGGATTTTACAGAATCCTGTGGTCTCCTATGTGGCCAGGAAAGGAACTGTTAAGGTCAAGACTCTGACTTAGTGACTGAAAGCAAAAGTTCCTTGGAGAGAGAATAGCAACGGCATTAAGTGTAGCCCTGCGAGTGTACCCCCCACGTCCCATGTGGGGTTTAGGGTTCAGGTTCAGGGTTCGGGCTCTGGAGGAGGCCACACACAAATGAAAGAGACAAGACAAGAAAATACTAATTTGGGAATTGGGGGCCAGGCGGAAGCCCAAGAGAGGACTGTGCTTTGCCCTGGCCTTTCGATCCCTTTTATTCAGGTTTGGGATCCACCTACAGCCCTTAGGCAGGCAATTTCCAGTAACAGGCAGACTATCTTATCAGTAAGGATTTACATGAGACTAAAAGGTGGAAGTTGCTTCAGCTACCTTTGTCTCAACCAGACAGTGGGTGTATGTCTCTGACCCTTGCCAGAGCCTCAAGGTTGACCAGCTTTCCGGACTCCTTGTCCACCCCTCTCTGCTAGTGAAGGCAATGGGCAGCTTCCAACATAGCCCAATAGAGAACTTTCTGGAGATATAAGGGAAGTGTACTTCAATAATCTTATTGTGTTGCATAAAACCATATTCCTATTAACACAGGTTTGTTTATTTAAGGTCATGGTATGATCACTTATTCATATAATATGTATAATTAGTCTCCATGCTCAATAATGGCAGTTCTGTCTGTGCAGCTGGTCAAGCACCTGACTTGGGACTGTGGTCTATGTTGGCTCTGATCTGTGACAAATAATCATTTGCTTGTAGTGTTAGCCCCCAAATGCTTATTTTTCAGGAGTAATATAAAGTCTACCCATTTATCTTCCCAGGGCTGCTTCTCACTAAGCTTGCCTCTTATTCTATGTCTTTGGATCTCTGGATCTCTGTCTATTTCCTTCTTCCTCCCTTTCTTTTTCCTGCCCTCACATGCCCCTGAGTTTGTTCCCTATTCGTCTATCCTATGCATCTGTGTTTTCCTTACAAATGATAGATATAAATATAAAGTTACTGCACTTAGTAGTCATCATAGCTGACATTTATGGATATTATGGGCACCATTTTTTCACTCTTTATGACAGCCCTATCATGATAGTAGGTAGGTACCATTATAATGAGGGAAGTGATCAAACATGGTCATCCAGGAAGTGACAGCTCTAGGGCTTAAACCCTAGCAATCAGCTCTGAGCCCATGCTCTTTTTTATATATATTAATTTCAGAGAGGAAAGGAAAGGGAGATAGAAACATCAATGATGAGATAAAATCATTTATTGGCTGCCTCCTGCATGCCCCCTACTGGAGATTAAGCCACAACCTGGGCATGCACCCTTGACCAAAATCAAACCCAGGACCCTTCAGTCTGCAGGCCGACCCTCTATCCACTGAGCAAAACTGGCTAGGGCTGAGCCCAGGCCCTTAACCTGCACACAATACTGCCCCCTTTATGAATAGCCTGTGTTCAGAAATAACCTCCTTGGGCCACAAGACCTTAGGCATATCTTCACTACTTTACAGCTCAAAGTTCTTTTACAGGCACTGTTTAATTTACCTCTGCACGAAGAAAAATTAGTGTCATTAGAAAAATAAACAGATTTACTTTCAGGATTCTGCAGAACCAAGGTCCAGATTCGATTCTTGTGATCTAAGTTGAGTGCTTTTCCTAGTTTTCAACTACTTTCACTGCAGAATAAGCATTTTCCTGGCCGGATCCAGGTGGCCTTGAAGACAGAATGTATGAGCTGGGCATATTGCAGGAGGTAGAGGGATAGAGTGGCCAAAGAGGAGAAGAGACAGATATGAGAGGAGATTTGGTGGAGGGCTGGCCCCGAGTCCAAGAAAGAAGGCTTTATTATTTTGTTATACAAACTGAGGGTTTGGGGCAAGAGTGTAAAGCTGGGGGCACTTACCTTTGGCTCCTTTTCGACTATAGAAATTAATGAAAAGTTTCCTTCTCTTAAAAAGCATCATTTCAGTGAAGAGTATAGATCAGAGCAGTGCTTTTCAAACAGTAATGGAATCACCTGGGGATCTGATTAAAATGTAGATTCTGACTTAGAAGGCCTGGGGTGGGGCCCGTGATTCTGCATTCCTAACAACTCCCTCGGCATGCTTGTGCTGCTCCTCCATGGACCATACTTAGAGTCACAGATTCTTCTTCCCTAGTTTTATGAATTACATGATTTTAAAAAATTCTTCCCCAGTCAAACATCTCTTTTAGTCCACAATCTTCCTGCCAACCTCCCTCTGATTGAAGCCTGCTAGCCTAAGGAGCCTAACTCTGAAGTTCCAATTACAGAAACAAACTACCGCTTTGACCCAGGAACTGTCTGGCGCATGTGGCTACTAGTCTCAGACAACTAGAACGCACTTAGATCTTTCTGTGAGTTAATAAGGCAAAGGGATTTCCTGACAAGACCCCCCCCCACTCACCCCCAAAAAAGAAATTTCTAGAATTTTTTACATGCCTCAGGACACACCTGCCCTGAATGACCTACAGGGAGGGAGGGGAGTAAGTTATGGATGGACCCTGACCCTAGTGCAAGCCCTTTTTCTCTTCACGGGGAGCACAGAGCTTTCACGGGCAGATCACACAGAGCTGAGTGGCAGTCCTAGGGTGCCCGCCCCACTTTGACACCAGCCCTGTGAAATGATATTAGCGCTGGCTAATGGTCTGTAAATGTGTCAGAATGATGCCACCTAGTGCCACCGATGCCATTTTCCCTTGTGAAGTCACACTGGCTGCACCACAGCAAGCCAGAATATAATCAGTGTTAATTTGGTTTTTCACTGAATGACTACTGCGCAGCAGTCATGGTCTCCACTCTGGGCTCACTGGGAAGGCTTTATTATTTTGTTATACAAACTGAGGGTTTGGGGCAAGAGTGTAAAGGTGGGGGCACTTACCTCTGGCTCCTTTTGGGGCTGATGTCTTGGAGGCACTTGATCAGTAAATGTAATGGGATGTATGTGATTTGGAATTTTTATTTTGCTTTCATTTTCAATTCTATGGTCTCATAGAGGTCTGGAAAGAAACCCAGGAGGAGAAATATTCTAAGTCCTACACTCTGTCCCCTTGGACAAGATAACACCCCAAACTATCCAGCTAGAACAATACCCATTATATATACAAACTAGTCAAAAGCCTTCAAGGCAGTAAAATACAACAGAATCTGATGCATCTGATAGTACCATTAACTTGAAACACAATTCAGTACATTAAGATCCTTATCACATCTTTTAAAAAGTTACTACTTATATTGTTCTACTGCCTAGTGCTTTTCAAGACTAGACTGATTTCTTTCAGGTTTGGATGCTATGGTTTCAAAATAATTTCATGAATAGTCTAACTTACATATAAAAAATTCTTACACAGCCCTGTGAGGTGTAACACTCTCAAGAAGGAAGCGAACCTGAGAGTGCGGCCTACATTTTTGCTATGACCTGGTTGGCCCATTTCTTCTTGCTTAGGTCTCAGGGGAAACAGAATACCCAGGTCCATCACTGTGATGTCTCCTGTCTGGTACTGGGCTCCCTGGTGAGCAGCCCTACCTGAGCCCTCCACAGGTTGGCATGTGAGGGTTTGCTAGAGAAATTTCCCAGGAGTATATGTCTACGTGTATGAAGACTTGCAAAGGGGAACTCTCTAGATCAGTGAGTGGTTCTCAACCTTCCTAATACTGCGACCCTTTAATACAGTTCCTCATGTTGTGGTGACCCCCAACCATAAAATTACTTTCGTTGCTACTTCATAACTGTAATTTGCTACTGTTATGAATCGTAAAGTAAATATCTTTGTTTTCCATGGTTTTAGGCGACCCTGCTAGCGGTTCTCAACCTGTGGGTCGCACGGTCACCTAAAACCATGGAAAACACAGATATTTACATTACGATTCATAACAGTAGCAAAATTACAGTTATGAAGTAGCAACGAAAATAATTTTATGGTTGGGGATCACCACAACATGAGGAACTGTATTAAAAGGTCGCGGCATTAGAAAGGTTGAGAACCATTGCTCTAGATGCTGCACTGGATGGGATGCCCATCTCTGGGGAACACGGGTCCTGCCGAATAGCAGAAGGCAGAAGTGAGCCTGAATTATAAACCTTCATAGTCAGTGGAAAATACTTGGAAATATGGTGTTGAGATTCCCAAACATTTTGCCTGTGATTCTCAAAAAATAATGGGGGGTGGTAGGACTACCTGGGAACAAATCCTTTTGACTTTCTGCACTCCAGGTTTTATAGCTTGATATGATGAAAGGGATACTCTATATCACTAGTGGACTCTTTGAACAATGTATGCGAGAGCTATATGGAGTCAGACATGGTTTGCCCTTTCTGAGAAAAGTCAGTAAAACAATATTTTAAGATTTAGGTTGAACTCCAAGCTCTGTGAAGGTTCCGGTCATTTTCTCTCCTGGTGCCAGGTCACAGCACTATGAAAATACAGACTGACCCCACAAGGAGGGGCGCTATTGGTGTTGTTGGTGCTGTACCCTCTCCAAAGGACTGTTTCATTGTTAATGGGGAAGGTAAGTCCCAGGCACTGTAGGTTCTCATGGTCACTAAAGATATCATGGACCAGAAGTTCAAAGCTTCAGTAACAGTGCCAGTATAAAATCCAGGCCATCAATAGACTATGGACTTTAGACCTGAGTAGGAGTTTAACTATGGGAAGGTTTTGGTGAATGAAGTTCCTGAGAGGAATTATCATACCAAGATCTCCAAATGAAGGAGCCTTCCACAGGACTATGAAAAGAAAACCCACTGTGTGGGCAGCAGACACCTCAAATCTGACCCATGTTTTTCCTCTCCTCTACTATAACATCATGGATTCTCAGGATTTGAATTTATCTAAGAAGCATATTTGGTCTAGTTCCTATGAATACAAAGTTTGACCTCCACTATGGCATGCTTTATAGGTAGTCATCCAGATTCCAGATGAATTATCTGAGGGATAAATCTATCTCAAGGCAATCCGGTTCCTTCCTATCTCCTAGGACAGTTGTGAAGCTGAAATTAGGCAGCTAATATAGTGGAAAAGTTAAAACCCTGACTTAGCAATGGCAAGCTCTGCAATCTTGGGCAAGTTACTCCCTCTAGATCCCAGCATCCTTTTAGCTGGCGTGATGATCTAATAAAGAACTTCTGTTAGATAGGCTCTTGTGAGGTATAAAGAACAGAGGCACATTTGGGCTCACTTAATTAATAAGGAAGCAAGGAAGATCAGGAAACCATCTCAGCAGCTGCAAGGTAAGGCCTCCCAGGAAATGAGTTGACATTCCAGGCTGTAGCACCTTGGCAATCTGGTCACTTTTCTATCTCCTCCGAAGCTCATTTCCAGTCCCCTCCACTCAAACAGGCCACCAGTGTGGTGACACATCAGTTCTGTCTCTGCTTCCACCTCCCCCGATGCAATTGGTACCTTACTCTCAGTGTCTCCAGTTCACAATGAGCTAATCTGATTGAAGGGCCCAGTGCTTCACAATGTAGTGACAGGCAGAACTCACTGGGGACCCCTCATAGCCAACTGTCCTTGGTTCAGACATTCATAAGGTCATCTACAAATATTTATTGGACCCTTGCTATGTGTCTCACTCTGTTCTAAGCACTAGCGATTCAGAGGTGAGCAAATCAAAGTTCCTGTCCTCTTCTCATTGGGGGAAAGAGATAATAAATGAATAGACAAGTAAACCAACAAGACAGTTTCAGCTGGGAATACAACTAAATGTAAAAGGGCCATAACTAGAGAGGAGAGTGGGTTTGGTGGTGAACAATGGGCCTGAAATGGTCAGAGGGAAGTTCTCTGGGGAGAAGGCATTTGATCTAAAACTTGAAGGAGGGGAGGCAGTATTCCAGGGTCTTTTTGTGTAGTTTCATTTTTGCTTGTTTCCAAGTGATATAGGCTGGATCTTCCACTCAAAGTGATAAATCATCAGAGCAGCCAGGGAGGCCTTGGCCAATTAGAACCCTGGAACTTGTTTATCAGTCAGTCAACAACCGTTAGCCGAACCCACTGGGTCGCAGGGTGCTGTGCACGGCATGCAGCAGCAGTTATATTGGAGTTAGGGTGAATTAGTTTCATTTTCACAAACATATAAAGTCCCTAAGAATCCTCACAAACTGTTAATTCTACTCTTGTTTTACGAGTGGACTCATGGGGCAAACAGATGTAAACTACACCAGACTCTAAAGAAAAAAAATAATAAAAAAGTGATTGTGAATTTAGCACAAATACTTCTGCAGAGGGTGCCTGGGGTGCTCTTGTAAACTCAGTCTCAGAAGGCAGTCTTCAAACACTGCCACCTGTCAAGTATTAACCAGGCTAGTTTGAAAACAGAGAGCTCCATTACAATTTTAACTAAGGTAATATTGGGGACTCCCAGCTGCTCAGTTCTTTGAAAAGAACCTAGAACCCCAAGAGAACAATAGCAAACATTGGAATCAAGTGTTGCCGCCTACAGTCATCCAGGTACAACTTGTGGGGATGTTTGTAGCCACCCTATATCAGCTTTCTAGATGGAGTGGCAAAGAAAGCTGGGAGAGTTGAGCCCTTGTGTTCAGATATCAAGATTTGCATTTTCCACTTATTCATTACCAATTATTGACTATAAAGAAGGGGGAATAACATGTTATCCTATAGAAGGCTGAGCCTGATAATTCAAAATTGTGTCCCATGAGCCTGATAATTCAAAATCTCCCTCGAGGGGTGCTGGCTTTTGGTTTCTTTCTTAGAGATCTTTTCTCTTCCCCGTTTTTATCCTCAGTTGACTTGGTCAGTTTTGGGGTGAAGAATTTTGGGGATGGTGGACTCATCCACACATACTCAGTTCCCCTTCTGTTCCTCCTTCTGAATTGTATCAGCCCCTCATGGTGCCATGAGTAAAATGTTCCAAAAATACACCCTGAGTTCTGGATGCTGCAGGAAACATGAGCACAAGGCTTTGGGAAATCATCTGCCAAAGGATGAAAAGGGGACTCCACTCATCACTATGGAAATCAGCAAGAGGAATATTATTGGAAATTGGCATACAATGCTGAAGACTGACAAGCAGTGCAGGCTTTAGAGGAAGTGTCTTAAGGAAAAGTTCAATTCTGCTCAACATGCAATGGGCATATATACTGTGAATAGGTGCTGGGTCCTGGCTATACCAACACCAGGATCGGACACAGACCCTGTCCTTGAGGAGTGACCGTGCTCTGTAATACAGACAAATATTGCTTGCCTACAAGAATTCAGTTTCAGGGTTTTGACATCTGCTCTAATATTGATGTTCTCCATGATCCTTAGCTTCCCCTTAAACACATGTGGTTGTTTGCCAAAAGCAAAGTAAAGAAGCTCACTGTGGAATGTTGGACACAACTAGATTCATTTCTTAGAAGTCTCTCAGCTCCTGGGGACTGTGGTGTCAGGAATTACATGCCATTTTCACCCCTCTGTCCCTGAGTAACCAGTCCTTCTTGCAGCTCTCCCTGGGCCGGGGTCTCAGGAAGCAGCTGGGTTTGGGGTGGGCAAGGATAGCGGTAGGAGGCAACTTCCTGGGGCTCCACGGAGGGTGGACCCCTGGCATTCAGTGGAGGCTGGCAGTCCTTGAAGAGGACTTCTTTTTTTTTTTTTCCAACATTTTTATTTTATTTTTTTATTGTTTAAAGTATTACATATAGTAGTACCCGTATCTCTTTTTTCCCCCCCATTGACCTTCCCCAAGCCTCCCCTACCCCCTGTCACATGCCCTCTGTTATGAAGGGTGAGACACCTATATATACCTTCCAGAAACAGTGATTTCCCTGTATCAAATGCAAGCAGTAACCAGAGAGATAAAATTATTATGCCTTTGTTTTCATCTCTGGGCTGACATGTCCTGGAGAATAGTGTTACCTTCAGTAAGATCCAGTGAGCAAACCCTCAAAGTCACTTCTAGGTTTAAATATCCAATCATTTTCCTAAATTTAATGATAACTCTTTCCTCTCACTGCCTTTTCTTTCTAACTCTATCTATTCTACATATATCTATCTATCCATCCATCCATCTATCATCTACCTACCTATCTATCATTTTTCAGGCAATCCCCTATCTTTTGAATTCTGACTGGGAAAAGAATTCAGACATTATATGCTGACTCCTAATAAATGCACTGTCTCTGGAGAGAGTTAAAGCATGGCTGCTCCACTCTCCATTCTCTTAAAGTTTCTCTCTACCTACCCCAGGCTTTATGAATTAGGGTTCAAGGTTATTACTTTCTCAGTAGCTCTTTCTGACAATTATTACAAACAATCTATTCTCAGCATTGCTAGAATGAAGAGGAGATTCTAGTCATCGACAGGAGCATGAGCTTCCAGAGTTCGCCTTCCTTAGCTGTGAGTCCTGGACCTGCCTTCTCAATTTCTGAGCCTTCATTTTCTTATTTATAACTTATAAGTAATAATGAAAAATAATATCAATTTCATAATATTAAAGTGCGGATCAGCTAGATATAAAGAACCAATCACAATGCAAAACACGTGTTTTTTTGGTTGGTTTGTTTGTTTCTAACTGTAAGATTCCTTCTCTCCCATTAAAAACAAGTTAAAATGTGTACTGGATGTTAAGTAACTTCTGCATAAGAGCAGATCATTAGGTTTTTTCTTCCTGACCATCCTACAAATCAGAGGTTGCAATCTCTCACATTAGTGGCACAGTTTCATGCGTATGATATATTCTCCAAACATATTTTGTGAATGAGTGTGTGAATAAAATATAAAACATGCTGCAATATTAAAAACTGCAAGTTAGAAACAGTGAAACAGCACATCATAGCATGGACTTTCTTTAAACTGTTATCTCCCCACAATAAACCACAGGAAGCTAGAAGGGAAGGAGGCTCGGAGTGCTACCTGTGATGGCCATGTGTTGGGGTTTTGGTTTGCTATGTGAACATTTAGGTCATAGGAGTGAATTTGCCCCAAATTGCCCTAATCGGCTGAAGGAACTATTCAGCTTCCTCAAGCACCTGGCTTATTCCCAGGGAAGAGCTTATGAGGCCAGCTAACCTGATTCACTATGTCATTAACCTCTCTGTGAGGGACTGCTCCTATCTGTGGCTATTTTATAGAACAGGATACTGATATAATCATATCTGGACTCACAGCGTAAGTTAGTGATGGCCTGGCCAATGAACTCCATAGGAAGCTATCAGCTCTGTAAAAATTCCCCAAACTATGTAGTGATTTATATTCAAGCATTTATATGTGGGTCATCATGGTGAGCATTCAGTGCACAACCAGCAGTCAGGAAATATTAAACAGAGGCCTTATAGTACAATAATTAAGAATGTGATCCGTAGAGTCAGACTTTCTGGGTCTGCAGCCAAGCCTGCCATGTGCTAGCTGTGTGACCTTGCATTATATCACATCTCCTAATGCCTTAGATTCTTCTGTTGTAAAATCAGTGTAATGAATGTACTAACTTTAAATGATTGCTGTAGCAACTAAATAGGCAAAAGCATCAGACATAGAGGTCATTTATTATCACATATACCAAAGCATGCTCTTTTCCATTCTCCACTAGCTCCATTGCATAGTAAACTGTGTTATGGAAAAACAGTTCAGGACTCAAAATAAATTTGATCATCAGAACATTAAATAAATACCAATAATCCATAGATGAAATAAATGTTAGTAGTTCTACAACCACAAATTTCAAGTGCAGCTTCTAAACTCTTTGTTTGATAATTACACTTGTCAGAACAGATTCTCAAGTAGGTGTTTAGCAAATGCAGTTACCACACGTTTAGCCACAGAGCTGTATGAAGTAACCCCTTTACTGGACTTGGGGAAAGTGGCCTCAGGGAATACAATCATGTTCAAAAAAAGCCCCCGCCCCTTCACAAGATGCCTTGTGCCAGATGGAAACTACTTTACTGAACAACTGAGTCAGAAAATAAGAGAAAGAGATAGGCCCATCAAACTCTGGTGTACTCAACTGTTCTTGACCTACACTGACTCCTGTGAGTGCCCTGGGACTCCCCTTGTTAATAAATTGAATTTCATCACTTAAGTCAGAAGAATATACTGCTCACTATCTCACAGTTGGTGGAAAACAACTTTATCAGCACCACACGTGATATATATATATATATATATAATATTTCTTGTATAATTTTTGAGTAAATCTTTCATTGATTTTTTTCATCTCTCTAGAGATAGATAGCCTTTTAAATTAAGGAATATCTTTCTTAGACCTATAATGTATGGTAAACTTCACAGAAAATTATATATATATTTTATATATTTATATATATATAATATATATATATATATATATTTAATTTTCTGTGAAGTTTACCATACATTATAGGTCTAAGAAAGATACTCCTTAATTTAATATATATAATTAATTTAAAAGGCTATCTATCTCTAGAGAGATGAAAAAAATCAATGAAAGATTTGCTCAAAAATTATACAAGAAATATTAGATAGGTTTTTAAAATTATTATACCTGAATAATCCAGCAAAATGTATTTTAGGTAGAAAAATTAAATCTACAAGTAACTTTTCACTCCAAGAGAAACCTAGTGTTTCCCAATATAGGTCATAATGTCCATATAATCCTCACATCTTCATGGTTAAATCTATGCTAATACGTTATAGTCTTGTGACTTTACAAAATAATATACAAGTAAACCTTGTCACCAATTTGTTGGATATTTGTACACTTACTTCCATAGAATGCCTAATTATAGATGATAACTCCCTTTTGATTATATTTTAAAACCTAATTCACAGAAATATTTATTAGAATCAAATAAGATAATTGACAGAAATGTGTTTCTCCCCAAAATGACAGACCCTTCATTTATAGAGTCAGTCTCCAACTTCTTATGATTTACAAAACACCAGAGAGAAGTTTTACCTCAAAATCATCCTCCCAATCCAGAAGCTTAATTGAGCTTCTATTCATCTGGGATTTGTAGCTGATACTTAACAGGAATATATGCCTTTGCCTGCATAGTTTGATGGCAGACTTGTGGTGGGTCCTAGGATATTTTGACACAAGACTAGTGTTTGGAATGAACTGAGAGGATGGTATGTGTGGTGATGGTTGGAAGGGAGTTTTGGAGTGGGGTGTGGAGAGTGCATTGATAGTTGAGGAACTACTGAGTATTAGTCAAGACTAATTAGTTTTATGTGACAGAAAAATCACCTCACCTTCCTTCAACAACAACAACAACAATAAAAAAACAAAACAAAAGGAGTTTATGAGTTGGTATAACTGGGTCATTCAAGGGCCATTCTAACCAGAGCTTTACTTCTCTCTCCATCACTTGGCTTATCTTTTCACTCTGTGTTGGCAAGCTCTCTGCACTGGCAGGGAAGATAGATCTGGAAAAACCAGGAGCTCATGATTAGAGAGGAAGAGTTAACTACTCTCTCCAATACAATGCTTTGACAATTCTGGGCAAGGACTCTCATTTGCTGAGCTTAGATTCCTTTCCTATCCTTCAGACCAGTCACTGCATCCTGGAAAATAAGCACTATAGTTGGTCTAGCATTGGCCACTTGTGAGAGTGGAGGTCAGGGAGAGGGGATGATGGATGTGATTAACAAATTCACCAGGGCCACATGGAGAGGAGAAGGGTTTCCCAAAAGATCATGTGCTTGGTGAGCAGCCCAGCTTCCGGCCAAAAGCTATGTGTGATTTCTTTAGGCCTGATTAAAGGCAATCACAAAGGCTTTACCTGCCATAACTCACTGGCAAAGCTGCCCTCCCCACACAGCCAACGAACTGCAATCTGAAGGAAGTTAGAGTCAAGGGCTCAGGCCCCCCTGGCTGGCCAGGGTCTAAGGCATATTATCTTCATTCTTTAATTCTGTCCCAAGTCCATAAAACTACAGGAACCTTTGTTTAAGGTTCCCATGGTTGTGAAACCACCTCTTGTCTGTGCTGATCCACCTGATCTTCAACCAGTGCCATTCGATGGGGGAAATGGAAAAGTTGGAGTTGGTATTTTGTCTGGTTTAGCTTCTTGCTTATGCTATTGTAGTCAGTGATTAAAGCCTTTGCTGTTACTTTCATTTTGACTTTTTGAATTAGTCAGCTGCTCTGACACCTGGCAGCTCAGCCCTCTCCAGCTCCACCAAGCTCCTAAGAAATTGGCACAGTGAGCAGGATAGTTGATGAAACACAATGCCATTCTGGAAAATCAAAAAGCTTGAAGAGCCTACAGGGCACCTTTGGGAGGTGCTAGTTGAGTCCATGGAGCATCTAGATGGGTGCAGAGGATCATCTCCAAGAGTATGAGGTCGGTGGCTTACTCACAGATGCATCCCAGGAAGTGCTAGTGGGTCCTGCAGGACACTTCACCAACTGTGCCCAGGGATCTCACAAAGTGCTCTGGGAAGCTGCAGGGCATTCTTGGAGGTGCTCATGGGTTGTACAGATAAATGTTTTAGTTCTGAGGGACACCATGGGTGCTTTCTTTTGACCCCTGATGCCCCACCTGAACTCATTTGGTTGGCCAGATTAGAGAGCCAACAGAGGAGTTTGGGGAAAAGCAGTTTTCTACTCACTGCTTAGGGCCCTCTGACAATGGAAACAGAGAAGATGGGGGTGGGAGAGTGTCAGGCATCCTTTGAGCTGAGTAATTCTAAGCAGGTCTAAGGCACCAATAAACACCCTGCAGTGTAGCAAGTTGTTGGAATTTTAGATAAAAACAAACAAAAAACAATTATTAGGGATTACTTTAGCCAGTTGCTTCAAAGAGACCTTAGAGACTTGATTAGATTCCCCTCCAGAAGTAATCTTGCTGGAGTTAGTAAGGAGAGTGAGGGACCAAGACATTGGATTGAAGCCTCCAGTACAGATTCTATTGACCTCAAATTCAACAGTAATATTTTACGACTGACTCTATGTTAGAAGACAGCTGATTGAGTTGGTGAAATGCAGAGTGATGAATAGGAGACTGTTAGCTTAGAACAATTTTCCAAAACATTATATGAAAGATTCAACATAGTTTGAAGCCTTTTTCAGAATGCTAACTCAAATGAATTTGTCTGGCTTTAATTTTTCTGTTTACTAGTACTTGATTTTTCATGTTTTACAACTTTGGTTTTTAGGCTTATTTTGAGTGGGCCTTCTGTTGTTTTCTCTCTTTTCCCCTTTAACTTATTTCTTCTTGTTAGCATGTTTTTCTTTTTTCCTCCAGGGACCTCCTCTTTGCCCTCCATATAAATTAAATTTTATAAACATGTTTCAGAGCTCCTATGTTCTTAGTTCTTTCTTTCATCAATTATTACTTGGATTGTTCATATATCATCCCAATTGTTTACTGGCCTTCAATTTTATCCTTTTCTACCAGCTTGTCTTCTTCCAAGTCTTACCCTTTCTGGTATGCTCCACAATTTTATCAAAGTGAATTTTCTAAAAAAGGAAAGTATGATTGCAATACTTCCTTAATATCCTTCATTGACTCCTCATTGCTTTCATATTTTCAGAATAATATTTCCTATATGGCTCATAGTATTTCATGATGGGTTTCCTGCCATCTTCATCAGCTTCATCATTCCTTCCTTCCTCCTTAATATAGCTGCCATATGAACTTCTTGCAATCCCTTGAATGTGCTACATTTTCCGAGAACCTCTGTATATTTTCCCACTCTCACCCTTCTGATTACAGCACTATTCCCACATCTCCCTTTGCTCCAACCTTTTCTCTTCCAGTTAATGCTGACCATGTATGAGAAAACGTTATAGATTTATATTTTCATAGAATATATTGCCCAGGTTATCTTTATCATCATGTTTATGTGCTTGCTGCCTTTCCATTATCCTTTCAATTTCTCAAGGTCAGAGGCTATTTTTTAAATTTTATCTTTTTTGACCTCTATATTCCCAGCACCTGGCATGAAATAAGTGCTCAATATTTGTTGAAATAATATGTAAGTGAGAGAATGAATAAATGGATAAATAAACTGACATTAGAGCCCTCCTGGGTAACTGATGTCTACTACATTAAAGATAAGAAAGCAGGGGGTGGGGGACCAGCTAGGTTCTAAGAAAAAGTCCTGGACCGTATTCAGAGAAGGTCCTTTTAGTGTTCCTAGACACCAACATTATGGAAAAGGGGCTTACTTGTCAGTAAGCATGGCTCAGCTTATCACAGGGAGCCCCAACCATCTCCTGACAGATAGTATGTCCCAGGTTCCATAGAAAATTCTGGAACACAGACATGAATGAGACAAGACCTCTCCCTGAGGACACTCACGGTCTAGAGTGATATATAGACAAATATAATGATGATGCCAATGGTAACTGCTAAAATAAGGGAATGAATGAAATGCAGAGAGAATAGAGGGGAAATGAATGATTGCTTGTGGAAATCAGAAATGTCTTCACAGAGGAGGTTACATTTCAGAGTTTTCAAGAATGAGTAGAAGTTTGAGCAGAAAAGTAGTTGAAGACCTTGGAGATGAGGGAGGTAGTAAGGACCATGTATAAGAGCTCAATGTGCTAAACTATGTAGTTTAGGTGATAAATGGATGGGAAATTTGTTATTTTTGATTTTTATTAGAGATAGCCTCTTTTTTTAAAAAAATGTTTTTGTTGATTTCAGAGAGCAAGGGAGATGGACAGAGAGATAGAAACATCAATGATGAGAGAGAACCATTGATTGCCTGCCTCCTGCTCGCCCCAAACTGGGGATTGAGCCTGCAATTCGGGCATGTGCCCTGACCTGGAATCAACCATGACCTCCTGGTTTATAGGTCGACACTCAACCACTGAGCCACGCCAGATGGTTGGGATGAAAAATTTTAAATTATAAGACACAGGGTGGTATATCACAGAGTCCTAGCCTTAGGTTTTGAAAACCTGGGTTCAAGTCCTGGCTTCCTC
Organism: Eptesicus fuscus; assembly: GCF_027574615.1. Lineage (NCBI taxonomy): Eukaryota > Metazoa > Chordata > Mammalia > Chiroptera > Vespertilionidae > Eptesicus > Eptesicus fuscus. Next base: position 19,886,571 of record NC_072482.1, on the reverse strand, counting down.
CTTGACAAAGCGTATTACCCTGTGAAAGTTCGGTTGAGTATGTTGTCAACTTAGTCAAGGCTTTTAAAATATCTGAGTGCCAGTTTCCTCATTTGCAAAAGAAGAATAGCTACAAACTACTCCTTAGAGCAGTGGTTCTCAACCTTTCTAATGCCGCGACCCTTTAATACAGTTCCTCATGTTGTGGTGACCCCCAACCATAAAATTATTTTCGTTGCTACTTCATAACTGTAATTTTGCTATTGTTATGAATCGTAATGTAAATACCTGTGTTTTCCGATGGTCTTAGGCTCTACAGCAGCGGTTCTTTGAAAACCGCTAGCTGGGTCGCTTAAGACCATCAGAAAACACAGGTATATACATTACGATTCATAACAGTAGCAAAATTACAGTTATGAAGTAGCAACGAAAATAATTTTATGGTTGGGGGTCATCACAACATGAGGAACTGTATTAAAGGGTCACGACATTAGAAAGGTTGAGAACCACTGCCTTAGAGTGATTAGGAGCATCAAATGAGTTAATAGTTTTAAGAGATTTTTATAAACTATGACATTTTTAAAATTTATTTTAACTAGAATAACAAATATGTATCATTAAATAAATGATGAGGTCGGTATCTTTAGCCAGGATGCCCGATGACTAAATAGGCCACATACATTTTAATGTGCTGTAACCTAGAACCAAAATAGTCTACAAGCAAAATCTCTCAGGCACTTTTCCTTCTCCCTGAGAGCCCGGCACTCATCTTTTTTCATGTAGAACTAGCAGTGCTACAAGGTCTAATTCGGGTGCTTCTGAGTTTGAAAGTCTCAACAGTTCTCAAAATGAAATTCCCATTTTGCAAGTCCCATTGTGCCACAAGGGGGTAGGGGTGCTCTGTGTAAGTCTTTGCCATATGCTCTTTCCAACCAAACCTTTTGACTAAAAAATACAATAAAAATTGAATTTAAGAGATATCTTCTGCACCATATACATTATTACTTTTCTAATTTTTCTTTTATAATTAACATCTATTCAGACACATGAGCAAAAATGTCAAATGCAACATATTTAAGGTCTGTCTGTCTGTCTGTCTTATGCTCAGTATACAGTTCTAGAGGGCAAGAGAGGGTGACCCTAGGGTAGGGAGACTTGGTTACAAAGGCCACCTTTCATTAATCTGAACAGATAGCCACAGGGCAATGCAAATCCTCCACAACTGGATTTTATCACAGCCAGTTTCCTTCCATGTACACACATTTTTAAAAATGCAGTAAAAAAAAAAAATTGTTTTTCTTCTTCTGTTCATTACACATTTTTTTTTGAATGAAGAAGAAAACAAAATGACCAGATGAAAGAGAAACTGACTAATCCCTTAAAGTATGCACTTAAAAAAATAGTTCATGATGTGTTTGCTTCTTAAGCAACATGCCTTTAAAAAATAACGAGTTGAAGCATGCAGTAGTAAGGCTATGACATCATTTTTGCATAAGGTGTCCTTCCTCGGTGCTGAGGTCCAGGGCATAAATCCGTAGAGGTACTCTGTGTGGTACAGGAAAACACAGCTGGGACACCGGAGAGTTCCCCCTAGAATCCACAGAGCAGGTCCAATTATTTACCCACAGTGTTACAAAGCTAATAGATTTCACCTGCAGCACGCTGGCTATGACACCCCCTCTCCTTCCAGGCTCCTGAAACGCCGAGCCCCTAGCTCCCACCCTTTCTTTGTATTTTTTACTTAGGATATTAACCCATCTGTACCCTGGGTTCATAGTTTCTTTGGTTTGGTGGACTTCAGCATGATGTCATTAGGAATTCACATCATTGTTTTTGAAGTGCTCAGAGATGCAAAACAAAGCTGTGTGTCCATGATGTTGGGTGGAGACGCAGACGGTCATGGTGTCCCCATCCCCTCCGCGGCACACAGCCGTTCTGGGCCCAGGAGCAGTCTGTCTGTAATAAGTGACAGATTCTGCCTCATATAAAGGAAAGGGCCGGGGGAGAGCAGCGCAGACCCAGTACAATAGCCGGGCAGGTGCTCCGGTCAGACTCTCTCTACCAGGAAACGCTTCTGGAATGCATGACCAATTTGGTTTCAGAACAGAATACTCCTTTTAACGGACAGAAAACACTAACCTTTTATTTTTCCTTTTCCCCTCCTGCCCCCACAATACGGACTCCCCAGTTCCAATAAGCCCCCTTTTCACTTTAACCCTTTCAAAGGAGAAAGGCCAGGCTCTGATCTACAACACTCATCTGTCTATATGCTGCTTTGCTAACAACCCAGGAAGAGGAGTAAAAATTCATGAGCCTGGAGAACAAACACACTCTCGGCTGAGGAGCAGAGTGGAATGATGTGGAAAGGGGGGATTTCCTAACGTGATAAACTCAAACTACAAAAAAAACTCTGCTTTGCTTTTTCTTTTAGATTCTCATTTGTAAACTTTAGGAAGCATACTTTTAGAAAAAGAGCTGGAGCATAAAATTTCTGGAAATATGATGGGCGCTAAAAGGAAGAAATATAGTAATAAATCTGAAATGAGTAAAATCACATATCTTTTACAGACCCTGTACCATTTGAGTGAAATGAAAAATCTCACTTCAAGGAGTGTCTGAGTTGGGTCAAGTCTGCACAATGCTCATTGAATCAGATAGGAAATTACACAGTTCATATCTGACTTTAGGTATTGCTCACACATATGTATATGTGGTGTCACTGGATTGCATATTAATCAACATGTCCATTTCCCTACACACAAAGAAAATAGCTGTAACTTAACTTGGGGGGCGGGTAATTATCCAGTTTTCAATTAAATTTTACATGTTAATTCCTTGATCTATTAGCCAAGGAAGAGGTAAGTGGTCTTATATGGTTTTATTTTCCATGCAACAGTATTTGAAATGCAACGATAGAGAGTAACGTATATTAACAGTAATAAGTGTTTCCCCTCCGAGAGTTATTGTAACTTATCTTTGAAGTTAAGCTCATTTATCATGGGGAGAATAGACCCCAAAAAGTACAGCAGCCGTGGCATCCTGCCCGAGGCAGAGTTAGAGATTTCCAATAGCTGCTGTAGAGAAACATTTTGAAAATGCGTTCACTACTGCACCAATAAATCTTAAGACAGAAGAGTTTTAATTACAGAGGAGGGCAAAGCCAAGATTTTTCAAATGAACCCAAAAGTATGACTGGAGAGAGCACACCCCCCCCCCCCCGCCCCGTGCTACCCAACCTTTGATAAATTTATGTTTTCTTCATCTGGGGACAATAATCTGCTTGTTAAGCAGGACTCCTGGAGGATACCTTCATTTGTAACAGAGGAGAGGAGAAACAATGGAAGTGAAATACAGTGAACCAATCTATATGCATGTATGAGGCTAAGAATATGATAGGTGCCCCATGAATTCTTTGAGGGCATATTGCAGCTTGTATATACGGAAGAACGTGTCATGCATGTGTATGCAGCTTCCCTGTATGTATATATGGACATGTGCTCCTCTATACAGGCTTGATCCCCAATAGCCTGTTTCTTTAAGAAAAGAAAAATATATTAGTCATTTGTGTCCTATTACCAAAAATAAACTCTTTTATTTCTTGAAGAAGAAAAAAATTAAGGCTAATGAAATTAGTGGTTGTTTAAATCAGAGGCAATTAAAATGCACACATTTCTTTTCCTGGAATCTGCAATTGTATTCAACGTTTGCAGTACAATGCCTGCCTGTAGGATAAATAATTTAATGGGTTTTGTGATTTGGTACTAAAAGCATAACAAAATCCTACAGCTGTAGCCTCATTTTTCTCCACACTCAAACTGTTTCCTTCTTAAATTGCATATTTTGTACAGTTTTTTTTTAAAGAACACAAAGTAGGTTCTACATCTTTGAGAACCAATTTCCGACATAATAGGTAATTGCACATAATTACAGGAGTTTCAGAAACTGAAACAAGAAAACAAAAAACAACTCACTCTAACCCTTCTTTCTTCTTAAAGATTGGAATGAAATCGCCATCTGATTCTATTCAACTTTGTCCTTTATTACAGCAAATGACATATGCTGAGAACAACCCAAAGTGAAAATACCCCAAACACTCCTGTTTTCTAGTCAGTCAGTATTCATTCAGCATTTTGATCAAACACGAGTTCAGGTTTTCATAAATTCCCTTCGTTTTTACATTTTTTTCACATGTGCCACACTCCAAGGGAATGTGGTCAGTGGAAGGCTTTGAAATAATGTGGGCTGTGTATTTAACACCTTGCCATTTTCTGCCTGCACACTCTTCCACGTGCTTCCTAACACTTATTAACCCTCACACACTCAGAATAAGACGAAGGACCAAAAGAAAACAGCTTTCGTGACCCAAGAAAGAGGATATTGAACTTTCAAAAGTGATAAGAGGGAAGATAAGAGTGAGTGTTGTGATGGCAGTGGGGCAGCCTTTGTGGGGGTGAGATTCACAGCCAAAAAGCAGAGCTTCTGGGTTTTCTGCCTGTTTAGGTAGGCCTATGATCAGCTTTCTCTCTTCTCCCTCTCCCTGACATGAGGTTGTAGATAGAAGGTTAGAAGAGAGTTTTTAGAACTTTGTAGCATCTTTTCCTAACTTTCAAACTAAAAAATAAACACACCTCATTTAATGGGTAGGCAAAGTTAGACAGACTGTATTTTTGTTTGTTTGTTAATCCTCACCTGAGGATACTTCCTCCATTTATCTATTTATTTATTTATTTATTTATTTATTTATTTATTTATTTTTTATTTATTTTTAGAGAGAGTGGAAGGGAGGGAGAGAAAGGGAGGAGAGAGAGAGAAACATTGATGTGAGAGAGACACATCCATTGGTTGCCTCCCACATGTACCTGACCAGTGCTGGGAATCAAACCCACCACCCAGGTACGTGTCCTTGACCAGGAATAGAACCCAAGACCCTTTGATCTGCAGGCTGATGCTCTAATCACTGAGCAAAACTGGCCAGGCCAGATTGTCTTTTAGTTTGTGCTGTGGCTATGAGGAATGCCAACAAACTGGCTGCTGCTCAGATTCCAGGAGGAAACAGTAGGAAGGGGGTTAGTTTTAATAGCCAGGAAATGGGCTGGTTATTACTTACAGCTTGCATCTTTTATGCCTGACTTCAACTGAATTCTTTTCCCCCTATGACATTAAAGTGTCACTCAATGGCACTAAAAATGAATAAGGTATAAATCAGAAGCATGCAGATATATTTTTTCTTAAACCACAGTCTTAAAAATCAAACTAGGTGTGTGAAACAAATGCACATAATGGGTAATTTTGGGGGTAGTTCAGGTCACTCTTTCTTCAGTCAATCCAGGGAACATTACGGATATTGGCAATTCAATATTCATCTCTTTATTCAGGGGTTGAAGCAGGGAGATGGTCTGTGGGCTTGATCACCAAGACAACGTTTAAAGATTCTGATCCCCATCGATTAATAAATAATTTCACAATAAAAAACCCCAACCAACCAAACCAAATAAACAAACAAATAAAAAAAATAAGAATAATAAAAGTATCAGCATTTCCAGAAAAACAGCTACTAATTTCAAAAGGCAGGTAGGTAAAGATTAAGTGTCATTCCTCCCATTTGCAGGTCTGAATGATGACAGCACAGATGAGAACACGTCGGAGCTGGGCTAGGAAGATAATGCTCGAGAAAGGCATATAGGGGAAAGAAAATTGTCTTACTCTCCAGGATCTACAGTAACTTTCTTAAGTAGGTGATTTTGCAAAAGTCTCTGAACTTCACTTCTCTCAACTGCAAAATGGAAATAATAATAATAAAAATAGTGAGTATATAGGAAGGTGAGGACTAGACCACATAATGTCCTTAGAATTTGTCATGTCTTGCTTTGATTGTTGACATGCCCATATTGTGTTACCTGTGAGGCTTTCATCTATAGCTCCCTAACCTTTCTGGAATGTCTGGTACCCAAGCATTTCACAGTATATGATAAATGGCTAAATGAATGGAGAATTAACTCTCTTGAGGTCCCCAACCATTTCTTAGATCTATGACGTATAACGAGCTATTTAAGAAAGTATAAATAACATAAACTCTCTTGTTTTAAATGTGATCTTACAATTGCTCCTTGTCTAAGTCTTTCCCCAAGATATTATACCCCACCCCAAAAATATAAAAATTATTGAATGTGGTAAAGTTATCTTAGCTCTTTTCTTATATTCCACATGATTCCTTATACAATTTAGGAACTTATTGAATATATGTTGAAAAGAATGGCATAATAAACCAATGACTTAAGGCCAGGTTGGCAAACTAGCCTGGGATGGCCTACCACCTATTCTTGTAAAAATAGTTGTGTTGAAACACAGCCACACCCATTCACTTATGTGTTGTCTATGGCTATTTTTGTAGTATAATGGCAGAGTTGAGTACTTACAATAGAGACCATATGGCCTGCAAATACTAAAATATTTACTATTTGGCCTATTATATTGGCATACACCTGACTTAAAGGATTACCTCTTCTCTCCACCTAAACATTAACTTGGTGACACTGTGAGTTTTGGTCTTCCGTCTCTGATCAGAGAATTAGGGTCAATCGTATTTATAATAATGTGATTGACAGGAGTTATAGCAACTCTGCACAGACCCTTAACTAACAGTGAGGTAATGTTATCAGATGTGCTTGTAGGCTTTCACGTAATACATACCCTATCTTCCCACCTCATCGAATAGTTTTCAGGAACAACCTAATTGTCTCATATTTAATTCTGTGACATACAAGTTGTGTGGTCAGATGCCAGTATATAAACTATTGTAAGATCAAATAACAAATTTGTCTTTAGGACACCTTAGCCTAGATACGGAGGATTTGGGAAGATGTGAAGAAGGGTTAGTTTGGGGACACAAATAAAGGAGTTAATGATATGTGCATATTGTTTGTTGATAGAATGAAGTTACCTTTCATCATACTTAAATCATCTTTTTTCTCTAAATAATGGTCATTATTGTCAGACTTTTTTTTCTCCAAATAATGTTTATTATTGTCAGACTTTTGAAAAGTGATATGTGGAGGTTTCAAAATGGTGAGTTCCACCACATACAATTGTGTTTATTACCATACAAAGGCATTTATGGTATAATTTCAGACTTTGTAGATTGTGGTTTATGTCTTAGAAGTAAAGCTGTATATATCTTTGGCGGAAACACATAAGCTCTGCTTATACGATGTGGATTAGGGTTAAGTCTTAAGATTGACATTGTAGCTGGTATTATATAAAAGCTCTTATATGCTATTGTGAACCCGCCCGGTAAAATACAGCCACTAAGATAGAAAAGAGGTAGGCAACAGTTTCAGAATCCTCCTCAAGATTGAACATATGTAGTCAATATCTGGGGCTAAAAAGTACAGATCTGTATAGATTTACATAAAAGGTGTTGATATAGTAAAAAACAAAACTTAGCATGATGATTTCTGAATGGAGAAGTTGTGACCACGGAATTAATACTCATGCATCCAGACCCTGACCTTCAATTCTGGCTCTATCCCTTGGACTACATGTGAATTTTTACAAGTTACTTAACTATTCCATTCCTCAGTTTCCTCATCTACAAAATCGGGATACGAATAGTGCCTCCTGCTAATATTGTCTGGATAGGCACATGAGTATATACAAGATAAGCTCTTAAGACAGTGCCTATCTCAATAAATGACAATTACTACTTCTGGTCCTTGACTAGAGCTAGCCTGTCCTTTCTGAGCCTCATTTATGTTTTTGTGTTTTTTTTTTAAAGTAGAGTTTGGGGAGGACAGTTTAGCTACCTTACAGCTTTGAGTTTCTCTTATAATTTTGTGGGGGAAATGAAAAGAGGTGTAAAGAATTAGAGAGGGCTTTAGTGAAACATTTTCAGTCAAAGTGATTACAAGAGATTATAAAGATAGGACGTATATCCATAGGTATTTACAGGTACCTGAGTTACACACATATGCGCATACACACACACACACACACACACACACACACACACACACATACACACACACACACACACTCCATGTTCGCCATCAATATTTATCACCTACTGAAGAAACCTTAATGTTATGGTCATCAGATATCAGCATGCAAGGAGCTGCTTCTGATAGTAAGTTGAGGTTTGTTTTCTTTTCTTACATTGGTAAAAATATTTTTTTTTGGATATTATTACAACCACAATTTTCATGCCACTAGCTTTGAGAAAGTGGTGGATTTTAAGAAAGAGTTTCAGGGCAGAGGTTAAAAGAAAGAAGTGTATTTCAGCACATCTAACCTTGTCTGAACACACAGAGAATTCAAATCTCTTTTGCTGGGTGTATATGTAAAATTATACTGTACATAGAATCTCAAGAGTTACCAAAGAGGCAAGCTTTTGGGTTGAATTTTTGAGGTTAAAAAGATTAACTATAGGACAAAACTCTAGAAAACATTTTGCACTGGGCTGCATTTATCCTCATTAGATTCATCCACCAGAGGTCATTGAATGATCAGATGACATATTTCCCACTACTTTTTGAAATGAAAAGTTACCACACCCTCTGGGCTTTTTAAAGAAATTGCAGTTTAGTCCCCAAAATGGGTTTAATGGAGATGAAGACTTTTGGGGACCATAAAACTTTGCACTGTGACAGTTTGTCTTAAGATGAATTACTTCAACCCTGTTGGGCATTGACCACACAATAACATAAAATCAGGAAAATGATTTGCTACAAATGTACATTTTATAACTGTGCTACCTAGTCCTAGTTATGTTACACGCAGCACTGTGTTAGAGAGCAAAGCCACGGTTTTTTGTTTGTTTGTTTGTTTGTTTTGTTAACATCTCAGCTTTACCACCCACTATGTAATCTTGGGCAATCATTTAATACCTATAAACCTCAGTGTTCTCATCAATAATGTAGACCTAATGATACTTAGCATACAGCGTTATTGTGACGGTTAATCCAAATGCTCCATGCGCATTAGTTATGTCTGTGCAATAAATTACCCCATCCCCCAAAATCCAGTGTCTTAAAAACAACATTTATTACATCACAGTTTCTCTGGGTGAGGAGTCCAGGCATGGCTTAGCCATGTGTCCTCACTCAGGTTGTCATCAAAGTGTTGACTGGAGCCGTGGTCATCTCAAGGCTCTACTGGAGAAAGGTCTACTTCGAAATTCACTCACATGGCTGTTGGCAGGGTTGGTGGCCTGGAGGCCTTCGTTACTCACTGGCTGCTGGTCAGAAGCCACCTCCAGTTGCTTGCTTGGCAGTGGGTCTCTCCATAGCGTGTTCCCAATGTGGCAGCTCACTTCATCAGAGTGAGCGAGTGAGAGGCCAAAAAGACAGTACAAGTCACCGTGTTTTGTAACCTATTATCAGAAATGCCATTTCATTGCTTTTGCCACATTGCACTTATTAGAAGTGGGCCCCTAGATCCAGCCCATTCTCAAATCGAAGAAAATGAAACATGGCCATTACTACCAGAAGGTGGCGATCACTAGAAGCTGTTTTGGAAGTGTCTCTCTCATAACATGTAAAATAGCACAGTAGTTAGCACAAAGAGAGTGCTCAGTATTTTTTTCTCTGAGTTGGTACATAATTCTAAGAAATTTGCTTTAATGGTGGGCCCAGAAGCTATGGGGTCAGGTTGAAAACTGGACTTAGGGTTCTTGCAAAGGGATGTAACTCTCTGTGACAATTTCTTCGTGTCTGAGTTTCTCCTATGCAGGTGTTCCCCGCTCTCCGAAAGTAGAGCACTCCAATGAAATTGTTGGTAAAAGAGTGCAAAGTGAAGAAGTACCGTATTTTCCGGCGTATAAGATGACTGGGCATATAAGACAACCCCCAACTTTTCCAGTTAAAATATAGAGTTTGGGATATACCCGCCCTATAAGATGACACCCGGCATATAAGACAACCCCCGACTTTTGAGAAGATTTTCCTGGGTTAAAAAGTCTTCTTATATGCCGGAAAATATGGTAATTATTTTAGGACACGTCTTGCTAACAGTGGCACAACATAGATAGAGATGAAGCACAGATGCTCACAGACACTGTTTAAGGCTCTGGCGGCTTCATGATGAGTATGGTTCCTGTATATTCATGGAGAACAAAATGAATGATCTAGTGAGCAAAAATGGTGGAATAGCTCACTAAGGATTTAACGATAATGAAGAACAACATAAATATGGTGTGGTTATTCTTCTCAGTTCTCCCAATCCAATGATAAGTTTTATGGGCTAAAACTAGAAAAAGGAGAGTTTCACTCTGGCAGGTGTTGCTCAGTGGTTATAGCATTGGCCCAAGCACTGACTAGTCGAGGGTTCAATTCCTGGTCAGGTTAAGGGTGCATACCTATCAGGTTGAAGAAAATTAAGCATGGCCATTACTACCAGGAGGTGGCGATCACTGGAAGCTGTTTTGGAAGCTGTCTCTCATAACATGTAAAAGAGCACAGTAGTTAGCACAAAGACAGTGCTCTATTTTTTTCTCTGAGTTGGTGTAAAATTCTAAGAATTTTGCTTTAATGGTAGGTCCAGAAGCTATGGGTCAGGTGTTGCAGGGGTTGCAGGTTCAATTCCCGATCCAGGTCAGGGAGCCTGTGGGTGACAACCAATCAATGTGTCTCTCTCATATCAATGTTTCTCTCTCTCTCTCTCTCTCTCTCTCTCTCTCTCTCTCTCTCTCTCTCTTTCTCTCTCTCTCATTCAATGGAAAAAAATATCCTTGGGTGAGCATTAACCAAAAATAAAAAGCAGAGTTTTATATATCCAATTTGCATCCCAAACCTACTCTAATGCCTGCTGCAAACAAAAATAAGAGACTTCCTGGCTTGTTGAGTGCAAGAGTGAAGTCTAACCTACATCTCTAAATGGTTCGTGTGGATTTTCATTACATCACTTATATTGCCCTGACTTCAGTTTTCTGACTCAGTGACCTCCTATTTTCCTCTTTCAGCAGATGTCCGCCTAAATGTCTGTTTCAGACATCATCACTTTGCAACTGCTCCACCTATGTGATCTTAAACTCTGAAATAGCTCTCTTTGAATATACCTGTTCCACTTTCTCACTCCTATTAATCTTGTTCTTCACATTCCATGAGATCCAACCACAGGACACATTTACTCAATTTTATCACCTCACCTTTTTTTGCTATTCTTTCATTTTTACAACCGGGGATCAGCCATAGAAATCAATTCCACAGTTAGATTTCTCAATTTCTGAACTTAAACCTTTTCCCAATGCTGGGTAACTCCCCTAATTACTTCCTCTGCTCTAGTTTCCAGGCTACTAAGAGTTATTGCAGAAAGTTTTTTTAAAAAAAAACAATACTGATTTGGTTCTCTGCAGTTTTTGCTGATTAACTTCAGCAGGATCCTCAATATTACTCAAAGGTCTAAACTGTATAAGTCACATAGACATATTTCAATTCTGGATCTGGCAATTTGAACCTAAGCAAACTATTTAAATTCTTTATGTCTCAGTTTCCTCATCTGTAAAAGGGGAATGGCGTACAACTCAAACATTTTTTTCCTTATTTTTCTTCACTTTAAACCCTGAAGCATTTAATTCTTTTGATCATAGGCTCCTCCATTCACTCTTCTTTTACTTTTTGTGATTCTCCACTATCCTGTTCTTTTTCTACCTATATATAATGTCTTTGTAAAGTTTTTGTGTCATTTCTCATAATTTGCTTTATTATAATGACTGGTACATTTGACTTGGTCCCTACTCATCACGAGTGCCCAAGAACACAACTCTATTGACCCAGATTTGCCTATTTTACAGTCAGCACAGTGCCTTGCATATGGTAGGCATTTAATAAATGATGTTGAACAGAGATGTATTCCATATTTAAGATGCTTCCCTGCATTTATTGTATATGTAATCCAGTAGAGCAATTCTCTCCTTCAGTTTACTAAATGCCATTCTCCAACCTGAAAAATTGGAGGATCAAGCTTACTTTGCTGCCCATCCCTCTTTGGTAGCTGCTGCTGTGCATGTGAAGAATGTATCAAGGCCCAGAGTGCTACACCAGGGAATGAGCTTAATACCCAGGTACCATTGGCCCCAACTGCCATACTAGTTGATAATTTCAGGTCATAGGATTATAACACATAAAAAGATGTGAATAAAATAAAAAACAATTACAGCCTTTTGCTTCCCCCACCAAATGAGATTAAAGGAGTTCTCATTTAAAATTGGAAATGACACAACAGTAAAACTAGGGAAAAAATGACTGAAAATGTTACATTATCTACTATCAAGATATTACCTTGTTGGTAGATTAACAGAGAACACTCCAGCAAGCGAACTAGTTATCTTGTTTTGATATCTTACATTGCTGAAATTCCTTGCAGCCAGAGATTAAAAAGCTAATATTTGATCATTTTAATTTTCAAGCACTCTGACACCTCTTAGCACCTCTGGAGTCAGCTGTAAACTAATGAATCTGGAAATAATCAATTCATATTTCTTTCCTTAGTAACTTCTTATCAGAGCTTGCCTGAAGCGATGTTTCCTCTTTAGTGCATGTCCAGGGAAGTCTGAAGCATTTTCTCCTTTGTGACCTAGATTCTCTGATCTGTGTGTCTGTATGTAGCTTCCAATTATGTAGAGCGTCTCCTTGTACATGCTGTGTAGTCCTTATTAGTAACGTAGAAAAACAAGTAGGGAAACTATGATAGGCTGTAGTCTCCAAAGGACAATTGAGGGAAACATTTAATTTATGTGTTTTTTGCCATTTAATCATTCTCCATAAAATATGAGTAGCCCAGATGTTTCTGGCTATTTCTCCCACCATTCCATGTAGAACACCAGACTGTTCCAAAGCCCCATAATTGAAGTAAACTTGGGAGTTTTAAGAGGGTGTTTCACATGTGCTCTTGAGCATTCAGTCACTTGTCGCCCACTGCCTCTGCTGGGTACCACCAATGCTTTTTCTTTTCATGACCTTGATCACTACAGGCTGTTGTTTCCTCGGGACACCACAGATTCCTGCTTGGTACTGATGCTGAACCAGGAACTCTCATGGTGTCAAAGACACGTGAGCACCTGTGCGGAGGTGGGGGAAAATGTGTCTTGTGTCCTATCCATGGCATTCCCTGCTAAGAGGATGCCAGGGCACCACTGCTTTGCATAGACATTTAATTAAACTAAAATTGTTCTTGCTCACTGTTATTTTTCCTGCTTCCTCCCATACCACCCAGACTTCATAGGATTCAAATATGACTCAGTTGTTCTTCTGGCCAAGAGGCAAGGCGGAAGGACAATAATGTTGTGCTCAGGTGACCAAAGCTTTGTGTCTAGGTCAAGTTTGTCTTGACAAAGAGCCTTATTTCTGGAGCCCTATTCTTTCTCAGATGTTTCCTCAGCCCCCTAGTGTCAAAAAATATCGGTGGGTTATCCCTGGCACCTCACCAAGCCTGCCTGGGCAGATCAGAACTTGTGCATTTAGGCTCACACTGCAGCCTCTGCCTTAGACAGACATGAAATGAAGGGACCTGGCACATATGAATATGCTTAGCCCAGAGCGGGTGCTTAAGCAATGCTCTAGCTGGTACTCATATTTTAATCACAAGGAATATTAAGTTCTTTAAAAAGCAACATCATTAAATGTGGATTTGTTTTGTTCCCATTTACGGAATCTTAGTAGAAGTGAGTACACTTGATTTTGGCATGAGTCAGTGTGAATAAAGTACACGTGATTAAATTGTTCGGTCATTAAGTTTAGGGGGCATTAGGGTACCATTTGTTGAATAAACTCAAAGAAAGTACAAAATTGTACCCTGAGGCCCAGTAGGAGTGTGTCGCTGAGTTATATGTCATGATTCCCTGGGAACATTTTATTTACTCAAGAGCGGTGTCTTTCAAACATTTTGAGTGAGACTTTCAGTAATTAACAGATTTTTAAAGTGACCCAATACACCCCCCACACACGTCTTCACATGTGTATGTTTGTATGTTTCAGAACAAAGTTTTACTGAGTAATAGCCATCCTCTTTACATGTAATATATTCTGGTATTTTTTCTGTACTGTGTTGTTGTTGTTGTTGTTGTTGTTGTTCTTCTTCTTCTTCTTCTTGTTCTTGTTGTTCTTCTTCTTCTCCTCCTCCTCCTCCTCCTCCTCCTCCTCCTCCTCCTCCTCCTTCTTTCTCTTATCCTTCTTGTCCACCCCCTCTCTCTCCTCTCCTCCCCTTCCCTCCTCCTTCTTTTTTTTTTTTTATTGCTAATCAGGACTGGTTAATGGGTTACCACAGCTGTTTCTAAAGCACTACCTAAAAAGATGCCATGAGATTTCAAAATACCTCAGAACAGGTGAAGATTATTTGGAAATTCTGGTAAACTACTAATGACCTCTAAAAGTTTTTCATCAAGAACCCAGATAAGTTAACCTACAAAAGATGCGCTTCAGTCTGACTCCAGCCCAATTTCAGAAGCTTAAGCATCAGGCCAGGTGGCATCATGGCTTTTTAGAAGTCTCCCCATTTAGCAATCTATTGTTGAGGGGAAGAACAGGGATGGGAAGGTGGAGCTGAGATTGGTGATAAATACTTCACGGCCTCTCAACCTTGTTTGACATTTGTCCTCACCTCTGAAAGCATTGATGCTGTCAACAGTGAGGCCTTCTTCCCACCTGAAAAATATGAACAAAGTGTCATATTAGTTCAATAGTTTTCTCTCTAGGGTTGCGGGATGGTCTGGAAAAGGGATGGGAGAGAAGGCCAATGAAAAAAATCTCTGAATAATTATCATGTCCACGAATTTCTGGTGACCCTACAGTTCTCTTTTTTAGCCTACTTGTTAGAAGGGAAGCAATTAAAGGAATCTCATAATTTTGAAGCTTGTATGATTTCCAACCTTTTCCCCCTTATCTTCTTCCCAGTAACCTGAGCCAAGACTTACACATTCTAGGATCAGTGAGTGTTAGGGATGGGGTTCTCATCATAAGCTTGCTGATTCTCTCGGGCACCCTGGAATGAGCCTTGTTGCCTATGGGCAAGAGGGAGGACTTCTGCCCAGAGGTCAGCATGGGCCTGGCCTGCCCTTCCTGGACCACTGGTGGGAGAAACTGGACTCAATTACCTAAAAGTTGTCTGTTGCCTTTATTTGAAATATTCTCTGCAGCTCTTTGCAGATACTTTATTCATTCTTTCTGTTGTTTCCACAGAGAACTCCCTCTGCAAACTCACATTCCACTGATCTAAAGGTGAAACAAATGAGACGGTGACTCTGTACAGCTCTGATGTGTAGACTTGCTGGAGAGCTGCTGAGCAGTACCTCCATGTCCATGACACAGGCCTCCTGAAAACTGGGCTTTTATTCCCATGCAAACCATTCCATCTGTGATGGTTTTTGGAATAAGATGAAATGGTACAGTTGAGAAAATGACCTCATAAAACACATTTGAAGATGTGTTTCTTTTAAAAAGATAAGAACCATATGATTTCAGTCATTTGTGGAATCTAATGAACAAAATGAACTAATAAGCAAAATAGAGACAGACTCATAGATAAAGAGCAGGCTGACAGCTGGGCGGGGGGAGGAGGTAGTGTTGGGTGGGGTCGGGGGTGGAGTGATTGAGCAAAAAAGAAAAATAAAAGAGAAAAAGCACATGGACATGGACCACAGTGTGGTGATTGCCCGGGGAGAGGAAAGTGGGCAGTGGAGGAGGGAATAGGGCCATGATCGGCAAACTGCGGCTTGCGAGCTACTTGCGGCTCTTTGGTCCCTTGAGTGGGGCTCTTCCACAAAATACCACGGCCTGGGTGAGTCTATTTTGAAGAAGTAGTGTTAGAAGAAGTTTAAGTTTAAAAAATTTGGCTCTCAAAAGAATTTTCAATCGTTGTACTGTTGATATTTGGCTCTGTTGACTAATGAGTTTGCCGACCACTGGTATAGAGTAAATAAAGGATGATGGATGGAGACTTGACTTGGGGTGGTGAACACACAATACAGTGTACAGATGATGTGTTGTGGAATTGTGCACCTGAAACCTGTATAATTTTGTTAACCAGTGTCACCTCACTTAGTTGAATAAAAAGGAAAAAGTATTAAAAAGCAAATGAGTGTGATTGCTTTGCTTTGGTTTTGATGCTCAGATGAGTCTATGGCCTCACATTCAGCACATTCAAGGCAGATGGTGTATGTATACGCAGCCATCTCAAACATGATGCCTGCACCTCCTTTTCCTGAAGCATGATGCCTCATACCAGCAATGTGACACAGGAGGAGTCAAAATTGAGATGCATGTTACATGACCGAAGTAGTATTAGGCACAAGGACTTCACGTCGTGGGGATTCACCCTAGCACTGAGACCTCTAGATCTCAGCAGCATGCACAACTCACAGGCTTGCTCCCTATTCCAGAAAGTCTAAAAGGGCTGTGCTAAGCCTTGTGCTCTGTTCAGCAATTCACATATGTTGTGCATGCCAATGATCACTGTTGATGCAGCTCTTTCCCAGGGAGACAATGGACACCTCGTGGAAAATAGGACCCTGTGGGGCCACTGGGGGACCATTGCAGAAGTTGCTGCTTCAGTGTGCTCAATGATCGCCTAGGGCCTGGCAGAGGTTTCATGCTGCTCCCTAAACTGCCTGTGAACACCCAGGGAGCAGCTTAGGTGAGAAGCTGCTTCATTAAACAGAGCAAGCTTGGTTTGAAATAATAAGGCAATATCTTTTTTATTTTGGTTTTGTTGTTGTTGTGCTGTGTGTTTTTGTAATCCTGACCTGAGGATATGTTTTTCATTGATTCTTGGGAGAGGAAATGAGGAAGAAGAAGAAGAAGAAGAAGAAGAAGAAGAAGAAGAAGAAGAAGAAGAAGAAGAAGAAGAAGAAGAAGAAGAAGAAGAGAGAGAGAGAGAGAGAGAGAGAGAGAAAGAGAGAGAGAGAGAGAGAGAGAAGAGAGAGAAACATTGATGAGAGAGAGAAACATGGATTGGTTGCCTCATCAACATGCCCCAATGGGGATCGAACCCACAACCCGGGTAATGCCCTGAGCAGGAATTTAATTATTGACCCTTTGTTGCACAGGACAACATGCTAACCACTGAGCAGACCTGCCAGGGCTATCTTTCTTGTTTTGAATGGGCTGCCTATTTCAAAGTGCTTTACAAACAGCATCCCCACATTGTGAGAGTCTAGAGGGATGTGTTCCTATTTCATCTTAGAAACAGCAGATAGCTGTCAAATGACTTACAGCAGTCACAGAAGAAAAGAAAGGTCTTTGGAACCCCCTCCCCCACTCAGCTTCCTAAATTTGCCACCAACTCACCCCCTGCCCCATACCAGGCACCCCAGCACAGTTACTGCCCAGTGAATCACAACCTGTGCTTTCTCTCTGCCCTGCCTTGTTATTCAGACAACTGTTCCCGTTTCCACTCTATTTGTGTAAGCCATGCCAATCCTTTAGGGCTCACATCAAACCCACTTCCTCATTCAAGACTTGCTTGAGCTTTCCAGCTTGGAAATTCACCTTTCCTCCTCTGATGCTGTTACCTTCCGTTGAAATTTATAATTTACTTCCTCTTCATGTGGTCACGTTTTATCTCCCCAACTAGAAGAGCAAGTTCTTAAAGGCAAAACCTGACTCTGCAAAGTCTCTTTCAGGGCAGCTTTTTCAAGACAAGGACAAACGGTGACCTGTCTCCTTCTCTTTATCCTCACCAGGCACCTAGCGGAGCTTTGCCCATGGCAGCCGCCCGACGGATATAGGTGCACTCGTTTGAGTCACACTTTCATGGTTGTTCACACATTCCAGGTCCAGATAGACGCTTACATTCAGGGAGTTCAGAGCTATCTAACACTCAGCTACGCTTAGGCAGCCCTGCCTTTCTGAATTGTACTTACTGCTCACAAGAAGTGGCTCCACTCTGAGTACATGTTATCCTCTTGTGGGGTGGCCCAGGCAGCCAAAAGGCAGAGGAATGTCTGAACGGGCAGATTAATGAGCAATCAGAGGGGAGGTTGCAGATCCCCATTCAGGCTCTTGGAGAGTGTCTGTCTGTGGTGTGATGAAAGGGCCTGGATTTGGGGCCAGAGGGTGAGAGTGGGTCCACATGTCCCCTACCTCCTGCTGCTGGAGGCCTGAAGAACAATGAGGAGTCAGCGAGGCAGCGGCACGTGGGAGGCAGCTGACTCCAGCTGATGGAAAATAGGCCATTTGTCCTGTTCAATGTGAATGTGCACAGGGGCCCGCACAGGCGGGGCTGCAAAGTGGGCGAGGGAGGCGGCTGCATTTATGGATGCATGTGTGTGTGAGAGGAAGCCCTCTTTCTCTGCTTTTCAGTCAGCTGTCTCTACTCAATAAATCACCAATCAGAATAACCTATGATCTCACCAGTTTTACTAGCTGGTAAAGACATAAGTGCTTCAGGGGAAAAGCCTTGGAGGGAATTCTAGAGATTAGGTGCCACCAGATACTTCTCAACCCATGGAAAAAGGGTTGGTCAGGAATAGTTAGCTGAAATGCTGTTACAGCTACAGCTGAATATTCTAATTAACTGGATGATTTTCCTAAAAATGTTGCTTTATTAAGTGAGCATTCATAAAGCTTGGAAATCTCTGGGCAATATGGCAATTTTTACGGAGGTGATATTTGCAGCCAGTCCTGCTATTCTGAGCAGTAGTATAAGCTTTTAACGGCCACACTCTCAAAGTCAGCTGATCACTGACTGCCTTAAGAGACACCTAGGTAGGGACTACAATAGACAGTCAGACTACTAAAGGAAGATTCGGTAAACTGGTTTTCAGAGATTTCTTGTTCAGTGATGATGCCAGTGTGAGACTGTACCTACCTGAGGCATTTTTTGTTTGCGTGTGCACTTACACACATATACCTGTAGTGGGCAGTAGAGAGTGAGAGAGTTAAAATACCTTCTCTCTTGTCCTTCACAGATATTATAAAGGGGCATAAGCTTTTACTCTTGCACCATCCAAAGTCATCCAGATGACAAGCAATGGGGTCCAACGTCCTCATTTCTCACTGAGAGAGAACTTAAGCCGAGAGAAGTTAAATGGCTTGTCCAATGATATGTGTCCCTTTAGTCTGTGCCAGACCCTCTGCTAGGTCAAGGACAGCGCTTGGATCTCCTGGCCTCCAGACTGAAACTTTGTTCCGCAGTGGCACTCCCCATCAGTGTTGACAGAACGATAACCCATTTGAGGCAGGCAGTTGGGAATCTGCCAAGGAGAAAGGGACTCTCCCTTCATAGGCAGGTGTCTCTACTTTTGAAACAAGGCTGGTGAGTCTGACCCAAATGGCCAATTATCTGCTGGCTGCATTCTCCGAATCATTGGTCCCTGTCATTGGTCTGGAAGTTGAGAGTTGGCATGTGTGTGCTGGGCTGTGAAGCCCCAGCCGCCGCTGCGGAAGTGTGCTGCAGAGTCAGGCGAGGGTGACTAAATTGCTTCCCAGGGCTCAGAGGCAGTCACTGCTACTCCCCCAGGTCCCCACAGCAGTGTTTTTACAGCTTTTCTCTTTGTTGTGCCTTTTCAAAAAAACCTCATAGATGTCATTTTTAAAAAATATCCCCATACTTTACTTTAAAAATCACCCTTAATGATTTTCCTAAAATAAGGATAGCTTTTTTTTTTTCTTATAGAATTACCTCTTCCACCAAATACTGTGTACTTTTCTTCTCTAGTGTTCCTTCAAGAAAGTCTAAAAGTTAGAGATCAGGAGAGATATCCAGTCTGTTCCAATTTCTTTTGTGCTTCATGATTTTAACTCAAGGTTGCTACCAGGAGGGGATTTGGGGATGCAAAAAATGAGTAAGATGGGGGTCATGCTTCAAGAAGCTTCCATTTTAGCCTGGCCATAGTGGCTCTGTGGTTGATCGTCGACCTATGAACCAAGAGGTCGCGGTGTGGGGCATGCAGGAGGCAGCCGATCAGTGATTCTCTCTCATCATTGATGTTTCTATCTCTCTCTCTCTCTCCTTCCTTCCTCTCTGAAATCAATAAAAATATGGTTGTTCTTTTTTTTTTTTTTTTAAGAAGCTTCTATTTTAGTGTGGGAAATAACAAAAACATACACATAACTGCAAGTTAAGGTAGAAGAATATAAAAGCCACTGGAGAGAAATTCAGTTTCCTCACAGAGTCCTCAGCCAAGGCTTTGAGCACGGATTCAAGTACTCAAGCTCTTTTCATTCTGTGCTTCTGCCATGTTCCCAAGCTCATCTCAGGGGCTCGTCTCTTCCATTCAACTAGAAGATATAAAGATATGGAGAATTATTCATGCGAGGATTTTTAGGCCCAGGTCAAGAAGTGGTACATATCACGTACATTCCATTGAGTAGAACTCAATCACATGGTCAAACCTCGAGGCTTTGGGAACTGGGAAATGTAGTCTCACTGTGGGCCCAGAAAGAAAAAGAAAAAAAGGAGATGGATTTGATGATTAGCTAGAGGTCCCTATGACATCTCCTTGCACCATCAACTTTCCAAGTAATTGAATTTCCAAATGATACCATTATGCTGCTTAAAACTGTGTGTAACTTTTGAAATCCAAGAACATTATATAGATAACCCATGACACATGGAGATAGAATAAGGTAAGTGAAGGGAGGGTCCTGCTCCTGAGTTGGCAGTATATAAGGGAAGGAAGGCATTTACTTAGTAAGGGCTCCCATTCTTCATTCTTTTCATCCCAGTGTTGGATATTGACTGTTGTTCAAAATGCTGAATAGAAATTCAATTTTTGTGCCTAATTCCATCTACTTTCAGCTACTCAAAAAATTATGCTAAATATATATCACCAAAGGTATGGGGGAAGATGCAAAGAGGACTAACATTTATTGAGTGTTTAGATAGCAGTCAGTTTCAGGTTCTTTGCATGGTATTACTTTTAATTCTTATGAGGTATTGTTATTACACCTATTTAGTAGATGGGGTTGATGGAACTTAAGTAATGTGCCAAATGTCCCATACACATAAATGCCACAGCCAGGATTCAAAACCTGTTCTAACCCCAAAATATTTATTCACCTTCGGAGTGATTAAATTTACTCAGTCTGAGCAGGCATATAAATAATTCAATGGGGAAAATAACTCAAAAGCTTTTAAATTTATAAACCTGAAGTATCCAAGTAATTTCCACTACTCTCTGATTAACTCAATCTAGACAGACAATAAATGTTTATGATGCAAAGTAATCTGCAAGGAAAGAGATCATAGTTAACTGTGTCTTAAGAGCTATTTTTCTCGTAGATTGTTCGCATTAATTCTATCAACATATACTGTGTATAATATGCTGGTAACTCCCAGGCTGTATGGTGATGATAAAAGCCATGATGTCACCCTCCAGCAGACCTCCTCCATAAAGGCAGGCTCAGGTGTTTCTCCCAAGAGCAAATCTATGCTTACCCTATTGTTATATCTATTTCAGGTACTTTTGTAACTGCCCTTTAATTTGACTATATCCAACAGTCTATGATCACTCTAGCACTTGGCCTCATTTCTGACACATGTGTGTCCAGAAAATGCACCCTGCAATCAATGAATAGGTAGATGGACATATTTCAGGAGAAAATAATTAGTAAGAACAAAGACATTGCAATATGAAATACTACAGTGAAGTCAAGAAACTAATAGAAATTCAGTAAGTGAGGTCCATGTCGGAAGTAGGGGAAATGAAATAAAACAAGATAGAAGCCAGTTCATGGCTAAGAATTATGGGCTCAATTCAAATAAATATGCCACTAAGGAAGGTGTTTTTAATGTTCTTGTTTGTTTGAAGGCAATGGCTGAAGTGCCAACTTGGTCAAAGATAATGATCACTTAAAAAGAGATTTTAAAATTATTGTTTAAGGACAGACCACTCTAGTTTTCATGAGATGTCATGGTTAAAGGCCAGGAGAAAGCTTTATTTTGTGAGCCTTAGATAAAGGCAATTATTTGAAAACTTAAAATCTTCCCAGTAAAGAGTTCCAGTGAATTTGCTAACTATTTGAAAGTGGATTAGGATACTGTCATAAAGTAAATATTCATGACCAATAAAAAATATGTGATTGCTTAGCTTTTCATTATTGGCATTGCCTGGAGCACTGTTGGGGTAAACACTTGAGGAATATATTTTGAGTGTATTTCCTGTTCAGATGTAAATCAGAGTTTACTTTACATATGATGATGAGTGAGGGAGGAGGCAGGAATAAAACCAAGTAAATGGTGGTAGGTTAGGAGAGTAAGAACTGGGCTGGAATTTCAGAATTAAAGAAATCAGGCTATGTTCAGAGTACTGGAGAAAACAAACAATTTATTTCATCAGGTCTCTTAAGACTTCAAACTCAGGTTGAGGGAAGGGTAGGAAAGAAAGTGCGTACACTCAGAATCAGGAAAATTTATTCCAGATCTGGCTCTGCCACTAACTAGATGTGAGATCTTTGTCATTTAACCTCTTAGACTCTGTTAACTCATCTGAAAGATAAGGATTTAAAATGACGCTACTAGACCAGATAATCTTTGAAATCCTTTGGGCCTTAAATGAGCTATTAAGTTTTCAAAGTATGTAATTTAATTGTTAATTCACCTTGACTCACAATGCATCCTTAGGATGATGTAGCATTAGGTGCTAGTGAGTCCTGCTATTAGTGCCAAGTTATCTAACATTAAACCCCTGGAACTGAAACCTGAAAGGAGAGCATGTCTGAGGATTGCCAGGCTAGAGTCCTGGTGTTGTCCATTGGATAATTCAAGAGAATGGTCTTCAGTGTTCTACTAATTTTAAGGTTCAGGGGCAGAAGCTAGTAGGAGGCCAGACTGGAAGATGAAGCTGTGGGTTGGGTACAAAGCCAACAGAGATGGATGAAGGAATGGGGGGAGGTCATTATACCAACTGTATTAGTTTTCTATGGCTACTATAACAAATTACCACAAATTTGGCTTAAACAATGCAAACATATTTCTGGAGGTTAGAAGTCCAAAATGGGATCCCATTAAGCTAAAATCAAGAAATTGGCAGGGTGTATTTCTTTTCTGGAGGCTCTAGGAAAGAATCCATTTTCATGCCTTCTCCAGCTTCCAAAGGCCACCTACATCCCTTGACTCATTGTCCCCTTTTTCTGATTTCACAAGCAGCCATGTGGCATCTCTCACGCTACTCTTATGTAGTCACACATTCTCCTTCTATGTTTAAAGATCCTGGTGATTTCATTGACCCCAATCAGATAATTCAGAAAAGTCTCGATATTTTAAGGTCAGCTGATTAGAAACCTTAATTCCATCTGCAACCTTAATTCACCTCTAGGGATCCATTAGCTTGCCACCCACACTGGCTCAACATGAATCTAGGGGAATACAAATATCTGATTGCCACCATCCTGCTTGGCCGGTCTCTACTACAATGCTCTGTAGTATAAAACATATATAAAATAAAAAAAAGACTTTGGGTTCTGAAAGAATTAGTTTGAATCATTGGACAATCTGTTTAACATGTTATATCTAAACATGGGGATAATAATACATATTTTGCAGGATTGTTTTGAAGATTGACATGGTTGATAAATTGAATCTAGTTTCCTGATATTTTTCTATTTATAATAATTATGATATATAAATGATGATTATTGATATTGATATTTCTGTGTTTTGTTTTTATTTTGTTAATTTGTTCTTGTTACTCAAGACCAACATTTGTAAAATGTGCTTCAAGGTTTGAAAATGCATATCTTCTTTTTCAGGAAGCCACATACAGATTTTGATGCACATGGGAAGAGAACCAGCTTTTAATTATCCTGCTGAAGAAGAACACACTCTGCAGGCATATAATCCATCATAGTTTTTCAAAGAATATAAAGGTTTATTGGTTCAAGCAAGACCTCAAATGTTTATATTTGAAGCTTGACTAAGACTAAAATCAATCATGCTCTTGGCAAGAGACAATTATGTTAGACTAAAAATGAAATTTCAACCTGAAATCTGTGCTGACTTCCATGACTGCCACTAATTCTAGACCTGGAAGAAGGATGGTGACTATCTCAGCAGCTTTCAATCATTCCTCATTCTCCTCCAGGAAATCCAAGGACTTCTGCGATACCCTTCATCTATCTTGTGATGAAGAGAACCATTATGTACAGATTTAACACAAGGGGCAAACACCGAGATATTTTCCAGCTCTCACACTGAGCCTTCTTCACATTACTGTAGCATGAACTGCTCTTTTTTGGTCATTCAGTCAATTCATTTCATCTTTGTGATTAAAAAATTAAAAAGCATCCTAGCTGGTGTGGCTCAGTGGTTGAGCATTAACCTATAAACCAGGAGGTCACAGTTCAATTCCAGGTCAGAGCACATGCCCGGGTTGTGGGCTTGATCCCCAGTATGGGGCATGCAGGAGGCAGCCAATCAATGGTTCTCTTTCATCATTGATGTTTCTATCTCTCACTCCCTCTCCCTTCTTCTCTGAAATCAATTAAAAAATATATTTTTTAAAAGCAGGCAATCAATCAATCAATCAATCAATCAATAAAATAAAAAGCAGGCAATTTTTCTGATGCCTTTACTTAAATGACCACACTGGTTTTTACTGCTGCATCGACCAGTGCAGGGTATCTTAAGTTGGCAGTGGTACAACATCCTGTGATGACTGCCAATTCACAACCACCAACTCAAGAGAAAACAGGGCAATGTTTGGTCAAGGTCTAGAACAAGTAGCATAGAGGGTGGGAATGTGGGCCAAGATGGGTGTCTCTGGAGGACATTTTGGCTCTGGTTGCCTGTGTTGAATCTTTCATGCTTCCCTCCTTTGGCTACATCGAAGCTGCCTTGCTGGCTCATTGCTGTCTATTAGTTATAGCATTATGTTGACACATCTTTTTACACCTTCAGAAAGTAATAAATCTCAATCATTCATTCTGTTAATATTTTTACCTAGTTAGCTTCCTTCACCTGTTTTACTGTATAACATTAATGAACCCAAAGAAAAGAGGAATGACTTTACTCAAAACCACAAATATTTCTTTTCTACCTTAATAGTGCATCATTATTATTTTGCTACCTACTGCTATTAAATTCTCACATCATTGAATATATTAAAAGCTTACTGTGTGCAAGCAAGGTAAAAGGGGCAATGTAAGATTATAAAGAAAGCTAAGATTACAAAGTGTTACCTTTAGAGAGATTACAAAATCCGTTGACATTTTATTTATATGGAAGACATTTTTAAGAACTGATGATGGTCTTCGGAGCAGTGCATAATTAGAAACTTCAGATCTGGGAGTAATATAAAGCTGAGCTAATGTCACTGTTTCATTTTGCAAATTTTTATGCTAAATGTCTATGACACCTAGGATTGCTGGTGTCACATAGTTAATGTGTCTAGAGTATATATAGATGGAACTGTATCAACATGCATAGACAGAGAACTGAATCCTGAAGGATATTGCTTTAGAGAACTCATTTGGATTTATGTTTAAGGATTGGCTTATGGCACCTCTTAAAAGGAATTATCAGGGTAACTTTGGTCTGTGTATTAAAGTGATCTGTACAGTTCGGAAGTTTCCATAAATATCTTTTATTTATAGTTCAATAAAAATGGGTGACATATAAAGATATTTTAAGTAAATCAAATATCAGATAGTACTTTGGGGAGACTCTGCCCAAATCCTTGTTGACAACCAAAGAAACTGGCAGACCCCCTCAAGCCAAAATAGTGAAGTAGAGAAAATATTGCACTCTGCATAGGAGACTTGTTCATCTTCACTCTTCTCCTTCATCTATTGACCTCTACTAACTTTAGGACAGATTTTTATAAAAGCAATGATTTCCTCCTATCATTGTCTAACTTTGAAGGAGGAAAAAAAAAACAACCCACCTTTCATATGGTACTGAGGAAAGGAGAGCAGTGATTTTTAGAAAGATGTTCATCTTAAAGAATTATCCCAGAGAGGAGCCATGAGCATGGGGTACCCAACACTCCTAAAAAAGATGTTTCAGGTCCAAGGGACTCCTTTGGAAAGCACCCCACAATAAAGGCCATCCAGCTAGAGCACCAACTTAGTGATCCAGGGGTTAGATCAGCAAGTCGCCACACATGAATTATTTTCCTTCTGTATTACCTTCTGTGATAGACAAGTCGCCACACATGAATTATTTTCCTTCTGTATTACCACTAGTGAAAGACACTTTGTT
Source organism: Eptesicus fuscus (assembly GCF_027574615.1). Taxonomy (NCBI): domain Eukaryota; kingdom Metazoa; phylum Chordata; class Mammalia; order Chiroptera; family Vespertilionidae; genus Eptesicus; species Eptesicus fuscus. The sequence continues at coordinate 19,860,465 of NC_072482.1, read as the reverse complement.
GATGCTATAATATTAATCAAATCATACAATCGTTCTCTGGAAAAGAATTAAGTGGCCATTTAGTGGCTTACCAAAGACCACGAGGAGCTTGGGAAACCTCTGTTGCCTTTGGCTAGATCTTTAGATTTGCCACCCAGCTTTAGATCCCCATGGGTGAGTTGCAGTTTGGCACTGACTCCTTTCAATCTGCTTTATCAGAATTTACTTTAATAATAACGTAGAATTTTTTCAACTGAGGATTTATTTCATTTAGTTTTAAAGGCTACATTTGTATGTACATATTTTCTTATTAGATGTCTAATTTCCTTTGAATGGCCTCACTACACTGAATCCCAAATTCTTTGATTCTCTCACAAATATATATAGAAAAAGAATAAGAAAGAAATAAAAGAAAAATCCAAATTGGGATTTTAGTAGATATTAGATGCCATTTCTCATTCTTTTAGTAATGTAGGTGTCATTCATGTGTGTGCCTTGCATATGGCTTTTGTGTCTTTGGACCTGGTTCTACTTTAACAAAATATGGCACTTTTGTTTGCTTTGATTTGCTAATGTGTTTATCTTTCTGGACCGCTCTGTATGGGATGTATTCTTATGCACATATCTGGAATCATGATTCAATACAACAACAAAAATCCACAGCCCAGCCAAACTGAGTTTCTCAACCTGTGACCCACATCCACTAAACCTTGGAGTCACATTTATATGAGTGGGTGAGCCCCTCACTGTTCCAGAGAAAAGTAGGAAATATTATATGTATTAGCATATTTTCATTCAATCTCAACGTTTCCCCAATCTTGGAAATTTGGGAGGATTTTGATTGAGCTTATTCTCTGATAATATACCAGTTGACGTCAACAGCAGTACAACCTGTCACAAACAGCTGGAGACATGCAAGTCCTATTTGTTAAAAATAAAAGGAAGACTTGCCCTGGCCAGTGTGGGTCAGTTAGTTGAGCATTGTCCCATGCGTTGAAAGGTCACCAGTTCTATTACTTAGGCGGTCATGGTATGTACAAGAGGCAACTGATTGATGTTTCTCACATTGATGTTTTTCTCTCTGTCTCTCTCCCTTCTGCTCTCTCCAAAAATCAATAAAAACGTATTTTTTTAAAAGAATAAAAGAAAAAGTAATCATTTTGCTTAGAATAACTGCCTGCATAATACCTTTGCTTCCTGCTTCCCCAATTTTGCAATAAAATATTTGTAGTGTGATTTACTACTAGGAATGTGGTAGGAAAATGGGAGTTGAGAGAAAAGTTTTATCTGTGTCTTACTAAAACATTTCATTATGGAAATTCCAAATTGCCCAATATTTTTGCTATAAATACGCAGACCAATGCAATCCTATACTTGTTTTAAAACTCATTTGTGCCCAAGTAAGGCAATCTGATTGGACCAGATTCAGTGGATGTAAAGTCAAATGCTCACTTTATTTGATCAGTTTACTCAAAGTTAATCTTTTCCTTTGCCCAGTTTTCTTGTTCCATATTTCTCCACAAGAAATGTGCTGTCATGCAGGAGGCTCTGTTCTCTAAAGACTCACACAATATTCCAAACCAACATTTCCCTCCCACAAGACTTTAGTAGATTTCATTTTTAAGTGTGGAGTCATTGCTTTGTGAATTGCTAATACCAATTTGTCTTTCTTTCTTCCTTTTTATTTTCTTCACTGAACAATAAAGGGAATGGTTTGAGCTTTAACAATCAAGACATAAATAAGAAAAACAGCTAGAAAGCAGAACACTGTGTGGCTGTTAAACCATCAGCTCCTTTCAGGTCCTCCATAAGGATTAAGGACTAAATGAATCTTTTCATATATTGTTACTTGGACACAAGGCACAGAATCAACTTCATTCTTCTCCTTTGAACCAAAACGACAATCGTACTGGGAAGCCTCCCACCGTCCCCTGAGTCAATTAAAGATCCTGTTACTGGAGTTATTTTAAATGGATGTGTATAAAGCGCTAGGGGACAGATTGTAGGGTATAATCCTCAACTGACAGAGGGGAATGTACTAAAAGTCCCCCAGGAGATCACCCATCTTGATGTTTGTGAGACACACATGGTAGCAGAGATGGACAAACCAATTTGAATGAGATAAGAAAAGCCAAGCTTTTTTCCCCTTCCCCCAAATCCTCAGCCACCTCACAAGCTGAACCTTTCAAATACACTTAGTGCTGAGGCAATTTGACATGGGTGGTAGATTAACACACCCACACAATACAAACAGGCAAGGGCCCCTCCCTTCCTGACGCCACGTACCCAGAATCAGCTGCTGCATAGTAGGCCAAAACCCAGCTTGAAAAGACCAGAATTGTATTTTTGACTCTATCTGCCTTTATTTTAGGACTCAACAGGGCCGTCAGGAGAAGAAAGTTCCATAGGTTCTCGAAAATTCCTGAGATTGACTCGTGTTTTGTTTGTTATCTTTTTTAAGAAGGGAAAAAGACATCTATAAGGCATGCTTGCTCTTCTTTATTTGCTAAGTTTCGGTAGTATTCGGGGGCCATTGGTGAACGAGAAAAGAGGAAGGAGTCAAAAGAGACTAGGATTCACCCACTTCCAGATATAAAAAAAAAAAAGTCTTGCATATTTTTGTAATTTCTAGATGTCTCCCTTATATTGTTATTTATGACCCTCCTCATTTTTGTACATTCATTTTGCTAGTTATGTGATAAAACTCACAGGGAGAAACAGAGAAACTGATCTCCACAAGCACATAGTCATGGGTTTTAGTGTCTGTATAGCCCTGTCCTTATGCCTTAGGAAGGGGGATTCCCCACAGTTTCTGCTGAAATGGAGACCACAAGGATGAGAGCAAAGAATTTTAATGCATTCACATGATTTAACAAAGCTTGCTTGTTCTTTTTATGTCCAGCCCTAAAAATAATGGAGTTAGAAAGTCATTTGAAAGTAAGTTGCTGAGAGACGGTTTCTCTTAGGCTAATAGAAGAATATGTGCATTTGTTTCCACAAGTTTCATGTATTCTAAGCCCAAACACACACTAAAGTCTGAATACCCAGCTCTGAAACCTACCCAGCCCACTAAGGTTTATATTTCTAACTTGACCTCTTATTTCTGGCATATCCCCATCCCAATTTCACAGCAAAATGAATCAGTGGGTAAAATTTGAGCCATTACTATAGGATATAGAAATAAAAAATAAAAATAATTTTATTCCCCCATAAATTTTATTTATTTTGATTAATTTAGTCCATTTTTTAAAAAATAGGGGTGTTAAATTTTGTGCTAAGTGACATTTAATTTGCTCAGATTTGCCATAGAATATGTTGTTTTTTTCTTGATGTCATCAGGCTTTTCATTAGATTAGGGAATGCTTGTGACCAAAGATGTGATATAATTGAGAGAAGTAAATACATATGACATTGTCAAGACAGAAAATGCTGACTGTCATTCACAGTGCCTCATACTTGGTCGTGTCAAGTACAGTTAGAAAAAAACCTCTCTTGAGGAAGTAGCCTCTGAAGAAATGGAGATTAAGTTTTGATCAGAGTGGAGGTATATTCACTTTTTGGAAAACCTAGATTTCGTGAGAACAGGGGTTTTCCTAGGAATTCATGAACATTTCTTAGCGATTACAAAACTCAAATCCAGAAACAGAGCTGATAATCTGGAACCAATATATATATACTAAAGTCACATAAGTCCTTTCAAAACATGGCACAAAGCTACCATGAAAAAAATGTTCAGCCTGTGTTTGGAGGTGGCTGGCTTCTATAGTTCCCTTGTGGAACTATTTTGTTCTGTCCACCTGCATTAACTCATGTGATTGGAGCATACTTCTCAGAATGTCCAAGTACTACCTGATAGCTCTTCCTGTCAGGTACTGCTTTCCTGAAGGAACCATTAATTGTACAGAATGCTACTTTTTCAGCACATTCACTACCTTTCCATTTATTTATTTATTTATTTATTTATTTATTTATTTATTTTTGTTTCCATATTGCTAATAACATACATACACAAGAACATCTTGGGAATAATTGTGTGCTTTCCCATGGCTTCTAAGCATTTATAACTATTTTTTGAGGTTTGAAAGAGGGACAAGAATATCATTATTTTGGAACCTGTTCATAAAGTATATATCAGCCTATAAATTGCTTAAAAGCAATTAGAATTATGGGTGTAAAATGTGTTCAGAGATGCTTTTGACCATTTATTTGTCTCTGAATAAATGAGCACCAAGGAACTTGTAAATCATGTGTACCCATCCACTCATCTAAAGTGATAGCTCTAAGTAGTATGTATTCAACTACTAATATGTCCATTTAATATATGGCTCTGTAGAAGAATATTCTTACATCTTTAAGGTTGCATATATAGGTGGTTCAAAAAAAAGGTAATATTTTCTGTAAAACTCATATGATTCCTTTATGTCAATTGTGTGTGTTTATTAATTAATGATTGTCATCTCCCCTATACCACTCTGTTACCTGGTTTACATATCTGCCAATGTGCCTAGCAGTGTCTTGAGCAGAACTGATGCTAAATCAAGCTGGTTAAATTGTGTCTCATTTCCTCCTCTTCTTTTAATCTGATGGAGAGCTGAGGGAGCTGAAAGATCCATCCTCCATCTGTACTCAAGAGGTCTCTTTTCCATGTTTGAAAGTTCTGGGTAAATAAATCCCTGATGTCCACAGTTCAAAGTATGATGGCACATCTTCCCAAGTATGGTCTTCATTTTGTGCCCATCTAGTATCAAATCTATAATAATATAAGTGTAATATGCTAATTAGACCAGATGTCTTTCCTTCTGGACAAAGCCGCAGTGGGTGGGGGCTGCTGCAGAGGCGGCAGAGGCCCCCGGCAGGCAGGGGGCCAGGGCCAAGGCCCTTGCAGGAATTTCGTACCTCAGGCCTCTAGTGAGATAATAAAGAATCATCATTTCTAAAACAGCAGTCAAATTTTTGAAACGGTTTCCTGCTTGGTGGACAATGATATTTTTGTTTTGTTTTTTAACTACTAAAAATAAGAAAAATATATGTAGAGTTCTACTTGTTTTGTGTTTTCCTCAATTTCTAATTTCATTGACTTAACTTCAGCACATAGAACTACCCTCCTACCTTGGGTAGTCAATCATGGACATGGAGCAGGAGCCCTCAAGCTGGGGATATTGGATACAGTGAAGAAAATACTATAAACTGTAAATCAAAGATGATGTCTAGTGTATGAGAATTTTTGCCTGAAGACACGTTTTTATTCCCAAAAGCCTCTTTGCTAAAGCATTTATTACGGATCTTAATTCCTCTTGCAAACTTAGTTAATGCTCGTGGATATGTTTGCATACAGAGCAGGGCACAAGCTGTCAGACTGATGTGTCTGGCAAGTGCAGAGCAGAGCAGAGTTAATGACAAGGAGGACGATGGGCAGATGGACAGCATGCATCCTAAACAAAATGTAGCAAAATTGTTCACTCTGTGAGCAACTCCTGACACCCTGTGCTTTGGGACCAACTCCTTGGGTCCATCAGCTGGGAAGTCCACACTTTGAGAAGTAATCCTCTGTGTTCTCTAAAGTAACTTCATGACCACTTTGAAATAATTTAAAAAATATTTGTGCCCTAGCCAGTTTGGCTCAGTGGATAGAGCGTTGACCTGTGGACTGAAGGATCCTGGGTTTGATTCCTGTCAAGGGCACATGCCTGGGTTGCGGGCTTTATCCCCAGTAGGGGGCATGCAAGAGGTAGTCGATCAGTGATTCTCTCTCATCATTGATGCTTCTATTTCTCTCCCCCTCTCCCTTCCTCTCTGAAATCAATAAAAACATATTTAAAATATATATTTGCTGTCTTCAGATCAGCTTCCTTGGAGCCAGTGTTTACTTAATTCATATTTCTGAGGTTTTCTGGCTTGGTTTCACTTGCAAGTCAACATTCTTGTCCTTATCCCTCCCCTGTCCCAGCATGTTTACTAGTAAAGTTGAGAACGGTGCCCTTTCTTGCTTTTTCTTAAGAGCTCTTGCCAAGCCATTGGGCATGTGTCTTTTGTTCATCTTCTTGGAGTCCCCAGCAAATACAAGTCCTCATTCTCCCATTGGCTCAAAAATAAGAAGCTTGCTTTCTTTACATGTGCACTGAATTATTTTCATTCACAAATCTACCTTATATAGGTATTTTCCCAGTGATTGGAAAAGTCAGGCTACACAGACCACTAAAAATGCTTCCATCCTTCTTCACCTCCAGCTCCACATCAAGACATGATTAACTAACCCCCAGGTCCAGTGGTTAGGTTCTCCCTCCTCTCCCTGATTACCTGTCACATCTGTTCCATCAGAATTCTGTACACAGAGATTTCTATATCCTGGTCCTAGTTTTGGCCCACTGATTTTAAGCAAAATCTTTACAACTAAATTCTGAACTGATAGATGCATATAGTGAGCTCCTCAAGAGTTTCTCAAAATAAATTTTGACAGAAATGGGGGGAAAATGAGTTCTCTTTTGGAATATGCAACATTTTCCCAAGTCTCAGAAAGGTACACTTTTATCGCATCCTTTTAAGTGCACCCCTCAAGAAAACAGTTCTGGAACCCAAACTACCAAGCCTCACTCCCATTCACCATATCCCATCTCATTTATTGTTTGCCTTGTTCATCTGGTAGTTGCCACTTACTGCCATTTTATTGATAATTGTGTGTGTGTATGTGTGTGTGTGTGTATCATATTCCATATTAAATCTAATACCTTTAAGTGTGTCAGGAGTTATCTCTTTTATATTAGCTTTTTGGATTCCTCGTGAAGGTTTGACTAGGACAAGCCTACTTGGTGCTAGATATTACCTACATGTATGTAACTGTGCTGCTGATACACAGGCCTGGCCTGAAGCTCTCTGACCTAAGATGCTGGAAGTCACCAAAAAGAACTGTCCATGACTTATTGTAAATAGTCTCTTAGGAACTCTATCCTTGAGGTGATGCATCCAAGAGGAGAAACTACTCCCAACTTCAGGTAGGAGCCTCCCCCTGCATCCCCTAGCCTGGCTTTCTTGAGCTGAGACGGCATAAAAAGCCCAGGACACTGTGCCCAGAAGGGCACTCTGAAATTTTCAGCAAAAACAAATGAAGAAGTGATGAAATATTTTCTGGGACTAGTTTAGAGTCCTAAAAAGTGAAACTCTTAGGCTGAAGGATGCCCAGAGTTTAAAGAGTGGATGTAGAGTCTTTAGTGTGCCTAAGTTCTTTCACTTTTCCTCTACTGGAGAGAAATGTTGGGTTTCAGAGTTCTGCCTCCTCATTTCTCCATCCTTCTCACTTCCTCCTTTCAATGGAGCTCCTCTCAGGCTCTCTGTGTTCATGTGCTTTCTTTATCTCTCACATCTTTTTTCCCTCCCTTCCAATTGCAAATCTTTCAATGAAAAGGGAACCCACTGTATGGGAGAACATATTTGCCACTTAACCATTAATATTAATTCATACTGAAGGATAAATGACTGATAATACCTGTGTATGGAGAAGTCAAGTTGCATACATGATACTTAAGAATATGGGAAATAAAGATTGACATTGTTACTGTGAATTTCAGGAATTAACATAGGGAAATATAGTTTAGGGTTTGGGGGAGAAAGAGGATTAATCAAGACCCCTAATATTGTGCAGGGTAGGCAATACTCTATCTTGCATATATAGTCTCTATGAGAAAATGTTACTAAGGTACTTTCCCATGAAAATTCTCCCCCTGCCCAGTGTTAACCTTGATGAGAATGACAAATATAGAAAATATATGATTAATTGTCTGAGAATCAGAAACATTCTAATGGAATGATGCAATCCAAAGAACCATTTCATATTCCAATAATTCCACATTCATGTCAGACTGGTGCTGTCATCCTTCAAATTCCCTTATTTTGATACAGGATTTAAATTTGGTGATTCAGAAACCACATAAGATCATATAGCTGGCCTGTAACAAACACTCATTCATCCATTTTATCAAGAAATTGAATGCTTTTTTACTAGCTAGGAACTTTAATAGGGCATAGAGCAGTGTTTATCAACCATGGTGATCTACTACACTCTAGTATGTATTCACATATTTTGTAAATATCTACTGAGCAGCCAGTTTATGCCCAGAACTGTTTTTACCACTGTGAATACTGTGGTCAACATGGCAAAATTCCTGTTTACATGTAGCAGGGCTTTTTTTGTTTTTAAACTAAGAATTTCCAATGTTTTTGTCACAAAGAATTTTCAAAAAATTTCCCCCAAAATAATGCACCCTCACTTATTTGCATCCCCACATAGATTTCTGAAGAGCAGAGGTTTGAGTTATCTCCCTATATTCTTCCATGAGAGTATATCACACAGTAGAGTATTAGAATTAGCACTTTGTGCGGGAAACATTTTTGGAAATTATTTTTTAATGAAACTAAGTCAGTTTTAGAACATTAAATTCAGAAAATTTAGAGTGATGGTAAACCCCATCAATTCTAGACTTAAAACAATAATTCTGAGTCCTTGGTTGGATTCATAACTTGCTCTCATCACTGGATTTCATTTGGTTATCAGGTGAAGCTTCAAGTTCTAAGTGTATTTTCTACCATCAGATGATCTTGGGGGAAACGCTATCATTATCATCACTCTTACACTCCACCCTCAAGGACTTAACACTGCTATAATGAATACTGAATGAATGAATGAATGAATGATCCAGAATTGAAACTATTATCTGCCTAAATTCCCCACGCTAAGTTTTGTTGAACTTGGTGGAGATAGGAGGGGTGATGATTATGTTATTAAAACTTCTATCATGTCCTAATCCTTGCTACCTTTTCTCTACATCTCGGGTGCATTTCTTTTATCCTACATCTGTAATCATTTGATTCCTCTTTGATAAAAGTTGACGACCAAATGCTTGGCATTTGGTAACTTTCTAAGTTGGGTTCCTGGACTCAATTCCAACATGTGTGTGTGTGTGTGTGTGTGTGTGTGTGTGTGTGTGTGTGTCTGTGTTCATAGACTTCCCCACACCAATAAGCAATTCTCGGACACCCATTGCTCTTATTACTCAGAAAAAGTTCAAGGGTTTTGAGAGCTGTGAGCCAGGAACTATGGAAGAAGACCAAATATATATGAGAAATATATTTGGTCATCTGAATGACCAAATATATGATTTCTTATAAATCACAATATCTTACCTTTCTAGCAAACCCAGATATCTGGAACTACAGTATTTTTAAAAAATTAAATCAACCATGTCAGCCATTGCTAGATCTTGTTTTCTTTACTGCCAAGATTTTCCTTTTAAAAATTGCCTGGCTGGTGTGGCTCAGTGATTGAGCATCAACCTGTGAACCTGGAGGTCACTGTTTGATTCCTGGTAGAGGCACATGTACAGGTTGTGAGGTTGATCCCCGATGTATGGTGTGCAGGAGGCAGCTGATTAATGATTAGCTCTCATCGATGATATTTCTATCCCTTTCTCCCTCTCCCTTCCTCTCTGAAATCAATATGTATATATATATATATATATATATATATTTAAAATAAATCTCTCCCATCACCCCAATCTACCCAACAAAGAACCCACCAGGTGCTAAGTGACAGGTGATATAGACAGTGACCCAGTTCCCAACATGTGCCTTTCGCCGTCCATCCTGCTTCACTCCTCAAGACTTCTGTCATCCTGGGCCCTCACTTCCCTTCTCATATCTCTGTTTGTGTTACCCAAATGCAGCCTATCTCCAATGTGTGTCAAAACCATTGTTTGGTTCCATCACTAGACAGTTCAGAAATACATTAGTTTGATATGTTTTTTATGCATGAAAAAAATAGCCGACTGATCTAATTTTTAAAATTTCAACCAGTGGTGGTGTTTTTCATATTAACATAGAGGCGAAAAGTTATCAGTTGAGGATTGCATGCCCAGGACTAGTAGGCAAGAGAGCCACACCTTAAAGAATCTAATTTTAAGTTCCAGAATCTCACAAAATTGCAAATGTTGCATTTTAGGGACAATTTCCCATGAGTGTAAGTTATGGGAAGAGACTGGGGATGCTGGGCAGCCCCTCACTTTCTGCATGGGAAGTCATTCTTCATACTAGTATTACTAATTAGAGCTATACTTTTTAGCAACAAACATGGCCATAGACAGAGCAAGGGCATTTATTAGCATCTTTCTACTGGGAACTCACTGCTCAATTAATATGTAGGTTACATTGCCCTGATACTTTGAAGACCTCCACAAGTAGCAAGAAGTAATTAAAGAGAGAAAAGTGAGAGCTGAAAGAATGCCAGAATTTTATCAAAACAACTGTGGGTAACTTGGAGGATCCCAGATAAAAACAAGTTTCTCAATATTTCTATAAATTAAGCATAATCTTCAGCAAAAATTGTGGGCACTTAAGAGTAGTAACCCACAAAGGGGACTTAACGCATTTTAAGAGGTAAAAAACCATACACTCTCTGAAATTATTAGATTTAAAAGGGGCGAATTGGAGATCTCTGATTGATTTGCCTTTTCTTAGAAATGTACCCTGGCTTAAAGACTTCCTAAAAGTTTTAACTTGCTATGTTCCTGACTTTAAGGCCTAGAATCCCATAGGATTCTGCCCTTGCTTGTAAAGTGTGTTAGTTGCTGGCTGTGTTTGTGTCTCATTTCCTTTATCATGTTACAAACGAAGCAGCCGCATGTTTGCATCTCACCCTGTGCCTCTCACCACATCCAGGGCCGAGCTGTGCGTGGTGTGCAGTCAGAAATGCCTATTGAATGGACTTCTTGTCTATGTTGATCCTATTAACCAGATAATTGCCTAATCTCCACTTGGCTTTGTGCTCTATAGGCTCAACATAACAGGTGAAGTGAATAAAAGCTCTCTTCAAGCAAATACACCCATGAATGGGGTCTTTTTCTGAGAGGGCATGGTCGCCTGTACCTCTGGAGGACAATGTTCATCTCACACCAATGAGCAGATTAGACCCAGAGTAAAGTTGACCCGAAAGGTCAGATTTAGTATCAACACAAACAAATCTTTATAGAGAAGTGAGGGGGAGGCCCCGCCCAACAGGACTTTCCCTTTTCCATCTCCACTTTTCTCTGAGCAAACATCTGAACCGCAGACATTCCAATCACCATCAACACTGTTTACTTGGGCTGAGGCAAAACTCAATAAGATCGATTCCAAGTTACAGAGCCAGATATACCAAGGAGGAGAGCTGTGGTATGAATGCAGCGGGGGAGGGTGAAGAGAAAGGAAAAGAAAGAGAATCTGTGTTAGTACATATAATAATAGGTTGCTAACCACGCCATGAGATTGGGGGGAAAAGATCCAGCTCTGGACAGATCTATTGCATTGAGTCTCTGAGTTAATCAAATACAGTTAACCAGGATTTCAGGCGACATTCTACTATTCCTGAAGGTCAAGAATGTTCACTTGAAGAAACTTATTTCAAGTAGCTACCTGTATGTCTTATATCCCCAACCCCTTGATACATGAAAATATAAATATGTGACCCATCACAATATTTTCATATTGGGTAACTACAGAGAATATTTTGGCAAGGGTGCTTAATCTAAAATGTTCAATTTTAATCAGTTTGAACTATGGTCTGTCTTTCTGTGAACTGAAAGCCACCAATCAATTTTCCTTTATCTTTTTTTCTGTTTTTCTTACCCAAGGCAATGCCTTTTGTAAAAGGGTATTTATTTTTAATGGATTTTTTAATGAATTTTTCAGTCAAGCTATTAATAATGCCATTAATTATAGGCAGCTTGTATTAAAGTGCATGCTGGCCTCTTAATCCTGACCCCCAGCTATTGGCTTGCAGCTAATCCAGCCTGGTGCTTGGCAGAGAAGGGCAGGACTCAGCCAGCGGCTGCTAGGAAACGGGATGGGAAAGGCAGAACCAGGGGATAAGTGGGAGGAGGGCTCCGTAGAACGTTTTGTCTCTTCTTTGCCAGAGGGCCTGAAGTTTAAAGCCAGATGATGTGGGAGTGGGGTGGGATTATCCCGCGGATGCCACGCAAGTACTTAGAAGAACTTCCCAGTGGAAGGGCTTTGCTCTGCCTTCAAGGCCTGGCCGGTTTGATAACCCCACAGGAACAGTGCTCTCCCTTACCTGAGGCGCTTCTGTGCGCCTGCCTTGGCTCCAATCTGCTTAAATCGACCAGACAGAAGCCTCCGCCACATAATGGATTCCAATCCCTAGCTTTCTTTCCTCCTCCACCCCAGCTTCCCGGTGTTAGGAAAAGTGTTTAATTACCATTTGCTTTCAAGATCGTTCAGTGTTCCAGGGTTTCACCCATTAGTGAAAATGCTGCTGTGGGTTTGCGGGCGATGGGTGTGTTGTGGATTTTTTAAAGAACGTTGGCAGGTAGCACGAGCAAACTATTAGGTGTCGGTGAGTAATAGCCCGCTTTGGGGAGTCTTTTGTTGATTGTTATGGTTGACATGGGAAGAGGGACGCCACTTTAATGTGGAATTGGTAGGAAAAAAAAAAAAAAAAAGGCTTTAAGGGACCACAGCATCCCAAACTGGAGAAAGGTAGTGTCCACAATAACAACGAAAAACTAGGGAAAGGAGGCAGCTGAATATATTTTTATCCTGAACGTGAAACAAAAGGGCAGGGAAATAGGAACTCCTGAGTCTTCCTGACAGCAAGGTATTTTGTCTCTCAAAGGGTGTGGTTGCATGTGATCAGTATGAGAGAAAATATTGTCTGTAATAACAAATCCATTCTAATAAAAATAAACAATAATCCTCGTGGCATTAGTTTATGAAGGACAGTGTTGGAGCTATTTTCTGGTGCGCTGATTTTGGCATAAATCAAGGTGAAGCCTCACTTTTAATTAATACCCCAAATAACTAAATAAGTCTGGGTTCAATTTTCCCAAGAAATGAAAACAAGGTAAGGGGTTTATTTCACATTGGATTTTGATAAATATTTACACTGTGTCGAAACAAAAGAGTTTCATGGGAAGTTGATTTCAGAACCAAATGATTTATTAGTGACACTTTACTTTTATTTTTTCCAACTATGAACATGACCAGTTTCTCATCTGCCTTAAAAGGATTTCTGTCATTAAAAATAACACTAAGTATTAATGGGTTGTTTTTACCAGGAAAAGTTGGGATTATATCCTCACATTAGATTAAACTGGTTCTTCAGATAACCCGTGTATGCTATATGGTGTGGGTGAGTCTGCTACATTTTGAGGAGAGAGGGGTAACCAAAAACAGTGAAGTCCTACCCTTACCAAGCTTAAAGTTAGCCAAGGTGCCTTGGTAATACCAACTTCTATCCTCCCTAAATTTCCTTCACACCACACCCCTGCCCCAACCATACAGGAAGTGAAAATTAGTTTAGGCTTTTATCATATGCAGGCCACAGATCATCACCAAAATGTTTCTAAAGAACACTGGAGATGTCCAATATCAAAGGCATGGGGGAAAAAAAAAATTGTTCTCTTCATTACTTCTGCATTTGATGAGGATAGAATTTTTACTTGTTTTTTTTTTTTTTTTAAATCCTCACTTGAGGATATATTTATTGATTTTGAGAGAGAGAGAGGGAGAGAGAGAAACATTGATCAGTTGCCTCCTGTATGTGCTCGACCAGGGATCAAACCTGCAACCTGGGTATGTGCCCTGACCATGAATCAAACCTACAACCTTTTTTGGTGTATGGGACGATGCTCCAACCAACTGAGCCATCCAGCCAGGGCTAGAATTTTTCTGATAAAGCTAAGAGCATGCATCTTTATTCATCTAAGACAATCCTCTCTAAGAATCTCCATGGAATTATCCTATGGAAGAGTTTTATGTGCCATTAACTTCCTAGACTAGGAGCAGAGCTTGAGGATCTATGTGTTGTGTCATTAGAGAGGTCACTCCTGCCAGTTCATCACTATCTAGCTTATAAAAAATGCTCTTTTAATCTCTAGGTACTTCATGGTTAAGCCATACCCTGAACTCTGGACTGAGGAAGGAGAAATATTCTTCACATGTCCCAAATAGTTACTCAATTAACCTTATTTTCTTAGTATTTATGAGAATCTGGCTTATGATTTCAGAGGATAAGCAGAGTTTCTCTGTATATTACCAATAGTTTATATACTTGACTTTCCACCAAACTAAAATATTGGGGAGAAAAAGTTGTATTTTTTCTTTTTACTCTGGCACAGTAAAAAACAATTGGCACTCAGAACACTTAAATAAGTAAGAGTGGCAGGTGTAAAACTGAAATGAATGTAAAGTCAGATGTGAGGAAATTATTAATTTTGTTCTTAGGAAAGCTGGTTCCTATTAAATTGTCATTGAACACTTGATCCTTTCATTCTTATTTTAACCCTTAATCACAAACTGGAAAATTGTGGACCTGTTATTTAATCTGTCTAAACCATTATTTCCTCATCTTTAAAATGGGAATAAAAATCCCTGCTTCTCAGGGTATGGAACTTAAAGAATGCAAAGTCCCCATGAAGGAGCATGAGTGGGAGCTCAGTAAAAGGTAATCCACTTATTATTATACTTGTTATTTCCCAACACAGCAAATTAAAACCATACCACATGGCATTCCTTTTATTGAGTGTGTTTTTTCCAGGAAAATAACTATGTCCACTCCTTTATTTAACTCCTTTGCCTTATTGCACATGCTTTAATTAGCTGGAGATTAGACCTCATTGGCGGTTGCATTACTGTAATAGATTATAAATCTGGAAGCCAGCTTTATACAATTAAGAGATGCAAGAGCAAACAGAATTCTCACTAAACATCACTGAGAGCCTTCTGAGTTCCTTTGTGAATTTCTCCATGCTTAAAAAAGTATTTAGATTCATTTTTTAAATTCAAGGGTCTTAATGTTACTTATGGCTTATCAGGGTTCAAATTCAAAATCAAACTCAAAGGGAACAAACCATTCCAATCAGGTTACTGTCACTCTGCTACTTAACTAGAGATGAGGAAGAGTCCATGTGACTTTGGTTTTATGAGCATTTTAAATGAAACTCATTAAAAGACTAGTGGCCCGGTGCACGACATTTGTGCACAGTGGAGGGGGGGTGTCTCTCAGCCCCTAACTGCTCACCTGCCTGCCTGCCTGATTGCCCCTAACCACTCTGCCTGCCGGCCTGCACGCCCCCAACTGACTCCCACTGCTGGCCTGCTTGCCCCCAACTGGCCCACCCTGCTGGCCTGCTCACCCCCAATTACCTCTCCCTGCTGGCCTGATCACCCCCAGTGTCCCTCCCCACCAGCCTGATCACCCACAACTGCCCTCCCCTCTTGGCCCCTAATCACCTCTACCTCGGCCCCGCCACCATGGCTTTGTCCAGAAAACATCCAGAAGGTCTCCTGGAAGGTCTCCCAGTCTAATTAACATATTACCCTTTTATTAGCATAGATAGAGGCGTGGTGCATGGGTGGGGGCCAGCTGGTTTGCCCTGAAGGGTGTCCCGGATCAGGGTGGAGGTTTCCTTGGGGCAGGGGCAGCCTGGGCGAGGGGCCTGTGGTGGTTTGCAGGCCAGCCACACACCCATGGGGTGAGGGTCCCCGTTGTGGGGCGTGGTCAGCCTGGGTGAGGGACTGAGGGCTGTTTTCAGACTGGCCACACACCCTCCAGGGTGGGGGTCCCTGCTGGGGTACCTGGCCAGCCTGGTGAGGAGCTGATGACTGTTTGCAGGCTGGCCATGCCCCCCAGCGGGGAAACCTCATCCCATTTGGGTGTGGCCAGCCTGGGTAAGGGGCTGAGGGCCATTTTCAAGCTGGCCACACCCTCCAGTGGGGACCCTCACCCCGATGGTGGCATGGCCAGCCTGGGTGAGGGGCAGAGGGCCATTTGTAGACCCCTCCATCGACAGCTGGCCCAGGAAACCCAAGCCTCCCTCATACTCAGGCCAACTCTGTGACCGCTGCCCACAGGCCCCTCCTTTAGTGGCTGGCCAGGGCGGGCGGGAAGCTTGGCTTCCTCTGTCGCTGGGGGCGACCCAAGCCTACCACCTGCTCAGGCTGGCTCCATGGCCATCGCCATCTTTTTCCCGCTGATTTGCATATTCCCTCCTGATTGGCTGTGGGCATCTCAAGATGATGGTCAATTACCATATTACTCTTTTATTAGGTAGGATTACCCTGTACTCATATTTGTGAGCGAGGCATTCTTCCCACTATATTCATGGATTTGTAAATTGAGTCTTAAAAGAGCAGTTGAGTTAAATTAAATTGGCAGTGACAGACTGGGGATGTTACAAAGGTCCATATTATGTGGCTGTGGCCTTAGTATCTCTCTTCAGAAGGTGTCACAGTTGAAGTGTCATTGTTAGTTCAGTTGTCCCAAAGTGTTTGTAGTTTTCTCTGCTTTAGGATTTTTCATTGACTCAAAATTTTTCAGAACAAGTGAAACTATAAATTTATCTAGCTGATTTCAAGTGCATTGGTAGTTTTATCACATATCCAAAGTTCTTTCCATATTTCCCTCAGAATTTTTCCTGGAAAACTGAGCTTCTTGTTGCTATGGTGGGGGAAACTCTATAGTTGCCTCCAACTCCAACATTCGATGTTAGCTTCATTATCAAGCCAAATCAGTCTGAGCCCAGCAAGGTTACTCATTCATTTAAATACTAGAGGCCTGGTGCATGAAATTTGTGCATGGGGGGGTGTCCTTCAGCCCAGCCTGCACCCTCTCCAATCTGGGACCCCTCAAGGGATGTCCAACAGCCCATTTGCAGTCAGACATCCCTCTCATAATCCAGGACTGTTGGCTCCCAACTGCTTGCCTGCTTGCCTGCTTGCCTGATTGCCCCTAACCGCTTCTGCCTGCCAGCCTGATCACCCCCTAACCACTTCCCTGACAGCCTGACCTACGACTAACTGCTCCCCTGCTGGCCTGATTGCCCCTAACTTCCCTCCCCTGCTGGCCCGGTCACCCCTAACTGCCCTCCCTTGCCAGCTTGGTCACCCCTAACTGCCCTCCCCTGCAAGCCTGGTTACCCCAACTACCCTCCCCTGCAAGCCTGGTCACCCCAAACTGCCCTCCCTTGCCAGCTTGGTCACCCCTAACTGCCCTCCCCTGCAAGCCTGGTTACCCCAACTACCCTCCCCTGCAAGCCTGGTCACCCCAACTGCCCTCCTCTGCCAACCCAGTCACCCCTAACTGTCCTCCTGTGCCGGCCATCTTGTGGAGGCCATCTTGTGTCCACATGGGGGCAGCCATCTTTAATCACATGGGGGTGGCCATCTTGTGTGTTGGAGTGATGGTCAATTTGCATATTACCTCTTTATTATATAGGATTTGTAGCACGATTGTTGTGAACAAGACAGAAAGAGGTTGGTTCTCTTACCAAGCATTTATGTGGGGATACAATGGAGAATTCAGAGGTCTGATCTTTCTGATCACAAAAGCTACATTTAATTAACTGGGCATGTATGTTAATAAATATATTTTATGTCTCTGTTCATGTCAGCTCTTCAGTGTTTTCTTTTAAATTTATCTTCAGCCATCATAAATGTATATCTTTATCAGTTATGTATAAAGCCAATTGCAGTTTCTAGAAAATTTCTCTTTAAAAATTTTTTTGTGAAAAGAGTGGAATAATCTCTAAGTTCAGCTTAGTTTTATATGATTGTCATTGACTATATTCAGTCTTTCTTCTGTGGGGGAGACACTGCAATTTCATATACTGTGAAAACTATTACAGACCATATATATATTTAAAATAAGTCAGGTATGAGATAAGTTAAATTCTTCTGACATAACATGGAGAAGGATCTAATTATTTTCCCAACTGGTACAAAATAAAACATAGAATTTTTTGGTACATCAATGTTGGAGTTATCAAACAAGGTCTTAATAAACTTAAATTATAAGTAATTGATTTATTTAAATGTATTTAATAAGTTTATTTAAACTTAAATAATTCTTCTGACCCTCTCCCCTTTCTACATCTAATCCCAAGTAAACAGCACCAAAACCTGAAGAGAAAGCAGTCTGTGTTAATGAATGGTATTCTATATGCAAGTCATGACACCACTTACCACCATGTCTCCCTTTTCCCACTTTTGTATTTGATATGCCACTTTAGAAGATGCAATGGACTAAGCCCTTGCTTTCCTATAGCCCCTTCACTTGATTTTATAAACTGCTTTTACACTCATTTGTTCATACTATCCATGGGATAATCTTATGTAGTAGATAGAAAAAAGATAATCTCCACTGATACATTAGGAAATTTAGGCTCAGAAATACTTGTGATGCCACCACCCTCTAACTTTAAGTGGCAGGGCTAGAATTTAATCCCAGATCATCCAAGTCTCCATCCAGTGGGCTTTCCATCATGCTAAGTTGCATTTTTTGTCCTTAATGTTGACAAAAGTTAACCTGACTTTTTATATTGTGTGAACAAAGCCAAGACAGAAACTGGGTTGATAAGTTGAATTATAACAAAGAAGTTAAAGTTTCCGTTCAACCCTAGCTTTCTAATTATGTTTCTGGACCAATTTGGAATGTTTAGTCTATGTAGTGAGGAATATGAGAATCCAAGCTAGAACCTTCTTCCCCCACCCCTTGCAAGCACCAGTGATATTTCTCACAGGGCTTTTGGTTCCACATCAGATAAGAGTGTAAGGAGACATAGTATCTTCAATGGACAACTATTAAAACTAATTTTTAAAAAACATTCAGCTCATTAAAATAAAAGGTTAACTAAGTAAGGAAAAATAGGTATTGGAAAAACCTAATAGTAACCTAAGGATTCTGAAGGAAAAATGATGGACTAAAGCAAGGTCTAAAATCATTCCAGGCCTATTCAACTCAGTCTCTAAATCAACTGGTGGTGGATGGAGAGGGATGCAAGAGGTACAGAGGATGTTGTTACAGTCTCCAATTCTAGATGAATGGTCTAGGAAAATAACTCTTGTTCAGTCACAATCAAGGACTCCCTTTCCTTATATCTTTCAATTAAATTATTGGCAGAGCAAACTGGTATGTTGCCAAACTCTGCTCTTCGTTGTTGTTGTTTTTTTTTAATATATTTTATTGATTTTTACAGAGAGGAAGGGAGAGGGATAGAGAGTTAGAAACATCGATCAGCTGCCTCCTGCACACCCCCTACTGGGGATGTGCCCGCAACCAAGGTACATGCCCTTGACCTGGAATCGAACCTGGGACCTTTCAGTCCGCAGGCCGACTCTCTATCCACTGAGCCAAACCAAAACTCTGCTCTTTGTACATGGTCACTCAGGTCTTTCTCTCTCTCCCCATCTCTCTGTCTTTCAGTAACCTTCAAAGAAAACGTATGTGACAGTAAGGTAGTGTTCCCCAAATGAATGTTCAATTGGTAAATCTATAACTATTTCAAATCCTTGATCTGTTTGCTTGTTTGTTTGTTTTTGTTTTTTGTTTTTGGTTACTTTGACCCTTTCTCTTCCACTCTGATGCTATGTCTGTAAAATATATAGTATTTTAATGCTCTCTGGAAAAGAAGTCTATGTCCCAATCCCACTACTTTTCTTTTCCTAGGGAAGTTCCAAATGGCTGATGCTTTGTTGTGTCATGTCACTTGCTAGTTATTTTGTTTTGAAGAGCTGGGTTATGGATTTAAGGGAAGGAAAGAGTCAAAGAACAAAAGGAGCCCAATTCATGCTGGAGATTCTCTGTCTTCCCAGTGGGACTGTGTTTTTGTTCTTCAGAGGAATGAATACTGATCAGACTAAATTTAAGACCCACAGGGAAGTTGTGCATACTATAAAATTCTGTGGGTCCTGAACAGGGTAATACACTCTATAATTTCACAAAGTACTGATGAATCTCAGTAAATACCAGGGGATTTTTTTAAAGCAGAGTAAATAGAATGCCCAAGGGATTATAGTTCTCTCTCATTTTTTACCTTTCTATTTTCACTTAATTCTTTATAGCCCCCACCCTTCTAACATTTCTCTAGGGAGGTACACAACTCCTAAGGTTATAGCAACAACAAAAGTGATACTCAGTTAGTTTTCAGAATAAACAAAGGCTGTGCTTATGTACAGAATTTGCTTTATTGGCCTAATTTAACAAACACCTTCCAGATAGTCCGTGAACAGCAGGGATTGGGTCATGGCACCTGGAATTCAAGACTGTCTTACGGAATCATGGAAAGTGAAAGCAATTCAGGCTTTCAGGTCTATCTGATTTCACCACATGCATATGGACAGAGTGGTCTGATACAACTGTGGATAGTTGTGATTTGAAGATTCCAAGAAATCATGTTATGCCTGTTCCTTTTACTTCATAGCTTAGCTCATTATGAACAAAAACTGGAATGTTTAACAATAAATGTCAATATATAGGTAGATTGATAGATTTTATTTTATAGCCACCTTTAAAGGACAATTTGATAAATATTAATCCTAACATTTGATTGAGCCACAAAAAATAAAAAGTTAACCTATGACTTCTTCACTTTTTAAAAAATCCTCCCCTAAGGATATGTTGAGAGAGAGAGAGAGAGAGAGAGAGAGAGAGAGGGCACGCAAGTGTGCATGCGCGCGAGGGAAACATTGATGTGATAAAGAAACATCAATCAGTTCGCTTCCAACTGGGGATTGAACCTACAACCTAGGCATGTGCCCTGATGGGGAATTGAACCCATAATCTTTTGGTATGTAGGACTACACTCCAACAACTGAGTCACCTGGCCAGGGCTCTTCACTTTTGTTTTACTATATTATTTTCCTTGTTGACATCAAGAATCTCATACCAGTATAGTATAGTATAACATAACAGAGTAGAGTAGACTCTATCTAGTCTAGTCTATAGCAGGAATCAGAAAAGTTTTTTAACAAAGGACAAGATAGTAAATATTTTAGGTTTTGTGGGCTATGTGATATCTGTCTGGACTACTCAACTCTGCCCTTGTAGTGCAAATGAAGTTATAGATAATGTGTTTGTGTTCCAATAAAACTTTATTTATAAAAACAGTGGCAGCCTTCCCACAAGTCATAATTGGCCAATACCTTGTCTGTCTCACGGCCTGTGAAGTATAGTGTGAGAAAAATGCCTGATCAGTTTTTAAAACTACTACAAAGAAAAGTCTACACAATGGTGCAGTTAGTAAAATCTAAAGTAGTACCACTCAATTTATCCTTCACTTATGTTACTTCCTAGTAGTACTATTATTCAATAAGTCTGAATTTACCTTTCCATCCTATATAATAAAAGGCTAATATGCAAATTGACCAAACTGTGGAACGACTAGTAGCTATGAAGCGCAATGACCACCAGGGGGCAGACGCTCAATGCAGGAGCTGCCCCCTGGTGGTCAGTGCACTCCTATAGGCTGAGCGCTACTCAGCCAGAAGCTGGGCTCACAGTTGGTGAGTGCAGCGGTGGTGGCAGGAACCTCTCCTGCCTCCACTACAGCACTAAGGATGTCTGACTGTCAGCTTAGGACCGGGGCCTAAGCCATCAGTTGGACTTCCCCTGAGGGCTCCTGGACTGCAAGAGGGTGCAGACCAGGCTGAAAGGACCTCCCCCCTCGAATTCATGCATTTCGTGTACTGGGCCTCTAGTTTATTGATAAGTAAAGAAATACTGGGTTGACCATGTATCTGAGCATAAGGCTTGATTGTGCTTGATTCTTCAAGGAAACAAATGTATAGAAGATGTAATTCTAGATTCCCTAAGAATTTACAATCTGGTTAGAATTTTAAGGAATTAACTCTTAACTGAAATACAACATAGACTAGGAAAAGTATCATATGAAAAGGTATTGATAATACATTATGTTGAACTCCAGAAAAAATAAAGTGATTGATTGTTAAGGCAAGAAGGATACTAAAGTATCACTTGGTATCAGTCAATATGCCGCTTGCTTTTGCTTTATCGATTTCTCATCTCATCTCATCCTGAATATTAACCTAAGATAATAGTATTATTTTCAACTTTTTCAGATTAGAAAATTGAGACTCAGAAGATATAGATTAATTCAAAATATTATTTATCTCTGTTTGCCTTTTTCTTTAAGGCATGGTAGGAGTATTTGCTCATTTCTGCTCAGCTGAACTCAGAAGTACATGAAAACATCTACTTCCTGTCAAAGGCAGAAGCAGAGAGAAATGGAGTGAGTTGCCTATGGCCTCACAGTAATTTAACTAAAAAGCTGGATTGAAATTTGCAGCCTGACTTTTTAAAACCATATCTGAACACACCACCATGCAAAAGGTCAAGATCTAAACACCATTACACTCGTGAAAAAGAAAGTGGTCCTTGGAACAATGGTATTAAACTATTTTGAATGAAATGCCCAAATAAATCAGTAAGTACAGAAAGAATTTTAGGCTTATAAAAAATATCATAGGATGATATTACTGAAAACCCTCTGCAAAGCTAAATTAAGGCAGAATGAATCTTGGGATGTCATGGGGATAATTCTAACAGTTATTTGTCAGTGTTTACATCTTAAAGCTCATTATAAATGTCATTATTAGCTCATTAGGTGGTTACTCATTTCAACTCTAGGACCCCAGTTTTTTTCTCTGGAACAATAGAAAAACTGCACCCATAGTCATCACTAAGGTTACTTCCAGATTGAAAAACTAAATACATCTGAGATTCTCTAACTTGCTGTGATCTAAACTTATGAGTTACATACTAGGTGTACCAGTTAATAATGTGGATTTTTTTTCAATAGATAGAGTTACACATATGTTGATATAATGCAATTTGATATGTATGCTATTTTGTTGTATTGACAGCAAGCTTCAAAACTTCATATGTCAAATTTGCTGAAGGTGGTAACATCATAAATATTTTTATGCTTAAAAATGTCGAATTTCGTGCCAAAAAAAAAAGAGCATTTGCAGGAAGTTTTAATTCATTACTTTATTTTGAAGAAAAAGTTATTGTATACTTCGGGAAGCTTATGGTGAACATTCTCCACCTCAAGATACTTGTGAATGCTGATTTAAATGCTTTAAAAGTGATGATTTCGATGTGAAAGACAAAGAACGTCCAGGTCGACCAAAAAAGTTTGAAGACCAAAAATTACAAGCATTATTGGATGAAGATGCATGTCAAACTCAAAAACAACTTGCAGAAAGATTAAACGTTGCTCAGCCAACTATTTCTGATCATTTACAAGCAATGGGAAAGATTTTAAAGGAAGGAAAATGGGTGCCACATCAACTGAACAAAAGACAAATGGGAAACAGAAAAGTCATCAGTAAAATGTTGCTTCAACAGCATGAAAGAAAGTCTTTTTTTGCATCGAATTGTGACTGGCGATGAAAAGTGGATTCATTTTGAGAATCCCAAATGCACAAAATCATGGGTTTATCCAGGTCAACCATCAACATTGACTGCAAGGACAAATCACTTTGGAAAGAAGACAATGCTCTGCATTTGGTGGGATCAGGAAGGTGTGGTGTATTATGAGCTTCTAAAACCAGGTGAAACCATTAATACTGATCTCTACCGACAACAAATAATCAATTTGAACCACGCTTTGATCATTAAATGACTAGAATGTGCCAGAAGACACGGCAAAGTAATTTTGCTTCATGATGATGTATCATCACACACTTCAAAACCAGTTAAAGACACGTTAAAAGATCTTGCCTGGGAAGTATTAACCCACCTGCTATACTCACCAGACCTTGCTCCTTCAGATGACCACTTGTTCCAATCGATGGCACACGCACTTTCTGAGCAGCACTTCAAAACATACGAAGAAGTGGAAAATTGGGTCTCTGAATGGTTTGCCTCAAAACAAGAAAAGTTCTATTGGGACAGTATCCACCAAATACCTGAAAGATGGTGAAATGTGTAGCTAGCAATGGACATTACTTTGAATAAAGCACTTTTGATGTTTCTCTTGAAATTATCATGTTTTCTTTGATTACAAAATCTGCCATTATTAACCGGTACACCTAGTACATGTGGTCTTTGGGTATTAACCTGCCCATCAGAGTTTAGAATTAAGCCCTGAGGTGGCAAACACATGATCTAAAACAGAGCAAAAAGTGGAAGCAACACAAGTAATCATGTCTATGAACATATATTTTAGAGTAAGGAACTCTGATTTTTTAATTTGAATTCTAGATGTACTTTTAGTATATCATGACTTTGGCATTTCTCATGAACCCTCCACAGGTGGAGTCATCAGGTGCTTGGATCGCAGGAAAAGCCTTTGAGAAAAGGAAGTTCAGGTGTTCATCTTCCTTTCAAACACTCTGAGTAGATCTGAGGCCCAAAGCAAGGGGTCCGGTCACCAGGGGCTAATGGTTTCCCATCTTTTTCTTGGGAAATATAGAATTAAGGAATGTCTGGTTTATGCCTCATCTCTTTTTCTTCCATTACAGATATCATATATGACAGGATACCCTGCCTCCACCAGCCAGAGCATCTCTGTACTTAACTGGGCATCTCTGTACTTAGCACAGGGAGCCTGATCAATTAGTCCATTTAATGGGAGCTCCCCAGACAGGCTCCCTCTGGAAAATAGGTAAGAAATTCTTATATTCCTCTCAATATGTTAATCAGACAACTGGTATCACAGTTCTCTAACTGTGTAATACCAGTCCCCCTTGGCAGATATATTTTATTTGGATAATGATGTGAAATTTAAGATCTACGTTTCAATTGTGCAGAGCCATAGGCAGTTGTCAATTTTAGTGACAGACATAGACCTGGAGCTAAATTCCTGTGCACAAGCAAAAATTCCAACAAGCGTAGCACAATTCTCGTCCCTTAATAGAAATACGTTTTCTCCCATTGAGGGGCAGTATTTTTAAACTGTTCATCGCATCTCTTGGTACCAGCAAATCATTACTGCTTTTGAATATTTCCTTTAACATGGGCACTGGTGACTTGAGCCATCAACCAGCTTGACAGGAAAGCAGATGGTTATAACCTGAGAGCCTGCTTCTTCTCCAGGAGAATGGTGCTGAATATAACCATCCTTTCTTTGTCCCTCTGCACTTTCTCTAGCAATGTTGCTAGTTAATAGATCCAAAAATCCAAGGCAAAATGAAGAGCTCTCAAATGCTGAATGTCTGAGACCTTGCGATCTACGCACTGGGGAGAATTCCCACTGCTGATCTTGCTGTTGGCAATTACATTAAAGAAACAGCCAGCGAGTGAACTTCATGGCCTGGGGCCTTGGTAATGTGATGAGTGGCCTCTCACCTCCAGGTCACTTGTTCAAATCCTACCGTGGCTAATGGGGGCTGCACAGCGTCTGGTATTCTAGGTGAAATTATTTGTTAGATTTGTGCAAACACACATCAGAACCTCAGGCACATGTACCAAAATAAACATCACAATTAATCCTAACTCAGTGGTGTTATGATTTAGCACTTAGTGAGTTTTAACCAGCCAAGTAGAGAAGAAGGAAGGGAAAAAAACAAGTCTGCAGAATATGTACTCTTCTTGCAACACTGCTTTGTATTATGTCCTCAAGGTAAATAAAGCGGGGCTTTGTCTAAGCAGAGAGCAAGGGAATTCCAGAGAAAAGGCTCCACTTCCATGAAATGCAAAGCAGGGACATTAGCAAGAGGAGCTGGCCGAGGTTTCCTGCTGCAGTGAGGACAGGGCCGGACACTGTCTCTCCCTGGACTTGTTTATACTCTTCCAGG
The DNA here is from genome assembly GCF_027574615.1 of Eptesicus fuscus. Classification (NCBI taxonomy): domain Eukaryota; kingdom Metazoa; phylum Chordata; class Mammalia; order Chiroptera; family Vespertilionidae; genus Eptesicus; species Eptesicus fuscus. The sequence continues at coordinate 19,834,905 of NC_072482.1, read as the reverse complement.
CTCTAATTCGTGGCCCAAATAGGAAGACAAAAAAAATCCAAGGGTGGGGCGTAATACTCCTCAGACTTCCTCTCTGGACCTTATTTTCTCATCTGTAATATGAAGGGTTTAGGGAAAAAAATCTCTGAAGCCCCAACTGGCTATGTGGGTCTGCGATTGTTATGTATGCAGGTCTGAGCTCTGGAATGTGAACAGCTTTTTTCCCCCTGATTGAGCCAGTACCAGCACCTTCCCTGAGCCCCAGCAAAGGCATATCGAGATCTTTGACATGAGACCCACACCCAGATTTGGGGGTCACCAAGGCAAGGTCTAAAATCTGCCTCCACTCCTCCGAGCTATGTGTCCTTCTTCAGGGAACGTCCCTTTCATAAGCCTCAGGTAGGTTCCTCATCCATAAGAGAAAGAAATAATGTCTATCTCAAATTGCAGTGTGAATTGAAGAAGATAAATAAAGAACCTAGCACCATGCATGGTATATAGTATGTAACCAATAAACGGTAGATATTTTATTAATAATTGCCTCTTTTGCCACCCCCTGCCCTCACTCCAGAACCACTATAGGGTTGGTATTGCTTATTCACTCACTCCAGGGATCCTGAAATTTGAACTTCTCTTGTTTTGAATCTATATAAGCAAAAAAGTGAGCTACACAGAGCCAGCTGCTGACCATCACAACCTCCCTTCTGAATAACGACGGATGCTTGCTCTGCTTCAGTGGAAGGCCTGCAAAGAGTGATGGGACGAAACAAAGTGCTTTGCATATTCTCGAGGAAAATTTTAGTTAGGACAAAGACAGGTATTTTCAAAACTGGATTTTTGTTTTTTAGTGAAAGACAATGAAGAAAAGAATCCAACTTTGAGAGGGTCATTGGAGATGGTTTACAACTCATGTTCAGTTCCTTTCCGGGCTCATCTTGTTTGTCTACTACACCTCATCCTCTCCTATTTCCCCTATCTGTATGTACACAAATTGCTAATTGTTAACTGCCATGAATCACCAATTGAGATTTCATTTATGAGAGAGATAAATGAAGTTCTCTTTGACTACTTAAATGCTTATTTCCATACTTACAGATCTAGAAGAGGGTTTCTCAACCTCGGCACTATTGACATTTTGAGAAGGATGATGCTTTGTTGTAGGGACTCTTCTGTGCATTTTAGGATGTTTAGCAGAATCTTTGATCTCCACCCACCAAATACAAAAAACATATTCCCAGTCTCAACAACTAAAATGTCCCCAGATATTGTCAATTGTCCCCTGGGGTGGCAAAATCCACCCAGTTGAGAACCACTGATGTAGAGACTCCAGCTTCCCCTCCTCGAGCCATCTGGGAAGAGAACTCCAGTGGAAGGTAAATAGTTGGCGTTTTCTCCGAGAGCTAAGGGGTGTAATTTGTATTGTGTTTACCCAACTTTCAAGTTCTATGTATCCATTGCCTGTCTCTCTGCTCTCTTTCAGCCCTGCTATGGATATATATGTTGGGCTATAATGTTACCTTGGGATTTAGAAACAGGAACTGGAGGATTGGTGTTTGTTTTTATTTGACAGTTTTTGAGATTCTGTGTCTATTGATCTTTGATGTTTTCCAGATGGAACACACAACAACAACAACATACAGCTCAGTTGTTGATTATATATATATATATATATATATATATATATATATATATATATAGCAGTTTCCAAGAAAAATCCAGAAAAAAAATAGGTGTGGTAGAAATCCAACCACAAAAGAACACCACTGCAACAGGAAGTAGTAACTCAGAGAGAGCATGACAGAGCTGGAGCCACAGAGGAGGAAATCAGAGACATACAAGGGCGCCAGTCTCACAACAAAGCCGTGTACTTTCAGAGCTCTACTACGATAAATAGATTCAGTGTTCTCTTAAGGTTGGCACTTAAGCTTTATTATGAGTGAATATGTCAAGATAATAACAGAAAAGTGCTACAAATATGCAAAGAAAATTATTACACAAAAGCCTCCATTACTAAGGGGGAGGGTGGCAGGGGAGAGATAAGTGGCCCAGCCCCATGATCTGAGCAAGAGTATGAAACTGGTTAAACTGGATTGGGGAGCTTCCTGGCACTCTGCATTTTCCAAATGCAGGCACTGTTCTGAACCGTATATAAGGATGTAAGTGTAACTGATGTTGTGCAAAGATCCTTGATTGCCAGGTAACTTTGCAGGATCCTTTGGCAGTTTGCCCAAGCCTCTTCAGATGTGTGTTGTTACATGTCAGCTATAGAAATATTACTGACAATTTCTTTTTTTTCTGTTTGTGTGCTATGCTCTAAAATAGCATACTCACAGTTGTCCTTACTATATCACATTTTTCTTAAGAACCAGACTCTGATGAGTCTGAAAAATAATATATTTGGGAATTCATGCCTTTAGAATCTCCCAGTTTGCCTGTGCTAGAGGTGTGGGAAAAGGCAGGTGGAAATAGGGTGGTAGGAAGAGGAGTGGAGGAGACAAAAAGAAGGTTAGAGTCAAATATTTTCTACCCACTTGTTGAAAGATTCTTGCAAGCTTCCCTCCCTTCTCATGGGCCTGTAATTTACTGCTTATAAGAGGGTGAGGTATGTTCAGCATTTCACAATCAATTAAAGGGCAAGCCGCTGGTTCCACAGGAAGACTTGCCTTCTGTCAGAGCTTTTCTGGGATTTGGAGCTAATGGATCAGCCATTCCTCTCCAAAGTTTTTTCCTTGCTCTCTGTAAGAAATCTAGAAATACCCATCTCCCAACATTTTCCCCACTCAAAACACCACCAGTAGTAGTAGTAGTATGTGCATTTTGCTGCTCACTAATAAAGAATAATACAAGCTCTTTTTTTTTTTTTTTAAGAAAAGGCAGCCATGTTGAATCTGCAAAGGATAGTTGGAGGTTTCTCTGTGCAGAGAAGACAAGACTCTATTGGTATTTTCAGGAAAGTCCAAGTTAGAATCATAGCAGACTCATCTTTAAAAAATCAAAAGGCATCTCAAGAATTTACAAAATCCTTTTCACCTCTCATGATAGTTTTAACCACCATAAAAGGAAGTTGTGCTTGGGATTTCAATGAGACAAGATGTTCAATCCCAAACTTCCTTTCCATTGAGATGGATAGAAGGTAAGTGGTGTGCCCTTAATTGATACAGCAGCTCCAGAAATTGTGTGGGTAGTTTTGGAGTGATCTGTAAAGCAGAATAATATCAATGATCTTTCAAAGCTGCTTTGCAGATCAAATGTGATAGTCTATGAAAGCACTTTGAGAATAAAAAGTGGTATTTAAGTGTAAGATGTTATTAACAACAATAGCTATTTGATTAAATAGCAAGCAGCTCAGTGTCTCGTACATCATTTCGGCAGATCATGGATGTGGTATGAAAGTAAGTTGGATGATGTTCTGAAGTGTGTGTTCTCCCATTATTACCTGTCAACCTTGTTAAAGGACTTGGTGATATGTTAATTGCATTCTGTATTTAAGGAGCCTTCACCACTATGATCACCATCAAATGCTTGAGGTTACTTGTGGCCCTGGGCTGTTTTTGTCACATGAGCAAAGGAATTCACTGAAGAGGATGCATGGTATGTGTAATGATCACAAACTGCCTGCATTCACATCTTAGTTTTAACTTTTGCTTTGCATTGTGACATTTTTCAGTTGATATTTTTTATAAATATTATCCCAGTCCCTAAGGAACTTAATATTGAAGATAGATCATTAGTACATGGACATGAATAGTTCAAGTGCAAATATTAAAGCAACAAGTAAATAGACAATTTTTTAACAGACAGATCACGTGCTTAAAAGTCATGGGGGGTAAACAAGAATGAATTCTTACCATTTGCAACAGCATGGATGGAACTGGAGAGCATTATGCTAAGTGAAATAAGCCAGTCAGAGAAAGATAAATATCATATGATCTCACTCATTTATGGAATATAATAAACAACATAAACTGATGACAAAAACAGATCCAGAGACAGAGAAGCATTGATCAGACCGTCAAACATCAAAGGGAAGGTAGGGGAGGGTAGGGGTAAGGGTGAGAGATCAACCAAAGGACTTGTATGTATGCATATAAGCCTAATCAATAGATACAGACAACAGGGGGGTGAGAGCATGAGTGTGTGGGGGGGAGAGGTTGGGGGGATATTGGGGGGTTAAGGACACATATGTAATACCTTAATCAATAAAGAAATAAAAAAGTCATGGGGACTGGACCAAGGCTAATGTGTGGGAAGGGGAAGAAGAATATAGAAATGCAAAACTCCTCTTTATTTCATTTCCCAGTGACTTACCTTTGGAAACATTCTCAGTTAGACACATTTCTTTTTTGACTGTAAGGACAGAATCTGTGCATTTCTCTGGCAATATCTCTTTTCCAAGAGAATATTTCAAACTTTCAGAGACAAAATGCACAACTGCCATATTTTACTTGTTAAGAAAGGGGCGGGGGGGAGGGGAAGAAGAGACTCCTTTCTGATTATACTACTTTATGTTATTACCCTAGACAATAAGGTATTTATAAGGAATAAATATCTAAACATATTATTTCACTCATATGTGGAATTTAATGAACAAACTGAACTACCAAGTAATATAAAGACAGCAAGCAGACAGCTCTGGTGGGGAGCAGGCAGACAGCTCTGGTGGGGTGGAGTTGTGTGTGCGGGGGTGATGTTGGAGAGTAGGGGAAGAGATTGAGTAAAAAAGAAACAAAGGAGAGAGAACTCATTGACATGGACAGCAGCGTGGTGATTGGGAGGGTGGGGAGAGTGTGGGTGGATCTGTAAGAGGGCATAGCGGGGATAAATGGTGATGGAAAAAAATAAACAAATAAATAAACGACTTAATTAACCAACTAATATATTTAATACTTGTCCCAGGCATTATCAACATGATATAAATCCTTCATTTTAAATAGTAATTTGTATTTAAAAAGTGACTAAAACAATGATTTTAGTATAGAGCCTTAAAAAGAGATGGGACACTATTTTTACATGAAATCTGTAGTTGATGACACTTGAGGCAATCCCCATTCTAGAGTTTTTTTTGCATATTACAATAATTTGGCAGACTTAAAAGCTAAAGGAGTGGCTTTTTAAAATAGTGATTATCTTATCCTCATTTATTTTATAATATGTTGGTGCTTTTCCTATTTTTTGTGTGTAAATAATTTGTAATAAAAAAAGCACTTTTCAAATTTAAACAATGGAACCTGTCCTAGTCAACAAAAAGTCTACACAGTAGTAGAGGAAAATCTGCTAATTTACAGCCAATTCATTAAAATGCTAAATATTAATAACTCATTGTGGTTCTGCCTTCACTTAGTGCTGGTTGAATTGTGAACTTCATTAAGGCTCAAGTTCAACCCTACACAAAAAGAATGACACAGGCTGTTTCCTGCTCCCTGGGGGCTCAGAAACCATTTTATAAAATAGTAATGTGGGCAAAAATTTACAGACATTTGGAAAAAAATGAAATCATCATCTTTTTAAAAACTATATTTTTATGGATTTCAGAGAGGATGGGAGAGGGAGAGCGATAGAAATATCAATGATGAGACAGAATCGTTGATTGGCTGCTTCCTGCAGGTCCCCTGCTTGGGATCGAGCCCACAACCCGGACATGTGCCCTGACCGGGAATTGAATAATGACTTCCTGGGTTCATAGGTCGATGCTTATCCATTGAGCAACACTGGCCAGGCAAAACCAACATCTTTATAGGCAATATTCTGCACTGTGAACTTTCCCCATCTGTAAATATTTTGAGAGAGAAGGAAGCAGAACACTGCACATAATAGGCATTCAGTTAATATTTCCTAATTAAAATTATAAATTATTCATGATTTTTATGCATCAAAGCCACATTCCTGAAGCTCTCAAACAGACCCACATTTTGATTAAAAAAAACTTGTACAAGGGCCTGTAGGCATGGCTCAGTAGTTGAGAATCGACCTATGAACCAGGAGATCATGGTTTGAATCCTGGTCAGGTCATATGCCCTGGTTTTGGGCTCAATCCTTATATGGGGTGTGCAGGTGGCAGTCGGTCAATGATTCTCTCATCATTGATGTTTCTATCTCTCTCTCCCTCTCTCTTCCTCTCTGAAATCAATAAATATATCATTTTTAATTTAAAAACACTTGTACAAGGAATCTGCAAATAGTCAAAAGACCCCATAGTCAGTCTTGTAAGTGCCTTTAAAACATATTCACATACTTGCAGGAGGGTTGTATGCCTGTAAGTGCTCTCCTCATAGAAATTCAGAGAACACCACCACTGCTCTATAGAGAAAGGGAAATGACAATAAGATTAAAAGCAGGGTGTGCTGATCATTACAGCCCGAGAAAAACTTTAGTTCTGACCAACCTAACAAATATCAGAAACCGATGGCACTTCCTTTGCTGTTTGTTCTTGGATGCAGAATTCTTCATTAAATTTGAGGGATTAAATATAGCTCTTTAGCTAATTAATTACAGTTTGATCATTTTGACACCTCCAAATGATTCAGCCACATACCTTGAAGCTTTGTCAACTCAATTGCATCTTTATTTTTGTTGCCTTTAACCAACAATGAAGACGAATGCCACTCTTTCTAGTTTTCAATCACCTCTACAGAAGTGCTCCCCTGGCAATGTGCAAGGACAGACCTAATTAATCCCTCATCTGCCCTCCGTGGTGTCTATACATCACACTGGCAGTTGGAACTGCTGCTTGTTTTAAGGCTATTGCTGGAATGAAAAGCTCATCTGTTTTTCAATAATTTTACCACAGGTGGTAATTTGTAATTAGAGAGAGTGGAATCCAAATTTTATGTGCGTGTGCATGCGTGTGTGCACACACACACGCATGCACCTGCATGTGCTTTGTCATTCACAGTGGGCACTTATCATAGAAGAGGGAAAAGGAATGAAAAGAAATAGCACAGCTGGGGGAAAGCATTACATTTTTCACCAAGCCACATAACAAGACTTTACAAGAATCAATATTCTGGGGTTTTAATTTTTGTTTTCTCCTTTTTAAAAACTGATACTGTTACATATAGGTCAGAGGTTAAACACTTGGAGAAACTGAAAAGACCCTAAGATCCAGGAAACCCCCTGGAGGGGGCACATGCTTATGGTCTGTGTATGGAGGTCCATGTAGGAGGGTCAAGGTGAAAGCCTCCTCTTGGACTTTGGTCTACCTTGGCCATCTGGTCTCATGCTGAGGGGAGGCCCTGGCATTCTCCTCCTCCTCCTAGGTGGAACTTGCTGTAACTGGAAAGATCCATTAGCATGAGAAGGCAGCCTGGCTAGTGTCAGCAAAGCATCTGGGAGAGGAGACTTGCTTTCAGGTGGGTGGAAATGCTCTGGTAAAGACAACTTAATCTTGGGACTTTAGCAGTCACTGCATTCCCATCCCCAGACACACACCTTGAGCATTTTCTTTGCTCTTCTTGGCCAATTCAGATTTCCCTCTTTAGTTTTCAAGGCAGTGCTCTTCCATGAAGTCTTGCTCAACCATTTTAGCCCACCATTCATATTTGGCAAACCACAGGGCTTAAGGCCTGAAAGATAGACAGCCCAAGATGTCCAAATATCAATTAGGGCATAAATGTCATGGCTCTCCAACTGGACTGCAAATGCCTGGACAGCAAGAGTACTTGTTGAGGTTTTCTTTCTATCCTACCACCTTGTGTAGGGCATGTATGTGTGTGTGTGTGTGTGTGTGTGTGTGTGTGTGTGTGTTTCATTGAATTGGTCTTTATAATTCCCAGTGTGAACTGTAAAATGGAGACTGAGTTCTTTACTCACATGCCGAAAGAAGGAAGGTGGTATCTAACTGTGGCAGAAAGTCAAAAATAAAATACCTTGAAAGAATTATGGTCTAAGCACAGGCAGTCTCTTCCAGGCTACAAATATTATGATTTATTGGAAATAAAAGATCATATAGTCTTCTTCAGACAGTATTTATTTTTAAGAACTTTCAAAGTGTAATTTGTGTCTGGGGTGGTGCATAAAAGAAAAGTTTGGTGTAGGTTCCTTCCAGTCATAGGCTTCTACAGCAATGGGCTGGTGGTGAAAGAGGATGGGGAGGTAGATATAGAGAAATAGAACACAGACTCCACAATGGTTTCTGCCAACTATTGTTTGTTTGTACAGGAAGGGACTATTTTACACTCCTGGGGATCTTGGAAGGATAATGGCACATCATAGTGTAGAAATAGGAGATCTGTGTCAAAGGTCATGATGCCCTTTCACATCAAGAGATTTCCTCATTAAAAGAAAACCTTTGCCTTGTTCTCCTCGGCTTTCTCTCCACAAGAGCAAGTTTACAAAACCACAGCAGAGCTGATCACACCACACATCCTATGTCTCTATCCTCTTACACCTGGTTATCTCATTCTCCACAAATGGTTGAGGGATGTTGGCACTCAGGGCTTCAATGGTAACCTCTACTTGTTCAGTAAAACGTGGCATAACTATCTCAAAAAGAAATTTTGTAGCTTCCAGTACCTTCTCAGTATAAACACCAGCTTCATAGTTCTCCATCTCAGCATTGATGATGTGTATGACTGGAGCTGCCCAGCCCCTGATGGCCCCGGCTGGTGACGGCAGGAAATAGCTAACCCAAACAACCAAAGGCAGCTGGATCCTATAATATGTTGTCCCTCCATTTAAATAATTTGTGTTCTAATTAGACTATTATCCTCACATTCTTAATTTAACATATATAAAGAACATTATGTGCTATGTTCAGTTTTTATAAAGGAAGTAAATACTATAAATGCAAATAATAGTGTAGATCATTTCTTTTTAAAGCTACATTTTTGGTTGGATTTCATGGTTTAGACCTTGCATTTTTGCCCTCCCTCCACCCCCAACCTGCAATTACCTACATCTTTTAGTTCTAACGGCTTAACCTAGTATTAATGCCTCTCTCGGTTTTATATGAAATCTTTTAGTCTGATTCCTTATTATTTCTATACATGGATTTTCCTCTGTCATTAGGCTTCTGTTCTCATATCCTACAGATAAGGCATATACACATTCTCATTTCTCATATATATACACACACATATATATATATACACACACACACATATATATACCCATATATACATATATATACCCATATATACATATATATACCCATATATACATATATATATATATATATATATATATATATATATATATATATACCCTTCTCAGAGAACACCTTTCCTCATCACCTAAAAACCAGGTCTTTTTCAACTAGACTATTCCAGTTGACCATAATGCCTTCTTTTTCTGACCTCAATGCTCTTAGCATGTGTACCATGCCATAAGGCTCTACACTCAGTACCAAGGCAATACATCATGTTTCAGCACAGAGATGTTTCTGTATTTTTATATTTATTGCTTTTTTATTCTGGTGTCATAATTTTATATATTGATGCTTTATTTTTGAGTTACAAGCATGCCTATTCTTTTGACTTTCACAGTACACAGACAGTTAAATGTTCAATAATTTGCTTTTAAACAGCACATGCAGTATTGTCCTTTCATTTTCTGAATCTGTACTTCAATGAAAGAGGAGGAGAAATATAAGATCTCTATAAAAGGATGAGGAAACTAATCCTTATGGCATAGAACCAAAGGTGGTAGAAAGAATTGTGCTTTTGCAGAACTGAAACTGAGCTGGAAGGAATTTTAGAGCTAATTTCCTCTACTTCTTTCAATAATTGAGAAAACTGAGGCTCTACAATAAGAAACTTGATTTTATATATTTTTTACTCTGTATCTGGACAAATGTCTCATAATATTAGTATAATTTAATATACTTAATATTTCCCAAAGTATTTTATATAAATCTATTATGTGCTCACTCCACAGCAGAGCCAGGACTAAGACTTGTGTCCTGGACCATCTCTCCATGGGTAATCTCTTCTGTCCATTTTCCCCAGGTCAAATATATATTGTCAACTCAGCGCCTGTCTCTGAGTTTCAGATATATATATATATCCCTCACAGCCATTGCAGCTTGCCTCGGCCCTCGCAGCCCCAGGTTCGTCCAGAAGGTCATCTGGAAGGATGTCAGGAAGGTCATTTGGCTGTCCAGTCTAATTAGCTAGCATATTACACTTTTATTTTATATATGTATCTTGCTGAATAGGAACTATGGCAATGGAGAGGAATGGAGTCAAAAAGAAACATTTCCAAGCAGAGAAATTTCCAAGAGAGGGCACATGCCAACTCTGAAGAAGGAAATGAAGATTGAAATACAGAGGGGGTACAGGGAGCATGTGTATATGCATGTGTAGAAGGGTGATCCTCTTCTTCACATTTCTATTTGGAGGTCTTAAAAACACTCCAACCTCAATATTTCCAAAGCCAAACATCATGTTTACCAAAGAGTCCCACATCTGGTTCCACTCCAGTATTTTCTAGCATGATGAAGCATGACGCTATTCATTATCCTGAGCATCTTTCTTACTATGATCAAAATAGTTCTCCATTCCACTCAGTCTCTTCACATAAACCATCTCCACTCTAGTCCATGCTACTGCTGTCTCTTGTCCTATTGCACCAATATCCTCCTTGGTCTTGGTGGTCCTACTGTGCTCACCCATTCTAGTCTGTTCTTCCACAATCTATTCAGGACAATCTTTCAAAAATATATAAATTGGACAATTTCACCAACCTGCAAAAATTCTGCAATGACTTTCCATTGCTCTTCAATTAATTTTAAATGAATATCTCTTAAACTTCCATGTGTATACAAATCACCTGGAAATTTTGTAAAAATGTAGCTTCTAATATTGTATGTCAGGCTGGGCCTGAGACTCTGCTTTTATAACAAGCTCATGGTCAATGCTTGTTGTGTGCAGAAGACACTCTGAGTAGCAAGGACCTATATGATCCTTACTGCTCTGGTCAACCACCCTCAGGTGTCCCTCCTCTGTCACTGTTTGTATTCTATCCACAGTAGCCTCTTTTTCACTTCTTGATGTTAGCATTCAACTCAAGTATTTGAATATAGCTTTTCCTCTACCCAGATTTTTTCTTCTCTATCCTCATTTTTCCACATGCCCAACTCCCATATAGCTGGTCCATTCACATTCACCCCTTAGAGGTAGCCTTCAGATCCATTCTGACACTTACCTAAATTTTTCTTCGCAGAACAACACAGTTTGTATTCACATTTTTGTCTTATTATTTGCTTAATACTAGAGGCCTGGTGCACAAAATTTGTGCACTTGGAGGGGTCCCTCAGCCCAGCCAGTGCCCTCTTGCAGTCTGGGAGCCCTTGGGGATGTCTGACTGATGGCTTAGGCCCCCTTCCCATGGGGAGCAGGCCTAAACCAGCAGTTGGACAACCTTAGTGCTGCTGCGAAGGCAGGAGAGGCTCCCACCACCACCACTGCACTTGCCAACCATAAGCCCGGCTTCTGGCTGAGTGGTGCTCCCCTGTGGGAGCACACTGACCACCAGTTGAGCATCTGCCCCTGGTGGTCAGTGCATGTCATACCAACCAGTCCTTCAGCAGTTTGGTTGATTTGTATATTAGCCTTTTATTATATAGGATAGAGGCCCAGTGCATGGGTGAGGGCTGGCCTGCCCCGATGGGGGCCCCTGATTGGGGTGGGGGGGGCGCTGGGGAATAGGGCCAGCAGGGGCAAGGAGCCACGGGTGTTCTGGTCGTACTGGTCATTCTGGCCGTTCTGCCATTTTGGTTCTGGGCTTTTATTATATAGGATATTTCCTTATTAGGTTCTAGACTCCATGAAGGTTGAACTTAAGAGTAAAAACCAAGAATTGTACTTATCAGGGTACAATTTATGGATCCCTCTACTGACCCCTCAGAAAGAGCTGGATACTAGAACATGACATTATTTTATTACTGGATGGAGTGAGAGGTGAGACCAGACACCTGGATACAGGCCAAAGATGGCAAGTAAACAAATTTTCTGCAGGAGCAGCTGCGAGATAAGGAGCAGACCTGAGGCACCAGAGGCCAAAGATGAGCCACATGTCACTGGTCTGTTTTGCTTACCATTAAATCCACATCTTGCCTAATGCTTGGCACATACAGAAGTTTAATAAATGTTCTTTGAATGAATAAAGAAGTACATATAAAACACTAAAATGCTTATCTCTTTATCTGATAGCTCTTCTGAACCAATACAATGTAGCTATAGTGTCAGTCACAAATGCAAGCGACATGGGTAATTTTAAATTTTCTGGGAGTATTAAAAATGTAAAAAGAAACATATGAAGTTAATGCTAGTAATATATTGTGTTTAACTCAAAATACTATCATTTTAGCATCTAATCAATATTTTACCTTCTTATTTTCTTTTTAAACCAAGTCTTAAAAATGCAGTGTGTATTATATGCCTATACCACATATCAGTTCATATTAGTCACAATTTCAAGTGCTCCATAGTCACATAGTGGTTACTGGCTATCATATTGGGCTGCATAGCTCTAAACAATTTGGCCTCACTCTACATTTCTTAAATGAATATATGACCTGACTATACTGTGAAATGAACATCTAGAACAGGGAAGAGCCAACAGCTGCAAACCTGTTACAGCCCTCATCCCATCCCCTTTACAAGGGAGTCATCTTTTTACCCACTGCTGCGTGCTGTGTGCCAAGTTCTTCTCAGTAGAAAGCCTTCGGTATGAACAACTCTCACTGCTGAGAATGAAAAACAGAACTGGAAATAGAGTCTAAGTGCTTTTATTTCTGTACCAATATGCCTGAAGGGTAGAAACAGTTTTTTAAAACATCTTGTACTTGATTTGGAATCTTGAAGGAAGGTGATTGAAGGATTTTTGGTTTTACATCATTTGCATGCTCCTAATGAGCCCCTGACAATTCCAGGTAATGTATGCAGCCTGTATATATTTAAATGCATTAGCACTGGCTGGTGACAAGGAACAACTCTCTAATAAAGCACTCAAGACAAATTCTCTGTGACTACTGGGAAAGCCATTCATAAACACGTGTGTAATTTTGAAATTAATCAAATGCATTCCTTGATCTGTGCTGCACAGTGTGAATAATATCACACAAGTTGTGTGCTGAACATTGTATATTTTTATTTCTAACTCTAGGGATCTTAATTCCACATACAAGCTTTTTAATGTAGATTTTACAGACACTTGAAAAATAGGCTGCTAATGAAATATAGCAGGTGTTTTTTGTGAGGCCTGTTAGAAGTTCCTTAATGCCAACAATATAAGCCAAATGTCCTCTAGGCTCCACCCCTAAATTCCAAGGGAAGGTCACTTTCACGGTTTGTCCACTGGTGTGCTGATCAACATTTCCATCAACCGTGAGACAGAATGTGAGCAGCTTCCCCCAACATGAGCTACCCTCAGTCTGTAGGCAATGAAGGGGAAGGGAGTGGGAGAGAAGAGAGACCCTACTGCAGTTCTTTTGGAAGCCTTCATTAAAGCCATCTTGCTATGGATTATTGAGGTTTCAATGCCCATTTTAACTGCTCACCCAGTGGGTTGGGTCCAAATTAGGACTCTGATATCCATAATCTACTTTCTAGCACCATTACTTTTTCTCACTTGCTCTTTCTCCTAGTTTCTCTGCTGCCACTATAGGGAGTCCCTTGCCATCTTTTGGCTACCTTGGAGACCCCAATGTATATTGCGTCGTTGGTCAAAAGGGGAGCCATGCCCTATTCTAGAATTCAGCTCTTTCAGAAGAGATACAACAAAAGTACCAAGGTCCCTCATTATCAGTCCTTTCAATTTGTTCTACTACATAGTCTTAGCAGGATTTGCATTTCCTAGAAAAGGGGCTGGATAAGAGAGGGTCAGAAGTAGACCCTTTCTGTATGTGTCCTAAACCATTTGTCTGTCCCCACTCTCTGGTTCTGCCACTAAATCTAACCTACTTTGTAGCCACATGCTGCAAAAGAGAGAATATTTTTAATCTTAATTTCTCCATTACCCAACTGCACTCGGAATTCAATCAAGCTCTCCCTCTGCTCTAAAATGGGCTGATATGTTCGTACATTTAAACTTCAGTGGTGGAAAAGATTCAAGTGTTTGTTCTTAGAGCTCATTGGCCCTTGGTTAGACATCTGTTGAAGTGTCTCTGAACATTGTGTGAGAGGTAAGGAGTTTGTGTCTGCCCACAGAACATGAAGGACTGCCAGGAGGTGTCAGCCCTCTCCTTGTGGAGAAACCCTGTTATATCACGTGCACCAACTCTGAGTGTGGTGGGTGGAACCTTGGAGTTCATAAAGCTTAAATAATCAGCCTCTACATTTCCAGTTGTATATTATTATGGACATTTTAAATTTCCATAGTATATATAAGATGGAAATGTAATTTGTGTATTTGTCACAATAACAGTAGTTTTGTAAGTCAATTTTTTGTGCGTGTTGTGTTGAAATGTCCAAGTTCTAGAATGGCATAGCAAGTTGTTGTTTAGTGGAGAAAGGAGCAAGCATTAGAAGGATGAGAGTCTTAATGTATGTGATCATTAAGCTAAGTAACAAGACATTGATCTATTCTTTGAAAACTTAACTACTTCCTTAGCAGCTAATAAGTATTTGTGCTGCACCTCCTCTTTGAATTCAGGATTTATTATGTTAACCTTTTAAGATGGTGAATACATTCTTACAGAAATCATGATATTCAATGTGTTTTTCCTGAAGAAAAATAAATGAGTAAAGAGTATATATTACCCATAGAATCACATATTCCCATTCACTTTCATGGTCATTTTAGAGATGCTTTCCATGTGGAAATTAGCAAGGAAAAAATACAATAAAATTTCCAACTTTCTATTCCAAGTGCATTTTAGTTTATTAATATATCACCTTTGTGGCTGCTTTTTGCCTAATAAATTTTCCAAGAATTAGGCAGGTGAATGGATAATTCACATGAACTCAAGATATTCTCTCAGGGGAATACAGGTTTTACTATGTCAGTGGAGATTCTGTGGACTTCATGCGATCTGCCTATTGAACCAGCAGCTATAACAATATTAAACTGTAAACTTTTATTCTCTACTATCTCAGAAATGATAAAGTGCTACTGTCCCTCCCATTGTGGTTCTCTGCTTTCTGAAAACCTTGGTAGGTCTCAACACTTGCTTCATTGATAACAGAGTATAGTTAAGCTCTGGGATTTTATCTAAAAGATAAGTTTATATTTGAGTGATTCGGGAGGAGACAATCTTGAGTGAATGATCTGTTGTTACTCTTCTCTAAGTTGTTGGAATGGGTGATTTGGGGTTTCCTGCTGTGAGATACAATACTTGATATCTTTTTAAAAAAGGATTCCAATCTTCCCCAAGTGATTTCATGCAAGGGGAGATCATTTCCAAACAGTTTAAGATATTAAACTGTACCCTTACAACCTGTAAGAATCTCTAATTTCCACTTTATATCCTCTCCCATAGGCATTGCTAAAATATAGATGATTAAGTAGAAAAACTATGCTCAGTCATTGCTACCTTCTTCTACACCTTCCACTTCCCCCATCCCCATGGAGGGAAAATAAGATTGAGAAAAGGATGCCAGGGTACATGCCTCTGGGCATGGCTTCTCTTCCAACACTTGGACTCCTTCCCAAGTTTTAGTTTTACTACCTACCTGGGAAAGTAAACAGCCAAGTGATTTTCTGAACATTTCTGCAAGACTACCTTAACGATTCTCTGTTAGCCCTTGTGTGCTTTATGCCTTGAAAGGGATTTGGCAGAAGCAAGCAAGGCTTATAATTCACCTCTGGGTGACTTGGCCAAAAGTCTCTCATTCCCCCAAGTGATTTGCCATTTATTTTCAGTTCTCGTGTTGGATGGTGTGGTTGATAAGATGAAATCCTAACAATCAACTGACCACAGTCTGAAGTGGCAGTGGACTGAAGCCGATGTGTGCTGGGCCTGGTGACAGCCGCTATGTGACAGAGCTTGTCAGAAGCACGGGCAGGGCCTCAGGTTGTAAATAGGCCTGACCCTTCCAGATGAACGAAAGCTGACAGGAGTGATCTCTGCAACATGGAATGGAGTGATGACATGAAAGCTGTGACATGCTTGGGACTGAAACACCAGGCACAGATATGTCACTTGTAATGGCCAGAGAAATGACAGGGGACTCGCACTAACTTTACTTGATTTCAGTTTAAAGAGGTCCTTTGCGCTAAGAGCCAGAACTAGCTGGAAGTCCTGTATTGGGAAGACCACTTCCTCTCCAGATATCCCCACCCCAATTTAATCTGAGCTACAAAACAATCTGGTCTTTTGTGTCATTAAAACAGTGATCCTTAACCCTGGGTTCACATTAGAATCACCTGAACATTCTTGGTCTGAACTGGAGATTGGTTCTGATTTAATTGGCCTGGAGTGGGACATAGACATTGGCATGCCTTTAAATCCGCCCCCCGCCCAGGCAATTCTGATGTGCCGCAGTGGTTGAGAACCACTGCATTAGAGGACTGAACATGAAGAATAAATGCCCTGGAAAATGGGTATTATTTTCACTGTAACAATACCATGAAGCTCAAACCCTTTCTTATTTTATTATCTCATTCTTTTATTTTTAGATGTTGGTATCTGAAGCCCAGAAAGGCTACAAGTGTTAGCTTGACTCATACAAGTCACGTGGTTCTTGGAACACACCTTTTGGCCCTTCCTGTCTAATGCCCTTTCTTTGAGCTAGAAGTTAATATTGATTACACACCCCAAACAAACCAATGTTACTTTGCCCTTAGTCCAATTTGAACCTTGAGGATCAAAGGAAAAGGTGCTCTAGAGCTGTTAATTCAATAATACAATCATGCTATCCCTATTTGTGTGTGTGTGTGTGCGTGTGTGTGTGTGTGTGTGTGTGTGTGTGTGTAAGTGATGCACAACTGTTAGAAAAAGAACGCACTGTCTAACTTTATTTTAGCTGAAGTAATAATTTCTACATTTTTTTGGGGGGGGTATACTTACATATTCTAACTCAGACATGGGAAGGATAGAGGTGGAGTAGGTCAAGATTAGGACCAGGATCAAAGTGAGTTGATCCTATCTTCTTCCACTGTCCTGGCTTCTCATTTGGAATTGAGTCCACATGTCAAAGCCTGTCTCCCAAAAAGGATCCAAAATATGTCATTTCCTTACCAAAACTTTGTCAATCTATATCTTTTCCTAGGGTTATTTATATTCCAAACATTATCAGTAATATAAACTGAAAATAATGAAGACATGGGAAATGGGTTAGGAATACAGATAAATATGGAGATAAGATAGATATGATATATTGCAGGTAGATTAATAAATTGGAAAATGATGGGGTACCTTATGGAATTCCAAAATTTTGAGGTGGCAGCAAGTGTAGTACTCAATATTGCTGGAGGTGGCATAAATGGGTAGAAGTACTTGAGAAATAGTTTGGTTATATGTGTCATGACTCTTAAAACTTTAGGTGCAGCTTAGAGAAAATCTATACTGAGCTTAACACTAGGGTCAAAGACATAGATTTGGGTATAAAGCAATTTAGCTCATCATTATTGATTAAAGGAATAAAAGTGTGATAATATAATCAAAACTAAATGGATAGATGGGTATATTAACTCTGGTACTCTTTCATATAAGATTATTATAAAGCTATTAAAGTTTCCAAATAATATTTTATAAAATTGTGAAAGCATCCATAAAAAGAATAACACAGAATATAAAATATACATACATATCATGATCCTAAATTTTTAAAAAATCGACATGGAATATGTGTACAAATAAACTGAGTTTAATCTATTTTGTTTTTCAAAGATGAAAAAATGTTAAATGGAACTTAACTAATAACTCTTATGGTGTTATCAAGGTATATTTCCCTGTGAAATAGGGAATCATAGGTCATTTATATTATTTTATACTGAGCTATATACTTACAATTTTTTTAAATCATAAGCAGATATGTAATTATATCTGTTTTTAAGTATTAAGATATCAGCTAAATTCAATAGCTAGTTTCCTTGCTCTGAGAAGTGAGATAGCAAAACACTTTTAAATATGGCCATCAAATGTCAAATGATTAGTACAGTAAATGAATTCTCTGGAAATTCAAAAGAGTAAGAGCTAGTTTCATGGATAAAATGCAATATCGCATGAAACATAGTTGAAGTTGGATTCAGAAGGCCTTGAATTTCAGACTAAGAAAGATAGACTTTATACTGATGCAAATAGAAGTCGTTGAAGAGATTTTTGTGGCCCTAATTGATGAATGTCCTTTGTTTTTCTCCATTAAAGCTGTTACCTTGAAAATGTATATGCATATGTGTACTCATAATCTGATTGTATGTACATTGGATGTATTCACCCCTAGGCAGGAAATAATGTGTCTATAAAGAGGAAACAGGAAGAATGATTAAGGCATTTGTTAATTAGGGTCCATTTACATTTCCAGAGTCAGCTCATCCACTTGTTTAAACGGAAATCTCCTCAGTTTATTACAGTCATTATTACTTGGCAGTAAGAGATAACTAGTTTGAATTTCACAAGTAGAGAAAATTGCATAATCTGTTGCTTCTCTTAGAGGTCACTATTAGTCAATGTTTGAGTAAAAGAAATTGTAGTTCTTAGGAAATAAAATTACCATTTATTAAGTACCTACTATGTGCAAGACTGCTGGATAAATTACATAGCAAATTCCATTTACTCCTCATAACAACCTTTATAGGTTGATATTTATAACCCACACTTGATAGTAAATGAGTCTAAGAAAGCCAGGTAACTGTCCCACATGAGGCTAGATTTAAACTCAAAACTGATTTTCTCTCACTACTCAGCGTTAGCCAGTGGATGATAACTTTTCACACTAGAGCTCACCCATGAACTCATACATTTTCTAATATTACTGTTAAATTGTATATTTTTTGAAAATATGTATATAGATGTGCAACATGTACATGTGTCTATGTAGTTATAAACATATACAGCTATTATATACCTACTAGAGGCCCAATGCACAAAATTTGTGCCAGGGGCTTGGCCCTCACAGCCACAGTGGCTGCCTTAGCCCTCACAGCCCCAACTTTGTCCGGAAGGTCATCTGGAAGGACGAATGTCCAGAAGGTTGTTCGGCTGTGCTGTCTAATTAGCATATTACGCATTTATTATTATAGATGTGTTTATGTATGATATAGACATGCATTATAGTAGCAAATTTATACAAATAATTATAGCAAGATGTTATTTATTGTGCTACACTTTTTGATATGCAAGTATTATATGTAGCTATATATAAATATATATTAAACAATGCATAAATATAAATTATACATAAATGCATATGGGTATATGTTTATGCATAAAATCATGTAAAAAAACTGCTGGGCAACTGGGAGAACCTCTGTTATAGTTGAGGAAACATTACTCCACCTTGCAAAATGAGTTCTGACACTGCATTCAGGATTGCAGCCCCGGAGAGTTGATACTTGTCCCGAGTCTAGAGGCTGTGCATCCCTAACAATAACCCAAGAATCCCCAGGTATAAACGTGGAGTAACTTCCTTTTGCTTTCTCCCATCCATGTGCCCCAAACACCCCCCTAACACCACTCCCCCACCCTGGGAGAGTCCCCAGTTGGAGGAGTGGCAGAGGCCCTTTAGCCCTGACCCTGATTCTATTCTATATGCTCAAAAGATCAGCTCTAAATCTGGTCCCTGCAATGAAAGGACAATCACCTAACAGTGAAACTCACTCAGCTCTTTATTCAAGAAAGTGATGTAGGATTTTCATCAGTGAACCAGCCGAACAATCAGCCCTACAAAAAATAAAGGGACACCTCAGACAGAAAAGAGCTCTTGGTGGGAGTTTGTGGTTCTGCACAAAGGCAATGGAGGCCGAGCTGTCACTCCTTTTCTTCGTCCCAGTACCCCATGCATAGCACCAGCTCTAGCGTGAAGGGAGGTTTAAAAGCAACTAAGTACATATAAACATTTCTCATTCATTATCTGGGGATTCTGCTACTGGGTGACATATCATTAGTCCTAGTGTAAGGCAAGCTTTAAAAACGTAATTACTTAATCATGCAGTTAGCTTCCCATCAATCCTAGCAGCATTTGTTCTTAACTAGCTTTTAAGAATAAAATTAGGAGTAATTTGTAAACAAAAGTAATTGAAGAAAGGCAGATATTGCCAAGGTGTTGACAGCATTAGCAGACATTATTGTTTCCCTTAATACCACCACAGCGCTGCAGTTAACCATAGGTAGCTGGTAAAAGGCAACACTAGGGAATTTGTAGGCTGAAAGCTGAAGAAGTATAATGTAAGCAAAGTGGTCCTTCCTCACCCAGTCCCTTTAAGTATCCAACTCCAACAGTTAGGTGGACTGTCTACTTCAAAATTGATTTGCATTATAATTCAATGAATTGGAGATTTATGGTGTAATTTAACATTTTTAGCATGACCATGAAAATAATCTCATTATATTTTTTTCATACCCTCTTATTAGGTATTGAGCCCAAGAATTTCCCCCGAAAAATGCAGTCCTATTCACATTAGCCACAGATGAACAGTCTCCACCTGGTAAGACCACTCAGAGAAATTGGAGTAGTGACCAAAAAAAAGGTGGAGGACAGTACTTTCTCCAAAGGAACTTTGCCTGTGTTTACCTCTTGCTACCTGTTACAGGGTCAGTGACTTCATAGTGCCCATTGCTCCTGGGCCACACAGTGTCCTAAACTCTTGAGAAATAGCAGTGAGCAAAAACTGGGCCCCATTTTCAAGCAGCTCATTATTTTGAGAGAGAAAAAAAGGAAACAAAACATCATCAGCTAAAGTGTAATGTCCAAAATGGAACTCCAAGGGAGTCACCTCATGTACCATTAGAAATTTGGGGAGACAGCACATATCCTTATACCTCTAATTTAATTCAAGATAGATATCACTTCTTCTTTACATCCTTAAAAACCAAAGCATTAAGAACCATCATGAATTTCCAGGTACATATAAGAAAAAGATGAAACTCACTGGTCTCTACATTTTTCAATGAGAAAATAAAGTAAAAAGTTAAAAGTTTCAACTGGAGAATGATAACAATATTATGTGTTGTTTGGAAATAAATATAAAAGAGAACTCTGATCTGCTGGCATATAGGACAACAGAAATTACCAAAGCAACTATGGCGTCTTTTCACATCATTTTGGGCTGGGTAAATGCTACCTTATTTCAGTTTCTTTCATGACTAGGGAAATTTTTATATGATTCTAACATAAGCAAGAGTAAATATGTATTTGTGAGTGCTCATAAATATATATATCCTATCTAATAAAATAGTAATATGCAAATTGACTGTCACTCCAACACACAAGATGGCCACCCCCATGTGGTCAAAGATGGTTGCCTCCATGTGGACCCAAAATGGCCACCACAAGATGGCTGGCAGGGGAGGTCAGCTGTGGGCGATCAGGCCAGCAGGGGAGGGCAGTTAGGAGGGAACAGGCCTGCAATGGAGGGCAGTTGGGGGTGATCAGGCCTGCAGGGGAGGGCAGTTAGGGGGGACCGGGCCTGCAGGGGAGGATAGTTGGGAGGGACCAGGCCTGGCAGGGGAGGGCAATTAAAGGTGATCAGGCCAGCAGGGGAGGGCAGTTAGGGGCAATCAGGCTGTCAGGGGAGCAGTTAGGTGTTGATCAGGCTGGCAGGGGAGTGGTTAGACGTTAATCAGGCTGGCAGGCAGAAGTGGTTAGGGGCAATCAGGCAGGCAGACAGGCGAGTGTTTGGGAGCCAGCAGTCCTGGATTGTGAGAGGGATGTCCAAATGCCTGTTTTGGCCCAATCCCAGTGGGCAGTCAGATATCCCCTGAAGGGTCCCAGATTGGAGAGGGTGCAGGTTGGGCTGAGGGACACCCCTCCCCTGTGCATGAATTTTATGCACTGGGCCTCTAGTAGTATATATATATATAAACACTAGTGGCCCAGTGCATGAATTCGTGTACCTTGAAAGGAACTGTGGGCCACGAGGCTGCAGTGGGCACAGGGGCGGGTCTCGGCCCATCCTCCATGCCCCTGCTCAGCCCCTCCCACTGTGGCTCCTGGTTCCCTGTCTGCTGGCAGCCCCACTCCCATCTCCGCGCCCACATGCTGATGGAGCCAGCCCTGCTCGCACCCGCTGATGGCGCAAGGCGATTGAGGCTGGTGCCAGCAGTGAGTGTGAGTGGGGCCAGCACCATCAGCAGATGCAAGTGGCGGCTTCTGCCCTGATTGGCCCTCAGGAGCAGGAGGAGGTGGAGAAGCCCTGAGGGGTGATCGGAGCCGGCAGCCGCCACTTGTACCTGCTGATATCGCCGTGCAATCAGGGCTGGCACTGGGCACCGGCAGTGGGTGTGAGCGGCAGCTCCAGCACTGGCAGCGGGTGTGAGCACAGGGCAGGACCGCGACGCGTGGGAGCAACGAATTTTCAGTAACCACCAGAGGCTTGCCCCGATGACAGCAACCGGTGCCCTGCCTTGGTCTGGCGCCCCCGCTCACCTGCTCCACCATCCTGCCACAGCCGTCGCCCGCCATGTTCTGTACTCTGCTACCTGCTACCAATGCCCGTCATGTTCTGCACGAGCCCCCTGGTGGTCAGCGCATGTCATAGTGACCGGTTGTTCGGTTGTTCCACCGTTCAGTCTATTTGCATATTAGGGTTTTATGTAGATAGACACACACACACACACACACACACACACACACACACACACACTAGAATACTGTTCAGCCTTAAAAAAAGAAATATAACAATTGGGTGAACCTTGCAGGCATTATGCTAACTGAAAGAAGTCAAGTGCAGGAAGACAAATACTGCGTGATCTCACTTACATGTGGAATCTAAAATAGTCAAACTCATAGAAGCAAAGTGTAGAATGGTGGTTACCAGGAACTGGGGGAAGGGAAAATGGGAAGATGTTGGTCAAGGTGTACAAAGTGTTAGTTATGAAATATACTTAAGTTGTGGGTATCTAATGTACAACAACATGACTATAGTTAACAATACTTTCTTGTATACTTAAAATTTGCGAAGAGGGTAGATCGTAAATATTCTCAGAGAGCACACAAATGCTAACTACCTGAGGTGAGAGATATGTTAATTAGCTTGATTGTGTGATTATTTCACAATGTATATGTATATCAAATCATCAAATTGTGTACCTTAAATATATAAAATTTTAATTATCAAATATCCCTCATTTAAAAGAAAAACGGGCTCCAATTCATATGTGAAAAAAAGAAAAAGAAATTATTGGGTCAAGTCTTCACAGTCCACAGCAAATCAACCAACAAGTTTCCATTGAATGTCTACTATGAGCCCAGAAGAGCAGAGTGACAAGTGTTGAGATAATTATTGAGATAATTATCTAGGCCCCAAAGTGACTTTTATTGGTTTATATAGATCATTTGGGTAGAAGGAGGCTTTTCCCTTTTAATTATCTGTAAAACTAAATCACTGTATTACAAGACTGATTTAGTTCTTTAAAAGATAAAACAAAAATTGCTTACAATAAATATAAACACTTTGGCTGAGAAATTATTTTGACAAACCTTTAGAACTTGAAAAAAAATCCATCAGCTTGGGTTTTAATAACAGCCAGTTAGGTGAGACTTGAAGAATTCTCCAGTCATGGAGATTTGTCAACAGCCACAGTAAAAACCAGGTTATTGGCCTTTTCTTTAAGAGGAAAAAGAATTAAGTTGACCTGCAGTGGTGGAAGTAAGACTTCTGCACCTGTGGGCCAGGATGAGTTTTGGAGTTGGCCAGGCATTTATGGGTCACCTAGATGCCTCCTATGTATTATGAGAAGCTCATGGCAAATACTTGTCAAAATTTAAAATCTTTCTCCATCTAGATGCCACAGTAAAGATTTTTATCATCATCATCATCATCATCATCATCATCATCACCACCATCAGACATTTTAAAAAGTATCTTTATATAAGGGTATTGCTCTATGATGTTTAATGTCATCTCTCTCATGTCTCTACAAAATGCAACACAAAGCATATGATTGGAAAGGGAGGTCCACAGAATTTGTGCTGAGGTCTTGGCTACTATCACTTTGCTTTCCTTCTTGACAGGAAGCTTTTGATTCCGACAAATGTCTGGAGAAAGGAGTTGCCCTGAGTGGAAGAAGATAGAGACTGTGGAAAAGTCATCCTGCAATGGAACCTGCTGCAGGGCTGCCTCCCACTTCATTCTTCCAGATGGCTTTGCTCGAGGTCTTCACCTCTACTTCAGAATCACACCCAGAGGAGAGAAATACAAATGCTGGAAGCTTCTAGCTTAGCTGGTAGTTCACTGCTCCATAGTAAGGGAAAGAACACTGGCTTGGGGGCGAGGTAGACCAGGATTTAAGATTTCCTGTTCCTAGTCACTTTCCTGTTTCCTTCCTTCATATCATTTGACCTTTAAAATTCTTCTAAATATGTTTACATGTATTTATTATCTACCTTCTTCACAAAACAAAAGTTCAGGAGAAGAGAGGTCTTGTGTACCTGGTAGTTTCTAGAAGACTGCCACTGTTTAACAACAATAATTCAACAAATAAATGGAAGGGTATCCGTGTATAGAAGAAGGAATTGTTATTCCCATTTCACAAGTGAAGAAAGTAGGGTTTGGAGAAGATATAAAACTTGCCCAGGTCAGTCCCCTAGTAGTAAGGGCACAGCTGTGAGTGTTACACAAAAAGTTTGCCTCTACAGCCCACCCCCACTTAACCCCTATGTTTAAGCTATTCAAATCTGTTTTGTCACCTGAAAAAAAAATGTCGATATTATCTGCATGTTGGGGTTATCATAAGGACAAAGATAGTGTGAATAACACTCCTGACACATGCTATTCAGTCAATAAGTGGTAGATGTAATCTCTCTGGGGGTCTTATGAACAGAGTATAACACACTATCCTTTATTAGGATGGTACTTTCAGCTGTAAGCCACACTCTACCTCCCAACTGGGATAGTCATCTGTTTGTATAGTTTAAGCCTAACTTACATGGAACGAAATAGGAAGGAAAAGAACTGGGCATGTATTATCTACCATGTGTTAGTCGCCTATGAGCATACTTAATTTTAAGAATAGTCCTATAAAATAATCACATTTAATAGGTAAGGAAATTTAGGTTCAGAGAAATAAAGTGACAAGAACATGGACACACCGTATATAAAATAAGTGTGTCTCTGGAGTCCAGGCATGTCATACTATATGTTAATTACTTCCCTGCATGCCTCCCTCACCATACTTCATGCTCCTTGACAATAGAGGTCAAGTATTCAAGTTATCTGTGCATCTCCAGAATCGATCATTCCATTGCACAGAGACATGTGTCTGCACAGATCTGCATATATTTTCAGTAAATTTTGTCCAAATGCATGAAAAAAGGAATGAGATTCAGTGCTCTTTTTCATATGTTCCGTAACTTAATTGAGTTCCAAGATTAACTCTCAACATTGTGAATATGGAAAAGGATACAAAACTCCAGGGAACACGGGGAAAGAGCTACATCAGGATTAAGGATGGATGTGCATCTTGTGTTTCTGTACAGGGAACACACTGTTCAGAAAATAAAAAGGACTAGTTTCAAAGGTTTACTCTTAAAATATAAAAGTGAACAATTGGTACTAAATGTTCCAGGGCCTTAGCACATTTATGAGACTTGCTTAAAACCAATCAATAAGTTAATCTAATATGTATTATGCTTAGTCAGGCGCTGTGGAGATGAATACTAACATTTACATTTGTGTGGGGGTCTGCATAAATGACTTCGGAATATAGTCTGCTTTCTCTTTAATTCTCAATACAACTCTGTGAGTTGGGCATTATGCTCTCACTATTGTTACAAAAGAGGAAACTGACATTGGAAAGTTGTTTAGATTTCACTGAGTTGCACAGTTACATAGTGTCATGACCTGGGTTTGAACTCGTGCTTGGGATCCAAGTTTATACTCAGACATCAGCACAGCTAAGAAAAGTATCTTAAGATACAGGCTCTAAATCCCAAGAGTCTATAGCCTAGTTGTAAGGAGACCACTGCTTGAGAAACAGGGCCTACACTAAAGAATAGTGAATGAAATAGAAGGGGAGACACACTGAAGGCAGCAGACATTGATGATGAGCACCTTGCCCCCAGAAAGAATGTGCTGAGGCTGTGCTACTTGACAGGACTTGGGAATTGGAAGAATGATGAATGATGAATGTAAAGATCTTATTTTTGTGTGTCTTAGATAGTTACCAATGTAGAGAATAATTCTAATGAAAAACAAACAACTGTATGATGCTTTGCTTTTATAAGATACAGTAATTTCCTTTAGTTAAGAATAAAAGTTGGTTTAGACAAATTATAAATTTATATTTGAATGGGTTGAGTTAAAGGAGATGCTAGAACATCAAAATAAAAATAATCAGTTGGGCCTTGACTTTGGGGGAGAAGCCAGAATTTCAAGCTACAACACTCTGACCCCCTAGAGGGCAGGAACTATTTTTTTTAAATGCATCGTATTTTCTCAGAGCCACCTTTTATCTTGGGCTTCTATTCATTTGCCTGGCATATATTGGGGCTAAATAAGTATGTGTAAAATATTTGAATGAATAAGTGATTGGTTTAATAATTATATCATCTAACCTGCAATAACAATAACAACAAGAAAGGTGGCTAAATAAAAAATAATAAAATAAAATAAATTTAAAAAGAAAGGCAGCTAAAGCCAAGAACAATGATCCCAAATAGGAAAAATAAATTTTATACAATCCACTGTGGCTTTATTCCCTTCTTGTTCTATTTTTGTGAGGAACTGTATTTTCAGGCAAACTTTTTGCTGCAAGATCAGACCTTATGATCTTTTTCGGGGAGGTGAGAGATGTAGGAAGAAGCACTAACACTCTTTAACACAGCTAAGAACAAAGTAGATCAAATGAAACTCCTTCATGTGTAATGTTTTCTGGTTGTTTGTTGTTTTTGTGCTTATTTTCAGAAAATATCTGCTGAATTTCCTTCTACCAATCCCACAACTCCTAAATGTCTTGTAACTTGCAGACCCTCCTGATCTCAGAGGATGGGTCTTGTTTAAAAACTGCACAATGTAAATGGAATCTGGTATTTAACGAACTGCACTGAAATTGCTAGATGGTGCCACAGATTCTTCCTACACTGCTGGACATGTCATGAGGAAACATTTTATAGGCATTGTAAAATCTTTACCACACACAGCTGCAGGGCATCTGAAACTCATTCTGTAATAATAATAGGGTTTGCTGCTTAAAAAGTGATTATGACTAATGCACAAAAAACAATTATCGCTAGACTTAATTGCCAAGAATTAAAATTATACATACATATATTAATATATATATATATTCATTCTCACTGAAATTTGAGCAATTATTAGAGGGGGAAAAAAGAGATTTTCACAACTTACAGAATCACAAAGGGTAACTAGGAAAAATATTTTTAACTGGGAAAAATTTTTTTTTGTTAATCCTCACCCAAATATATTTTTCCATTGATTATCAGGGAGGGTGGAAGGGAGGGGAAGAGACAAAGAGAGAAACATCGATGTGAGACACATCGATTGGTTGCCTCCTGCATCTACCTGGATCAGGGCTGTGGATTGAGCCTGCAACCAAGGTACATCCCCTTGACTGGAATCAAACTCAGAACCCTTCAGTCTGAAGGTGGATGCTCTATCCACTGAACCAAACCAGTTAGGGTGAAAAAATATTTTTAATCTGTCAGTCTATACAAGGAAGACTTTATTGGCATAATTTTGATAAGTCCTAAAGTTTTACTGTTTTTAATACACATTTAGGTTAATTGGATAAATTCTAAAAAATATTGATGAATAAAACTGTTCCACAGGGCTGGCCCTACACCAAGAGGAGATAATATGAAGTATTGGAAAAAGACAGGAATGGAATCCAATAGACTTGGTTTTTAGTCATGGTACTTCCTGGGCAATTCATTTCTCTCTTTAGTCCTTACCTTCTTCTTCAATATAGAGAAATCTTTGGGCTAAGTATTACTGGGACCTTTTCCTACACTAATCTATGATTTGATCTTAGATGATTTAAAGTAGAATAGGTTTGCTGTCTACCTTTGGTCACTTTTTCGGGAGAGAAAAAAATGAGAAAAGACTTAGCGAAAGAGGTAATACTGTGCTTTGCTTTAAAGGGTTTTGGTATGAAAGAAAGTGATTTGGAGTTATTAGGTTGAATAAATGATCTGATAGAAACAGTGTGGTGGCAAAGTACAGAAATGGTTCAAAGAATGGTTGGAAAGGTACACCAATCTGATATTAGAGAATTTAAGATTAATAGTGGTTTGAGCCCTAACCGATTTGGCTCAGTGGATAGAGCGTCGGCCTGTAGACTGAAGGGTCCCAGGTTCGATTCTGGTCAAGGGCATGTACCTTGGTTGCAGGCACATCCCCAGTAGGGAGTGTGCAGGAGGCAACTGATAGATGTTTCTCTCTCATCGATGTTTCTAACTCTCTATCCCTCTCCCTCTCCTTCTCCAATCCTCTCTGTAAAATATCAATAAAATATATATTTTTAAAAATAGTTGTTTGATTTCCTCCCAGTGGTGGGGCAAAAAGTTTCCAGCTGCTCAGGAAATCCACATTCTCCTTTCCTACGTGAACTCACAATTAGTTCATATGTGCTAACAATGAAATGTGGAGTGGAGGTGATGAATGGCACTTTGGACCTGGTTCATAGAGCTCTTCCCTGGCACTGCCCAGGTTCTCTTCTCTTGCCGAACCAATAAAGTTGACTCTGAATGGAAGTCCTAAGTGATGAAAGAAAGCCCCATCAGCTTGGGTTTCTAAATAAATGTATGGAGCAGAACACCCTGCTAACCCCAAACCACTGAGCACTTTTAGATGAGCAAAAAATTCAAAGTTTTGAATGTTGCACATTAGTCATTACAATTATCTAAAGAGTAATTGCTGTGGTGTGGTGGTGACAAAAGGCAGAGTTCTCTGTATTGTGGGATGGAAAACAAAGGTTCATAATAAAAATCAATGGCAATGTAGTCAATAGACTACATTTGCATGAATTTCAATAAGAAAGGACAAAGATAGAAGAGTTAAGGAAGGGAGATATCTGAGCAAGTTGAGCTTGTTATTGAGAGGCTAATGGCTATGAGTTCGGGCTCTGAGTTCAGATGACCTGAATTTGTTTCCTGGACCCAGCTTAATTAGAAACATGACCTTGTATAGTAATGCTTGCTACACATTTTGCCATTTAATCTTTGTAACAGCCCTATTAGGTGGATACTTTTATTAACTCCATTTGAGAGAGGAGGAAACTATGGCTTAGAGAAGCCAAGCAAGCATACTGTCCAAAGTAATTTACGGTAAATACTAAAGCTGCAATTTAAACCCAGGCCTATCTGATGCAAAAGCATAGAGTCCATGCTTGGCTAAGGTTGAAATTGGTCAGTTACTGGAACAACTAACAAGATACTTTCAAGACTCGGTACATGCTGAGAGCTCAGCGATCCAATTGTTATACAGTTGAGCTGATCTGTACTATCTGGGAACACTGACAGAAAGGAGAGATAGTCAGAGGCCTCTGAGCACAAAGCACCAGTGGCACTTTGATCATTGGGCCCATCACTGCCCCACACCACATGAGGTGAAACTAATGTCCTTAGCTACAAAGAAACCTAGAAATAGCTGTAGGACACTGAAAGAACAAATCATCCCTAAGTTACATCTCTGTCTCTAGAAGTCAACTGCAAATAAATTATTGAATTTTACTAATTTCTACCTTAATGTGGAAATACAAAGTCTCTATGTAGCCCCTACAGGCTGTAACTGGATGATCTTAATAGGCTGTTAGGACAATTCAATTAGGTCTTTTTTTGTGGCTTCTGAACTCTTGTAATCCTTGTTAAGGTCAAAGGCATGTGATCTCATTAGAGCACTTATCCAATCATATGTTAATTGAACATCTATTGTGGAATAGGCAGTTTGCCAGGAAAGTGGAATTCAGGGAAAACTAAGACATGATTATTGTGTTCAGGGAATTCCTAATTTAATGCAGAAGGCACAGAAGACCATTTAGCTATGGAGTAAATGTTAAGAACATGGAGCTAGAGATAGGATTTATCGGTTTGAATCCTAACTCCTAGTTACTAGTTGTGTGAATTTGGGCAGGTCACCTCACCTCTCAGTGCCTCTTCCACCCATGTATAGTTCTCTCGACCGTAAAATGGGAGACTGCCTCACAGGGTTGTTAAATGATTAAATATTAAAACAATTAAGTGAGTTAATAAACTTGAGATGAGCCAGTGTTAGCTTTTTATGACAGTCTGACGAACATATGACAATAGAGAAATTAAATATGTCAGCCTAGTTGGCTTAGTCACTGTAAGCTTCCCACTGGAGGTGGTAACTGAGTTGAGCACTGAAGACTGAGTGGGCATTAATCAACCAGGAAGTCAAAGTTGTGAAGGCCTTCTAGGCAGGAGATGACATGTACATGGGAAACACCAGGAAGTTCCATCAGGTGGAGAATCGTGTACTTAAGGCAAATGATATAGACCAGGCTGGAAAGGAAGGCAAGAGCCAGCTCATGAAGAGCCCATAAGTCAGAATCAGGGTTTAGACTCATTCCAGGAGGCAAGTGGAGCCACTGATGATGGCCTTGAAGCAGGACAGGGAAAAACTGGATGCCAGTGAATGGATGTTGGCTTAACAGCCCCGAGTTGACTGAGGCAGAGGCATTTGATGAAGATGAGCACAAATATGTATTGACTTCCAAGAACTTGCCTTATGTGCCCTATCAGTTTGTACAGATATTAAAAACCAGTAATATTCACACAACACCTAAGAGAAGTGATGACTTCTGTATCTTATTAGCCACCTCAGATTCTACCTTTTTCTCAGCCTCATATAAACTGAGAGCAGAAATGAGCTTCTGTTTATGTCTGCTGTGGTGGTACCATGAGGGCAGAGCACTGAATTCTGTGCAATAGATTTAAAAAGAAAGTAAAGGGCCAAGCATTTGTCTGGATGATGTTATATTCTAAGAGGCTAAAAGAGAAAAAATCATACAAACATAAATAGCAATGTACATGAAAACTGGTTTCTAAGAAAGTGGGCTTCACATTTATAGCAGTATCTCTTCAAAGTACAACCTGGAGGCACCAATATCAGAATGATCTGGGACACCTGTTTAAAATGCAGCTGCCTGAGCTCCATCCAAGTCCTGATGAATCAGAATCTGCATTTTAACAAAATTTCAGCCATCCTGCACTAAAGATGAACTTATGTCACCATTACTTATTTTAAATCTTTGTGCATGGCTTACATGCATCTGTAATCAAAGAACTAGGATTACTGTATCTGTTTGAGGCTATTATGTTCCCTTAACTTTAGGAGGAATGATTCTTATCTCTTTATAAAACTCTCATGCTTCTCATAGGGCACTCAAAACTCTCAATTTTGTGGGCCAAAGTCAACCACCACAGATAAGGGAACCAAATCATTGGTTTGAAAGATAAGAAACTTCAAAGATTTCATGTGGTAATCATAATGTTTGATGGAGAGCCCTGGCATCCATTTAGGGATGGCCCTTTGGTTTTTCATCAGCCAGTATCATTGTCTACACATTCCAGGTACCAATCTCTAAACAAATGAATTATAATGAAGAATAAGATCTGATCTCCACACTAGGAAAGCCATAATTATTATTTTTCTTCATTTTTGGTTAGAGAAAGGAGATGGTGTTAGGAAAAGATATTTGAATAATATCAGATGAACACAGTGTTAGAGATATGATACAGGAACTCTGGGAGATCAGTAATAGAAACCTCAACATATCAGGGAAGGTTTTACAGAGGAAGTTATACAGCATTCAGAACAGATGCTGACAGAGGGATAGAGATGTTCCCCCCTAAGGTGTGAATGCAGGCAGAGCAATACAAATGAGTCAAGGCCTCAGGGTAACACTAGCCCCAGCATTTCCTACAAGGGATCCCAGCACCCAGCTTCTTCATAAAAGATAGATGGTCTGACCAAAATAGTCTTAACAGATGTCAAACTTGCACCATTTATTTATGAATACAAATATTATAAATTCTAACATCAAAAATGAGAATTAACCCAGATAATTTCATCTAAAATCAATTAGCATCCTCATTTACTTGGTTCTGATAAAGAAAAAGCCTTATTTTCTTCACAGAAAGTCATTTCAAGACACCCTGCATACATTACTAAAAAGAAAAAAAACATTATATTGTAATTAGGTTAACTCTATTTTCTCACTTCTCCCTCTGGCCACCTCCTTCCAAAATAGATCACTTTGTAAATAGTAAGTTATTCAAAACAAAACATGTTGGTATATCTTGCAGCCAAGCAAAATGGATGGACACAATATAATGATAGAAGCCAACCTCAAATTGATATATTTGTCCAGTAAAACAATATAGCTTGAGCGGCTTTTTGATCATTTTAAATGTTAATGGTAATATGCTTCTTCACTATTGAGATATTTATGACTAATGATATGATGCTGCTTAAATTTACAGCACTCATTAATTTCAGCTGTTTTTCATCAGTAGAAAAAATAATTCAAAAGAAACTTCAATATTTTTCAAGAACAACATGTGAAACAACACCAGAGTGCTTCCAAGCACAGAAGGCCCCTTCCGAAGACTCGATTCTGCCAAAACCAAGCCCACGAAAGACTTCCTCTGGGTAATTTCTGGGTTCCATCCAGATTTCCAAAGACTTAAAATAAAAAGAACTCTTCTAATTTCTCAATTTAACTTGGTATTAGAATATGATTAGTCCCATTGTGGTTATGATTAGTAATATATAAAGGCTACATTTATGCCCCATGTAAAGGAGGTCATATGACCAAAGTGATTTTTCCCCTTGAGTCCATGGGTGACTCAAGACTCATTATGTTCACATTTTATAACAGGAAATAGAAAGTTAATTGGCAGCTATTTAGAGACTTTTTAAAAAATCTTAGACAATGAAGAGTTATTTTGTATAAGATTAGAAAGATCATAGAAAATAATTTATTAAGACTGACTTCCATATTGGTTGCTGCCAACAGACTACTGGCGCTAATTGTTTACTTAAACTAAGTCATTGCAGCTCAAGTAAAAATGTTTTCCATAATTTGAGATTGGTTTTAGCCGTTTACCTCCAAGAACTGATGGGCATGAAGGTTCCACAGTATTTCCGCTCTATTTTTCCCCCTTTCTCTAAAAAAATCTTAATGTTATTTACAGTCAGGGGGTTTGTCTTATTTTTATTCTGTTCTACATAATTCTGCCTTTATCCATGTTTATGTGTATAGAAAGAGCTACATTCATAGCCATGCTTATCTATAACTCATTGACTTGTTCACTCAGGATAAGATTCAAGAACCACAGTTTTTGTTACTAGATACTTAAACAGTAAGTAATGTACTAATACTAAGTATACATATTGCCAAAATTAATATGTGCATAGCAAATGAGGTAATCAGACTTGGGTCATCTTAGCATGTTAAGAGGGAGAGCTCTCACACCGTAAAGATCAATTAATCAATAAGCTATCCTATGTTTTATAGTCATGAATATCTAAATAACCCAGATGGAACATGCATATCTACAGAATCATGGTGAGGTAAGAAACCAGTCACCATCTGCCTGTTTATGAGGTGAACCTAATTTGCTTGATTAACAATAACAATAAAATATTAAAATGAAGATGCCTGAAACTGCAAAAAAGGAAGAGAGAGGAAATATCAGTAGAAAGAGCCATAGAAGAAAATACTTGATCAGGTATTTGCCATAGTTCCTATGATTATTCATTGAGCTTAGCACTGGAACATACAGAACTGTATGGCTGACTTATTCTTCAGTTAGGGACAAGTGTATGCCAGGGAACTGCACCTGCTTCTATTTTGGAAAAAGGAAGGAAGGAAGGAAAGAAAGAAGGAAGGAAGGAAGGAAGGAAGGAAGGAAGGAAGGAAGGAAGGAAGGAAGGAAGGAGAAAAAAGGAAAGAAAGGGAAGGCAAGTGAAGGGAACCTCTGAAATTTAGAAAAAAAGCAATGAAATAAAAAGGAGTGAGGAACCAGTGATTCCTGATATACCAAATTTGCTATCAGGAAAACGGCTGGAATAGATAATAAAGTTTTTTTTTTGTTTGTTTTGTTTTTGTTTTGTTTTTTTTAAAGAGACTGTTCTGGTCAACTATTGCAGCATTGTAAATCACCCCAACCTAAGTGACTTAAAACAATGATTTGTTATCTTCCACAGTTCTGACTTGACTGAGCTCACCTGGGAGACTCTTGTTTGGAGATTCTCATGAAATTGCAGTCAGATGTTGGTTGAGACTACAATAATCTCACGTCTTGGCTAGACTTGGACATCTAGGATGGCTACCTCATGGCTGGCAGTTGAAGTTAGCTGTTTTCAGGAATTTAACTGGAGCTGTCAACTGAGGTGCCCTACATATGATCTCTTCTATGTAGCTTAGGTTTTATGTTGTGTGGTGGCTGAGGTTTTAGAGGGAGCATACCAAAAATGAGTATTCCAAAAGATCCAGGTGAAAAGGAAGATTTCTAATGAAGATTTCTAGCATCGAAAGTCCCAGATCATAGTTTTTACCACACTGCATTAGCCAACTGAGTCACTAATTCCAGCCTAAATTCAAGGGAGGGGGAAAATAAGGCTATAGCTCTTACAATGCAGTAGCATGGATGTATAGAGAGGAGAGGAATTGATAGTGGTTATCTTGGGAGAATCTCACAGAGGTATTGCTTCTGTCTTGAACATGCTAAATGCAGTCTGTAGATACGTCATGATAGGTGTGAGTATTATGCACATCAATGTGGTCACAAATATCAATGGCAAATGGAAAATACAAATGAGATCATGTCAACCTTCCACTTAAAACCAACCAATATTCCCACCAATATTCCCACCCTGGCGATCGCCACCCGGGGGGCGTGTCCGGGCCGAGCCCGGCGCTCCCCGGGTGTCCGCATGGCGATCGCCACCCGGGGGGCGTGTCCCCGAGCCCGGCGCTCCCCGGGGTCCGCATGGCGATCGCCACCCGGGGGGCGTGTCCGGGCCGAGCCCGGCGCTCCGTGGGTGTCCCGGGGGCGATCGCCACCCCGGGGGCGTGTCCGGGCCGAGCCCGGCGCTCCCCGGGTGTCCGCATGGCGATCGCCACCCGGGGGGCGTGTCCGGGCCGAGCCCGGCGCTCCGTGGGTGTCCCAGGGGCGATCGCCACCCGGGGGGCGTGTCCGGGCCGAGCCCGGCGCTCGCCACCCGGGGGGGCGTGTCCGGGCGGAGCCCGGCGCTCCGCGGGTGTCCCGGGGGCGATCGCCACGGGGGTCATGTCCGGGCCGAGCCGGGCGCTCCCTGGGTGTCCCCAGGCGATCGCCACCCGGGGGGCATGTCTGGGCCGAGCCCGGCGCTCCGTGGGTGTCCCGGGGCGCTCGCCACCCGGGGGGCGTGTCCGGGCCGAGACTGGCGCTTCCTGGGTGTCCGCATGGCGATCGCCTCGGGGGGCGTGTCCGGGCCGAGCCCGGCGCTCCCCGGGTGTCCGCGTAGTGATCGCCACCCGGTGGGGCGTGTCCGGGCCGAGCCCGGCGCTCCGTGGGTGTCCCGGGGGCGATCGCCACCCGGGGGGGCGTGTCCGGGCCGAGCCCGGCGCTCCCCGGGTGTCCGCCTTGACAAAAGCTTTCCACATCTCTGTTTATTCTTTTGAATCCATAAAACGACCTTAAAAAAAGCATCGGGGCCAGCTAAGAAAGAATGCACTTTCTGGCCAGAGCACACAGGATTCTTTTGCCCAACAGGTTAAAGGGAGCAGAGCTGGCACAGTGGGAATGGCCCTGGTGCCCTATGAGGAGACCGGGGGAATGGGGTTGCGGAAATTCCCTAAGCCTCTTGCCACCTTCTCCTTTGCAAACCACACCATCCAGATCCACCAGGACTGGAGGCAACTGGGAATCACAGCCGTGATTTGGGACATGGTAAGCAAATCTTGAGGGGCCTCTGAAAACACCTGCAACTGATTATAAGACTGGTCTTTATTTAAAAAGAAATAAAAGAACAGCTTTGTTGAGATATAACCCATATACTGTACATGTCACCTAAAGTGTACAATGAACTGGTTTTTTAAAATAAATTCAGAGTGGTACAACCATCACCATGCTCAATTTTTAAATATCTTCGTGACCCATCCCCTCCAAAAAAAACTTCTACCCACTGGAATCACTTTCCTGATCATCTTCCCCAAAATAGATTGCACTTTAAAGGTGGGTAAAGGAAAGTTGAGGGAAGTTAAAACACTGCACAAAGGATATTGTAAGATGACAAAGCCCAAAGTGAAGATCATGTGTTTTCTTTAAAATATATATATATATTTAAAATTTCAGAAAGGGAGAGGGAGAGATAGATAGAAACATCAATGATAAGAATCACTGATCAGCCGAAACTGGTTTGGCTCAGTGGATAAAGCGTCGGTCTGTGGACTGGAAGGTCCCAGGTTCGATTCCGGTTAAGGGCATGTACATTGGTTGAGGGCACATACCCCGGTGGGGGGTGTGCAGGAAGCAGCTGGTAGATATTTCTCTCTCATCGATGTTTCTAGCTCTCTATCCCTCTCCCTTCCTCTCTGTGAAAAATCAATAAAATATATTAAAAAAAAAAAAAAAAGAATCACTGATCAGCTGCTGCCCACAGGCCCCTTACTGGGGATTGAGCCCGAAACCCAGGCATGTGTGCCCCTGATCAGAATCAAACCTGGACTCTCAGTCCACAGGCCGATGCTCTCTCCATTAAAAATCAATAATAAAAGAGTAATATGCAAATTGACCATCACTCCAACACACAAGATGGCCGCCTCCATGTGGTCAAAGATGGTTGCCCCCATGTGGACACAAGATGGCCTGCAGGGGAGGGCAGTTGTGGGTGACCAGGCCAGCAGGGGAGGGCAGTTAGGGGTGACCGGGCTGGCAGAGGAGGGCAGTTGGGGGAGACCAGGCCTCCAGGGGAGGACAGTTGGGGAGACCCACGCCTGCAGGGGAGGGCAGTTGGGGGGGACCAGGCCTGCAGGGGAGGGCAGTTGGGAGGGACCAGGCCTGCAAGGGAGGGCAGTTGGGGGAGACCATGCCTGCAGGGGAGGACAGCTAGGGGGGACCCAGGTCTGCAGGGGAGGGCACTTGGGGGCAACCAGGCTGGCAGGGGAGGGCAATTAGGGGCAACCAGGCTGGCAAGGGAGGGCAGTTAGGGGTTACCGGGCCAGCAGGGGAGGGCAGTTGGGGGCAACCAGGCCTTCAGAGGAGGACAGTTAGGGGCGACCAGACCGGCAGGGGAGGGCAGTTAGGGGCAATCGGGCCAGCAGGGGAGCAGTTAGGCATCAATCAGGCTGGCAGGGGAGTGGTTAGGGGGTGATCAGGCTGACAGGCAGAAGCGGTTAGGGGCAATCAGGCAGGCAAGCAGGTGAGTGGTTGGGAGCCAGCAGTGATAGATTGCGAGAGAGATCGGGCCTAAACGAGCAGTCGGACATCACTCGAGGGGTCCTAGATTAGAGAGGGTGTAGGCTGGGCTGAGGGACACACACACCCCACCCATGCACGAATTTCGTGCACCGGGCCTCTAGTTATATTGAGAATAAAATTCACATCTCTTAACATGGCCTGCAACATTCTATATGGTTTGCTCCATTGCAATTTCTCTGACCTCAATTCCTTCCACTATTTGCCCTGTTCACTTTGCTCTGGCCTTGATTTTATCAAACCATCCAAGCTCATTTCCACATTACAACCTTGTCAACTTCTACTGCTTATTCCTGGAAAACTCTGCCTCCAGTTGTTCATGCATCTTATTCCTTTACTTAATTCAAGTTTCTGTGTAAAAATCTCTTCACAGAGGACACCCCTTGGCCACCCTCTTTAATTGATTACCCGCTATGCTCCACTCAGTCACCATCATGTCATTGCTATCTGAAACTACTTTGTTCTTCTATCGTTTAGTTATAGGCATCTATTTCCCTCCCTCTCCCCCCTGGCCCCACCATGACTATAAGCCCAATTGGAGCAGGGACCTTACCTGTCTTGCTCACTTTCACATCTCCAGAACTTGAAATAGTGTATGACACATAGTGATACTAAGTACTTATTTTATAATAGATGAATAAATGTGGGCCATGCTCAAGTTTTCTTTTTAATTGCTTATAATTAGAAATAACTTAAATATCCATAAAATGTGTGAGTCTTATGCATAATTCTTTCAACTTTCTATTTCATCTATTACTATCCATCTGCCATGTAATTTAGAAAGAAGAGAGTCATGTTCCTTAACTTACCTTTATAACTCTAATCTATCAGTTATGTAGACTCCTATTGCTGCCACACTTGGCAGTGGTCTCTCTAGTAGCCTGTAGCATTCTTTGTTTCTGTTATGCTACATGAAAGAAAACAATACAAAAAAACAAAAACAAAAAATATTTTTTTGCACTTCTCATTTTCTAATCCAAGATGGTTTTAGGAAACTAAGGATGCAGGAATTAAAGAGAGAAGACAGAAAAGTTAGCACTCACTATCTTACAAGATTATTTTTTTTCTATTCTTTTTTTTGGGGGGGATTCCATAATCCAATCTCTGTTCATCATTTGACATCTGTTGCCTTAAAATTTACATGACAATTTCAGTGGACTAAACTTCCCTTAGACACCTATATCCTCTTCCTACTTTATGGCTTTATGGAATGCTGTGTCCTCTTTTATTGCTCCAGTTAAGTACCTTTCATCTCTGAACATTTATTTTGTATATCTGCTCATTTGGAAAGACTTACTCAGACCCCATCAAACCCTTTGCCAACCCTTTCTAAATTATTTTTTAATCTTTATCATTGAGAGTATTACATATATCCCATTTTTTCTCCCATTGACCCCTTGTAGCCAGCCCCTGCCCTCCACCTCAGGCCTCAACCACAATATTGTTTGTGTCCAAGGATTATGCGAATATGCATACAAGTCCTTTGTTCTTTGGTTGATCTCTTCCCACCCACCTACCCACTCCTACCTTCCCTTTGAGATTCGACAGTCTGTTCCATGCTTCTTTGTCTCTGGATCTATTTTGGTAATCAATTTATTTTGTTTATTAGATTCCACATATGAGTGAGATCATGTGACACTTATTTTTCTCTGACCGGCTTATTTCACTTAGCATAATACTAAATTAGGTCTTGTGTTATTAATTATTATACGGTATAGTAAGTGCTGTCTCCTCATCCAGCTATAAGTTCTGTGATGTCATGGGAGTCATTTTTTTTATATGACTATTAATTCTATTGTCAAATCTAAGCACATAGTACTCACTCAGTAAGTACTTAGTGAGTTGGATAAAATTAAATCACAGCAAAATGGAAACCAAGAAAATTGTAGGGAATTAGGATAGTGGTAGATAATGTCAAAAGGCTAAAAAAAGAACACTTACTGGCCTATTCCTTTTAGACACACTAATTTTATTAGTTCAGGCTCAATTATATGTGCTTTTCTAGAAATGTCACCATTGTCTCATATGTTAAGAAAAGAAACTGAAACTGAAGTTATTGAGAGGGCAAGCATGAAATCAGACATTTTTTGTACTCCTTTACCAACACACCCATTACTTCTCCTCTTACTTCTTTGCATTTTTCTTGATCAGTCTGTAGGATGCAGGTGCAGAAAGTCGGCACCAGGTGCACTCTATAATATTCTATGCTACCTCTGACAAAAGAGACTTTTCACCCATGTATTTTTATAATCATCAATTCTTTTCCATATCTATTTAGATGCAGCTACATTTATAAAATTATACCTTGGATGTGTGTTTTGGGGTGTCTTTTATAGGAATATAGAAATTGGATGTCATACCCATCTCAATAATTGAGCTTATTGGCAAAAAACTTTTCAACTTTAAAGGAAAAAAAATACTACATTTTGAGAAATTAAGTATATATATAATATACTTTAATTTTTTAAGGTAATATACTTTTAGAAAATCGATAACATGGTGCTTTTCCACTTTTTTTTTTTTTAAAGAAACTGAGAGGAGACACAGTCTGCTAGCAAGCTGGTTAAATCTTACTTTGTTCATTGCATACAGAGAGCAATTTGAAATTGCATCTAAGGAACCTTCAGTTCAGCAGAGCAATTCATCACCTTGTTAATAGCCCTATTATAAGGTCCCTTTGAAACACCCCTGTAATTGAAGCTTTCCAGGTGGGAAAAGCAACAAAATAACAGATTTAGCTCTGGCACAGGCTGCAATGCTTGCAAGGATTATCAGATATTTTACAATGTAGATTGATCCGTAATTGTAGAACAAGTTTTTCTGTGAAGTCTGAAAGATTTGGACCAGTTGGTGGTTGGAGATGATGGATGAAATAAATGAATGGAAAGATAAAACTAATGAATACTTGAATTATGACTGTAGTGGCTTGGAAAATCAAGGATTTTGCTTTCTGGTTTAAAATTTCCTATAAAGTAGAAGTGGCTGGTTAAGAAATACACACATTTCTCTGTATATATGTGTCTTTATTGCAAGAATGGGGATAGTATTGAGTCTCTTAAATACCACAAGTGATCTGTTGCCATGTGTACTACAGAAGTATCACACTGAATTTGGCACTAACCCTTTCACTTTCAGAAAGAGCACAAATACCCACTCTCCCCTCCAAATGCCCACCACTTCTCTCAGGGCATGCCTATTAGAGGCCAAGACAAATGTGCTGCATTTTCCTGCTTCTCAGCTGCACGGCTTACTCTGTAATCTAATGCCAACTCCCATAAAATTCAAGCTGTAGCAAGTAACCTTATACAATAGGTCATTCACACAGCTTTGTCCCTTTGAGTTTATGGGAACAGTACACTATACCTAGGCTTGGAACCACTCTCTTTGACTAATGGTAGACTCTTGGTCATCATTTGTGAAAGCCAGTTCTTAGGTCAGCCAGATAAAAAGAGCTTCTTATAGATTTTTCATGTCTATTTTCCCCCATACTTTGATACCCATGAGGAATATTCTCTTTTTACTTATACATTACATCTGTGCCTCATTTTTTAAATTTATCACATCCTGCCTCATATTTTAAATATTCATATAACTTCCCCATATTTCTCCTATTAGACTGAAAGCTCCCAAAGGACAAGGTGTTTGTCTAATCCAGCTTCTTAGGTATCAAAGAAATGAAAGGTTACTACACACAGTAGTGTTATTCCATACTCACTTAATTAACATATTAATGGACAAACAATTTTGAGAGACTGTATGGTACAGGTTCAACTTTGGATGAAGGAAACTGATGTATAATCAACTCAGGACTGAAGTTATACTGAAAGATTGACTGGCTCTGTAGAGATAGACATACCTTTGGAATTTCAGATCAGTTTCAGATACTTTGTTTTTAAAATGATGAGATGGATAGGTGGACTCTAATGAACAAAATAGAACAAAAGAGATCCAGAAACATGAAACATGGAACAGACTGAAGAATCTCAGAGGGAAGGTGGGGGGAGGGGCTGGGGAAAGATTAACCAAAGAACTTATATGCATATATGCATAAGCATAACCCATAACACAGACTATAGTGCAGTAGGCCTGGGGGGTTGTGAGGTGAAGAAGGTCATTGACGGGGAGGGGGAGCATCTGTAATATTTTCAACAATAAAGATAAATTTAAAAATAAAATTATAAGATGTAGACCACAGAGGCAAAGTTGCTTTCCTAAATGATGTAGCAGCAGCCAGTTGTTATCAAGCTCAATTCTCAAGACCCTAAGAAGGGCCCTAGTGGAGAAGAGTCTAGTGAAGAAGATACTATAGGAAGAAGCAAAATTCCTTATCCAACTCAGGAGAAACCAAGCTTCTAACCTTGAGCCCTCATATGCCCAAAGATTCTTAGACTGTCATACTTGGTCAAGACGGAGGGTGAGACAAAAGTATTGGAGCAGAGGAGCAGTACTGACCCTAACAAGACAAGTCTGAGCCTCCCAACACCAGCAAAGACTTTCACTGGCATGAGTCAACAAAGGAAACCTCAGCGACCCATTTAAGTACCAGCATGTCTCCATGACCAGTTTCTAAAGCTGTGTGGAGCTTTCCCTGGTGCTGCCACAGCACAGACCCACCCCCCTCTCTAATTTAGCATATTTTGCTCATCTAGATCTAACCTCTTTTTGTAAATCTAGTTGCTGAGAAACAGTACAAAAAACCTCTTTTAAAAAATGTTTTCTAATAGTAAATTTCACACAAGTTAGAAGTAGCTAGAATAGATGAACTCTCTTATTCACATCCTCCAGTACCAGTAAAAGACTTTTCTCAATGTCTGTACTTAATCATGCCTGATTGTGCCTTCCCAGTCCATCTTAGCATTTTGCCATGTGTGATCAATCCCCCAGTCTCAGCTCAGCCTCACCTGTAATTTAGTCTGATTCAGACCTCTGTCTGATTTACCATGAACTTACCAAGACATAGCTCCACCTCAATCCCAGACCAACGGCCGTAGATCTCTCTAGTCTGTCCATTCATTTATTTTTTTTTTCACTTTTGTTTCTCAAAGTT
This sequence comes from Eptesicus fuscus, assembly GCF_027574615.1. Lineage (NCBI taxonomy): Eukaryota > Metazoa > Chordata > Mammalia > Chiroptera > Vespertilionidae > Eptesicus > Eptesicus fuscus. The sequence goes on along the minus strand of NC_072482.1, from coordinate 19,792,392 downwards.
CCATTTCGCACCTATTAGGCACTCAGACACTATGCTGAATACTAGAAATTTAATCACTGATAACTCTCAGTTGCTGTCCTGATGGAGATAATGTCTGATCCAACTGAGGTGAGCTCTAAGTACTATAGGGTATTAGGAAAAAGAATGAGGGTCTGTTCCACCATGGCTAAGATGAAAAAATGGCAGCAAAGTTAGGGCTAAAGTCTAAATCTCAAGGGATTGCATTTCTATGATACCAGGTATCTACTGAGAAGCACACGATACCTTTGATTAGGTGCCTGTTATTTACTAGCCTAACAGAGCCAGACTTTTGAATAAAATAATGACTGCTCTATTGAAGTAGCACTGCGTATGAATGTATGACTCCTTCCAAAGAAGGTCAGATAGTAAGTCCTGGCTGAAATGGAGTCAGGGGAAAGTGCTGGGGAGTAAGAGCTTCACATAACTTCTAAACAAAGAGAATGATGATGCAGGGGAAACCACACAAAGTATGACTGAGAGACATGAGTTCCAGTATTGCCTCTGCCAATAATTAGCAAGAAACTTTTTTTCTCTAAATCTTGGGTTTTGATACTGTAAAATAAGAGAGTTGGGCTTAATCTTCTCTAAGATTTCCAATATGTCGCATGGCTATATTTCTCTCTGGCCTGATCTTAAGGCAGAGCAAGGGGCTGCCATCACCCCATGGCTGGGATTAGCTGTGTTGTGATCACTTACTAGACTCCAGTTTCTGGTTGTTGACACTAAACTATATTATGGGATTTTCCCCAAAACATTGTCTTGTAATTTCTCATAACCATATCACAGATGGAACTCAGATGCTCTCTCATGCATCATCTCTTTCCACTGCCTGGCCACCTGGAGCAAGTATTAGTGTTTTCATGATTTTAGAAGAGAAAACTGAGGCTATGACACCACTGAATAGCATTTGAAAGGTAATTGTCTTTTCCAGTGCTTCTCAAGGGCCTATGTATAAGCTGCTTTTCTGAAATGGATGCTATCCAACCACCTTTTTCTTTCTTATATTTGTTAGAGCTGATGTTAGAATAGGGTTGGTCAGTAGTATGATAAGTGTAGATGCACCTCACGCTATAACAAAGATGCATGCTTGAATAGTTGTGTACAAATAGTTCTTTTATTCAGTATTCAATATGCTGAAGATCTCTTCAATGACAAAAAAATTTTCATACAGTAAATAATTACACCTCATGGCAGACGCTGCCCCCAATGGTTTGTTCTGGAAACTTAAAATTTCTACTAGAATGTGTGCTGAAGTAGAAGCATGGCTGCATTCTAATAGGGTCCACATAGCTTCCGGGGAGAACATCCCTTTCTCAGTGATACCCTGCTGAATCTGGGGTGCAGAACCATAGGCCCCTTGCTTTGTTTAATGCTTCCTTCCTGCTCTAGTGCCTGTATTTCTTGACAGCTGTGCTGTTCTTACATCATTTTAAGTAAATTAAAATTATTAGTGTAGTTTTAATAGCCAGTGATCCCTGAGGCCAAGTAACAAACAGTGCAATTTGAAGAAAATTGGATAAATAAAATAAGGAGGAGACAAATGAAACAATAGTTCAGAAAAGGAATGAGAAAAAGATTAGCCTATTAGCAAGGCCATCAACACTAAAAATTAGAATAATAATAGTGTATTACTTCAAACAGGAGCCAGCACACAGGACAAAACTGGTTGGTGCTGATAGTGCTTTGATTTTAAGAACACCAGGAGGACCTCCAGGCCACCCATCTTCACCAGCCTGGCTTCCGTTTGAGAGGGTGTGACTGATTCTTTGGTCTCCACTAACCAGCCCCTTAGGAGGGGCAATCCATTATGCCTTATTTAACTTACACCATTGTGGACAGGAACGTTTTATTTATGTTTACCACTTCCATTTCACTTGTAAATAGGATAGTTGTGCCAATCTATTTGTTTAATCTTTTAGGTATCCATAACATCATGATCTCTGCTTCCAGAAAACAGTTACCAGGGACATGAAAGATACATATTTTTAAGACATGAAAAGAGAAAAAAGATTGGGCAATGACCATCTGCAGATGTAAGCAGATTTCAGTAGTGGGGAGAAGAGAGGGGTCCTGGGGTAAGGGGTTTTCCCAAATGCCACCGGAATGCCTTGCTGGGTTTTAGACCTTGGACATGTTGCTTAGCTTCTGTGAACATCAGGCTCTGCATCTGAAAACAGGGCTAAAAGAAGGATCTCTTTTAGAAAGATCTTGGGATGATTTAGACATCACATACACAAAGTACTTAACGCAGGGCCTGAAGTACAATAAATGCACAATAAAGGTCAGCCATTATTATCATGTCTTTTTTTTATGCAGAAATGGGGAGAATCTTTGGGATTAAAGAAAAATGTACAGAAGGTTGGGTTTAGCAATCCTAGAGGCCATGCTAGCTATTTTCTGTGTTTGTGAAGGTCTAGGTTAAATTAGCCCTCTGCGATACAGAAATAGTAACAGCCAACATTTAGTGAGAGCTTTCTTTGCCCTGGGCACTGTTTACATGCTTTCTGTGATTTTCTCAAAATGACTCTGATTAGACGCTATCATTGCATAACCATTTCACAGATAAGAAAACTAAGACATGGAACATTTAAGGATCATGCCCAAGATAACAGATTTGCACAGCTAACACAGGGTAAACCCAAGGCATGAATTCCCAATGCAGTCTTGCAATGGATGCCTTGCCTGCTGCCAGCATGCCACCCCATGACTATCGGCGGCTGAAGTTCAATGCCATGGCCTACCTAAGCTGCCCCGTATAGTCCTACTTTTGTGCAGAGTGTGGACCCCAGTGTGGAGCTGGAGGGCTGGAGAAGAGGCACATTTCCCTAATCCACTGGCCTAGGGTTTTCACATTCTCACCAGAGCCCTGCCTGAGCCAGGGCAGGCTCGGGGCCTGAGCTAGCCCTTCTTCCTTGTCTTGCACACACTCCGCCTCTGGAGCCAAGCTCAGCTCCTCCTCTACAGCCAGTGTTCTGTTCTCCAGGAGGGTGTGCCCAGGAAAAGACTAATCATCTGAAAGTGTTGGCCATGGGAACGGATGCCCTGGTGTCACTTGATCAAAGAAGACAGAGCTGTTAATGTACCGGAGCATGCTCACTGCGGAAATGAGTCACACTACAGAGCCTGGATGCTGCAGCATCATTCGGAAACTGTAACAGAACTCAAGGGCCACTCTCAAGTGGCGGAGAGCTTGGCAGATGGCCAGGAAAAGGTGGGAGGGTGCCAGACTCCTAATGAAAGGATGGCTTCACAGTCTGGCCTCTTGCTATAACTGTCTCTCCTGCTTTCTCTTTTTAAAGCTATTTTTCCTATTATAAATAATGCCATCAAATGAAGACCATTGTCTTCCCTTACACACAAGAGGCCCATTCAGAATCTTCAGCAGTCATGAAAGGAAAAGCACACACAATAAAAAAGATACGGGGTGTGGTGTGTTCCATCAGGAGGGAAGTGGGAGGTGAAGGAGGGAGGGGAAGAGCTGGGCCGAGTGAGGAAAAGCCCACTGTGTACAACTTGCCCAGCCAGTTGGAAAATCTCTTGTGAAATCTTGCAGTTAATGCTGGTTCACAGGGAACAGCAGGAGGCACAGAAAGGTGAGACAGATGCAGGGAACTGTGCTCATGGTTTCTAATACCTTTGGGAGACAAAAAATAATAAGTAGTATGATGATCGATGCAAACAGGAGAACAGATCTGGTGACCAAAAGGGCATATTTTCTGTAGCCTTTGGCACAAAGATATCACTCCAATTAGCCTTCGTTTTCCTGGGCAGCATTTAAATGAGTTTCTTTGCCATTTTGCAAGGTAGACGGGCAATCAGCTGGTGTTTTTATTATTATTATTATTATTATTATTATTAAAATAAGACTATTGAGAAAGTTTAAAATCCTTTTAAGGATAGATTTTTCATACTATTAGTTATATTTTTACATTCAGGCATCAACACCAGATTGGCCAATACCAAACTTTTCTCTTTAATTCTTAAAACACAGCTGTTACATTTCAAGGAGAGGAAAGAATGAGGGAAGGAGATAGCAGGGCATATTGATTAAAAGAGAAGAATCTGGAACAAGACTACTTGGATTCAAATGAATCCCATTGTTCATTAATGTGAAACATTGGGCAAGTTACTCAATATCTCTGTGCCTCTGTTTATCATTTATAATTTGGAAATAATAGTAGAAAGTACCACAGAAGATTGTTGTGAAGATTATATGAGTTAGTATAAGTGACGTATTTAGAAGAGTACTAGTACCTGGCACATCCTACGTGCTAAAGAATCATTATCAAATAGAGGACCAGCATCTTCCCTTATATTGTCACATAAGATAATCCAGGAGCAGATATGACATGCAATGGTTCTGACCTGAGTTTTCTCCTGTCGATGTACCACACTGTGAATGCTTAAGATTTTATTCAGAAGAAAATGCAAATCATACCTCTTTCTTCTCTATGCCTGTGAAGCAGTTGAATGTAACTTGTCACCCAGGTTGGACACAGAAGTGCCAACCACAAAATCTTTACTCACTCTTTATTCACTCTTCTTGTCATTTAGCCAGATTTATCATAAGGATACACTAAATCAGGATGGTCACCACAAGCCCCATTATTAGAGGCTTTAGTAACATCTGATCAATAACCTCAGAAGAAAGCAAATGAGTTCTAAGAAAAGGTCTTTGAATCATATACCATATTCTATGACTTTTACCCCAAATCACCAAGAAAAATGAAAAGATTGCTTCTTCTTTGAGATTATGGATTATGCTCTGATGAAATTTTCCCCTTGAAAGTTATCTCTTCCTATATTTTAAATATCATTCCCTATGTACAAATGTTCACCATGCCATAGTGAATCTCATTAGCAATGAGACTGAGCACTACAAGTACATTAATTATTGAGGCTGCTTTCTATGAGAGACAGCCTCTATCCACCACTGTGGCCATGTCCTCATTGTTCAAGCTATCTCGCGATGGTAAAGCTAACATGTTGCACTGCCCATAGAGTTTTAGACTGCCCTGAGTGCACCAAATGTACCAAGCATTTAGACCCATCTACATTATTACACATATAAGATGAAAGCTAAAGAAACCTGGACATATGGAAACCTATAAAATTGCTTTAAATGTGGAGAGAAAAGAATTCTGAATCTCAAAGGAAAAAGTTTTACATAGTACAATATTGCTAATTCAAGTTAATACTGGAGAGTGAAGATCTGCATAAAAGCACCATTGAGTCCATGCCTTGTAGTATGGCTCTCCATAAGAGAACTCCAGCCCCCTGAGTGTTCTTGGAAAATTTTCAGGGGTAATTTTAGTTGCCCCCGTGATTGGATGTATTATTGGAATATAGTGGATGAGGTCCAGGCATCTGATGTCCTGCATTGTGTGGAGAGCCAGACCCAATGAAAAATCCTACCTCCCTCACAACTTTGTGTCTTGTACTGGATGTTTGCATAGGCAAAGATCTGGTCATGTGCTAGGCATGTTATTTCTACATCAGTTAGGGTTATTTTCCTCTTCCTCTCATAATATGCTAATAAATCTAGTCTGTTATTATGTAGCTTGGTGCTAGTTTTTAGTTTAATGTTTGCTTCCACCTCTGTTCTTTCATTTTCCTGTATAGTTTGACTGAAATGGCTTCTGATCTTTTTATAGCTCTTAATCGAGGGGTAGTCATTTTAAGCATCCAAAAAAATCTAATTCATCATTACGACTTCCAGTATAGTCATGCCTAAGATTTTCCAAATTCAAATATGTATTACTTTATTATTAAATGTTTTCTTGCTATTTCTCCTTTATAAAAGAACATATTATTAATATTTAAATTATACATGAAATCATTTTTATACTTATGAATTTTCAATTTAGAATAGAGGGGTATATTTATAGCATATTATACATATCCTACCTAATAATAGACAAATATGCAAATTGACCGTACCTTCGCTATGCCCACGATTGGCCAGGAGGCGCAGAGGGGCGGGACTCGGGGTGGCCAGGGTGGCCAATTAGGCTGGCGGGACGCTGAGCTCGCATCGCCAGTGGCGGCGTGAGCTCAGCATCTGCGCCATGGCTGTGAGGCGGCACAGAAGGGGCCTCTGGGGCAACAAGCCCACGTTCCGCCATGGACCATCAAAAGCAGGGGAGCTGGGTGCCTGTCTGCTCCGGCACCAGGCCTTTCAGAAGCCTCTGCCGTGCAGGAGGCTTCTGAAAGGCCTGGCGCACCAGCAGACAGGCACCCAGCTCCCCCGCAATCGAAAGCGAAAGCAGGGGAGCTGGGTGCCTGTCTGCCGTGCAGGAGGCTTCTGAAAGGCCTGGTGCACCAGCGGACAGGCACCCAGCTCCCCCGCGATTGAAAGTGGGGAGCTGTGTGTCCGCTCCAGCACCAGCAGACCCCCTGCCATCAAAAGTGGGGAGCAGGCTGCTAGCAGTGTTCACGGAGCGTGCTAGGCTTTGCGGAGCAGTGGATATGGCCTGGATGGCAGGTTAGGCCTAGGGGACCCTACACGTGCATGATTTAATCATGCACGGGGCCTCTAGTATTACATAAATATACTATAAATTGTTATGATGTGTGTTGAATATATATGTTTTGTTTTATGGATTATATATTTACATATATGAATGTCATGTATAAAACATTTAGTATAGATACATATGTCACATGTTATAGATATGTGCTATATAGGTATGTATATTATATAGGTATATATATTATATGGGTGGTATAATATTATTTATGTTATATGCTTATCTATTCACATCAATGTGCTACATATATGGATATATGTGCATTCCATGATCATAATGCATGGGTATATGCATGTTACATATTACATGTCATATCCATTATACACATATTATGTGTTTGCATAACAAATGTTGATGTGTGCACATATGTACTATATGGGTTTATGATAGATTTCAAATACACATACATATGTGCCTTACACATATACATGTTCATTGCTTTGTACATTCATGTTATATATGTTTTATATATTATATAACAGAAAGGGGAACTTACCTATAATACTTTTTAGGATGAGATCCTCCATGAGAGTAAAGTAGTTGGAGAGGCCTTGCTGTGATATTTATTTATTATAATCTCTTTCCTTAAATGGTTAGTGATGGGTTTGTAACTTTTAGCATTTGAGTCACATTTTCATGGTGTGTTTCAAGTGAGATTTAACAAGTCTAGAAAGATTGAAAAGATGGGAGTTATAAGAATGAGATGATGTATTATTATTACTGATTCATCAGTACTAACTTGACTGAAGCCATGTTGGAAACGAGAGCATTCTAGTCAGTTTGCTTACATCCCCATCTTTTCCCATTTGTAGGTCTGAGACAGAGGCAAAAAGGCCCATAAATATCTCTGACTCTCATTTGTATTTTTACATATGCATGTTATTCAATTTCATTTATCCAGCTAAGGCTACCATTAGAAGTTCCCAAAGAGACAGAGAAAACAAAAGAGTTAGAGAAATTAGAGATATAAATTCATCCTTAATATCTGAAATACACTATAGGTAGACAGGCCCCCAAGCCTCTTGGGACTGTCAGCTCATGCTGAGTCTGTCCTCAGTCTCCTCAGAAATTCTGCCAGTTGACTGACACCATGTGAATCTTCCACCTCCTTACCTTGACATATCAGTTACTGCATTATTACAGACACAGACCTAACTCCTGTTGATGCTAAGTATGACTCAGATATTAGAACTTCCGGTGGACCAATTATTCCCTGCCATGTGGTTAACCCTGAGATCAGCAATAAATTGTCCTTCCAGGCTTCATCTGGTAAGAGTTTTAAAATGGGATTTCTTAGCAGATTATCAAGGCTGTGGAAGTCTTTGACTGAGTCTAGTTGTAGCCTAGTCAAAGCTATGAGATATATTCAGGCCATGCTCTTCTTTTGTGTGTTGACTTTTAGCCTTAACTAAGTAGCAATTTTGCTTCCCAAAGACTTACTGAGAGCTTATAAGATACTAGAGGCCTGGTGCATGAAAATTCATGCACTGAAGGGGGGCCCTTCAGCCTGGCCTGCCTCCTCTCACAGTCCGGGAGCCCTCAGGGGTGGGAGGTGTCCCGGCGATCAGGGGAAGGCAACACCCCCATCACACTTCTGCTGCTGCCACTGCCAGCAGCACAAGCCTCAGCCGGCCCTGGTTACCTGAGCCTTGGGCAGCCCTGGGCGGCTGGGCAACCACCATCCTAGGCTTGCCTGTGCCTTGGGCCAGCCCTGGGCGGCTGGGCGGCTGGGGGGCTGATGGCAAGTCTGGCCACACCACACACTTGTCCCCTCACCACCCCGCAGGGCTGAAAGGACTGGGGGACTCCGACGGGGCTAGGGGGACTGGGTGCCGCCATCTTGTGGCTATGGGCACCACCATCTTTGTGACGGCATTATGGTCAATTTTCATATTCCCTCTTTATTAGATAGGACAGTTTGTTCTTCATTTGGTTGTGGAGGGTAGCCTTGCCTAGAGGTGACCATAGCAAGGACACTGAGGGGAAAGACATCATTAAGAGATGCTGAAGCCAGATCAATTATTAACCTGAAATAGTCAAACCTTTAGAAGATGTCAGATCTTTAGATCACCCACATTTAGGCTGCAAGGCAATCAAATAGGTAATTTGGAGCCTATAGGAAAGGGATACAGTAAAAGGTATCAATAATTTCTTTGATATGTACTAAGAGCCAGAGATCCTACCCTTTTGAGTACACAATGACAACTTTAAAGTCCCCGAAGTGACCTGTGTAGTCCCAATTGATCCACTATTCTGCATTAGTCTAAGTGCATTGCAAGGACTTCTTTGACACATTAAAAGTGGAGCCTGACTGGTGTGGCACAGTGGTTGAGCCTTGACTTATGAACCAGGAGGTCATGGTTCAATTCCCAGTCAGGGCACAAGCCCGGGTTGTGGGCTTGAGCTCCAATGTGGGGAATGTAAGAGGCAGACAGTCAATGATTCTTTCTCATCATTGATGTTTCTATCTCTCTCCATCTCCCTTCCTCTCTGAAATCACTATATATATATATATATATATATATATATATATATATATATATATATATATATGTAGTTTAAAATAGTGGCTGCTGGCCTTAGCTGGTTTGGCTCAATGGATAGAGCTTTGGCCTGCCGACTGCAGGGTCCTAGGTTCAATTCCAGTTACAAAAGCACATGAGGGAGGCAACCAATCAGTGTGTCTCTCTCACATTAATGTTTCTCTCTCTGTCCCACCCCCTCCCTTCCACTCTCTCTAAAAATCAATGGAAAAAAATATCCTCAGGTGATTAACAACAAAGTTGCTGCTTGTAACACTGGGCTGAAAAGGGTGTGTGTGTGTGTGTGTGTGTGTGTGTGTTTTGAGATGGTTCATAGTGTATGATCCATTAGAAATATTCACATCTATGGAATGGAAAAGGTCTGAATCATAATATCTGTTTCTCTTTACTCAAAGCATTCATTAAGATTAGACTCTAGTGAAATAATTCATGGAATAGCATTGTACCTTCCCTTCCTTTCCTTTCACTCAGAGAGAGGATGTAAATAAACAAAAAGAAGCACACTTCATCCTCTGTCAAATGTGTTACTCTCAGACTGGATTCTTACTCAGCTATGTAGAGCTCTCCTGGTCAACAAAGAAATGCATGGAAAGCCCTCCTGCTGCCAGTGATGGAGAGCCTCACGCGGGAGCAGGGAGCTGATGCTCCATGTGGTGATAGTATGAGCTCCGATGAAAGGAAGAAGGCTTTCAAGGGCTCCTAATGTTTACGTTTTATAGAAATGACCTGTTACAGTGTTTCTGCTTAAGAGAGGACAGAAACACAGACTGTGCCTTATTTAACTTTATATCTGAGTACTTCTTGTAATACGTGTACTGAGTAGACACTCAAGAAATAGTCCTTGACTGAATGAACCTGTAAATGAATGACTGAAGGTCACTGAGCCTCCATCTCTTCCTCAGTAAAAAAAGGGGATAAGAATGACTTTCTCTGGGTTTCTGTGAGCACTTTGTAAGATAATATACACAATGTACCAAACTCACAGAAGATGCTCAATAAATATTAATGCTCATCCATTGTTCCATTCAACTCCTCACCTGGTTGGAACTAGGGAACGTGTTGCACTGGGCCAGAGACATGGTGTGCATGAAGGATTCAGGCAGAGTGAATCCCATCTATTGAGATCATTAGGCTTATGCAGATTTCAGCATAATATTAGTATTCATCAGCCTCCACTACTGTCTGTTATGACTTTGTGTTTGTAAAGACCTGTCCCTCCCCTCTGAACCTGGGACATATTGACTTTAATTGAGTATGGTCATTGATGTCAGAATAAGTCCCTATAAAGCTCTTTTTTATGCCTATTTACTAGTATATATATATGCCTTTTTTGCCTCTGAATATCCTCATCTTCTCCAGTTGTGCTTAAATACTCCAAAAATGATGCCCAGTCTACCACATGCATTATATATGTTCCATTTGCCACTCCACATCCACTTCCCACTCCTATCCATCCTACTCTGCTCAAGGACAACATCAATGGGTTCCTTGCTGGCATTTGCAGGTTATATCCAACCACAGAGGTGTGTGTGAGTGTTGCAGTGGGAGGTGGTGGAATGTAATGGCACTGCGATACATTGAAGGAGAAGAGGAGAATGGTATTCTGATATTTGTTCCCAAATTCTCTCCCTGCTGTCATTCCAGTTGACTATCTGCATACACCAAAAGCCACAATGGCTGCCAGGCAGCCTTCTATCTAGGTTCTGGTAACTTCTCACTCCCTTGTGTTGGAGAGTGGGAATTTTTCAGCATTCCAGAGAGGCCGTGGACTATGCCCCAGATAGAGATGTCAGTGCTGACACTAGGCCAAGCCTTGAGATATGGTCTCATGGCCCCTTCCCAGCACGTAGGCTTCTTTCACAGAACACTGTCAGCTTTCTGAAGAACAGGATGACCTTGTGAATAACATGGTTGTCATTGGCATGATCCTGACGTTGCTTGGGAAAAACTGTTTTGTCTTGGGTTACTTGTTCTGCAAAAACCGGATGTGGTTAATGTGCTTAAAAGCGGTCCTACACAAAGGGTCGCTGCTGCTCTCTGGTCTCCCTGCGTGGAGAATGGCAGAGCAGTCGCCGGGTCATCCGGCCGCCCGGCTAATAAAGGTTCCCTAAATTTTAATTTGGTCTGGGCTCCAGTGGTCATTCACTCGCATCCGCTCTACAACACCTTGCCCATTCAGTTTAGGATTGGTAATGGCTCCCCTTTTTAAAAAAAATTAGCAAAAGACAATAATTCAGTGGACTTGCACAGACATTGCCATCAACTAGTAAGTTAATAATGGACTCAGAAGCCCAGGAAGAATTTCAAGAGATCACCTAGTCCTTTCTTTTTACAAAGCTGAAGCTAATGAACAATGATCTATATGTAAAAATGTAAATACTGTAATAATTAAATTATAACATAGATGCTGACATTTTTTCTCTTGATGTTAACACTACTTGACTTTGCTACAGAATGCATGTACTTTTTAAAATTTTTATTTTTCAAGTACAGTTTGCATTTGACATTATTTTCTATTCGTTTCAGGTGTACAGCATAATGGTTAGACAATCTTATACTTTACAAAGTGCCCGCTTCTCCCCCAACCCCCACTATTTTAGGTATCCACCTGGCGCAATACACAATTATTACTATATTGTTGACTATATTCCCTATTTTTTACTTAGGTCAAATGTGAGGGGCAAATCTCATCTAGTGAAAGAGAATGAGGAGGAGGAGGAGGAAGAGAATGTAGAGGAGGAGGAAGAGGAAGGGGAACGAGAGTTAAGAAAAAATAGGATAGAGTGGGCAAAGTTATGACAAGCCCTCAACTACTTAATTTCTTTCTCTAATTTTCAGAGCTTCAAACTTCCTAGATATACATGGAAATGAGTATCTCCTCATTGTGGTGCTGGGGAACACACATTTCAGTGAACTTCAGATTTCATTAATTATTCCGGTGCAATGTTATTATAAACTGTTGTTGATTATCTACTCTTCTGGGCATGTGGCTGATGCCAGAATGTCAGTTTTATATTAAAAGGATGTCGTTTGTGAAAACTAAATACAGAAATAAAGTATGTGTTTAATTATGGCTTTAATCTTCCCTGAGCTCAGTTTTTAGAAAGGTGGGGGATGGCGTGCTGAAAGCCTATGGGTTTAATAATATTTTCCTAAAATGATTCGTATTCCTATACGGAGTATTAGTAAACATCCGTTTGTGTTAGTAATTAACTTTAATGGTTTGATATTATTTTACCTCTCCTGATTATATGTTCCAGTCCAGATACTTATAAACTAATGGTGCCATCTATATATTTCGATGAATTTTTAAAAAGCCAAATGCAACTGCCCACTGAGCAGACAGCTACAAGAAAATAACCAGGCAGGAAAAAAAAAATGATGGGGGAGTGAAGGAGATGAGGAAGTGAGGGGCCGGGCGGGGGGAAGAGTGTATTTGAGAAGCTGGGATGATAAAGAGAGAATTTTTAAAAGTGAGAAAAATACATTAAAAAGACAAACTAAAACAAACACAAACCCATCACATTCAGGGAGCAGGAAAAGGAGAAGAGGAAAGCCACACAGAGCTGGACCAAGGCCAGGCTGCCTCACACTCTGCCACAGGAGCACAGAAGGATCCCCAGTCTCCCTGTGACTGACAGTCCTAAGCAGAGTGGTTGGACCAGGCTAATACTCAAAGCCGGCTCTTCATAGGGAGCTGCCGAAGGTAAAAGGAAATGTCAGAAAATTAAACCCATTGCTAAAGGGTATGTTTGTTTTACTAGTTCCGGGGAAGCTTTGTTTCACTTAGCAAGTCCCCGTTAATAATGACAATGTTCTCAACATTTCCTCTTTGGCCTTCAACAGCTCAGTGCTGTGCGCTGCGTTCTTTTTCTGTCTCTGCGGTCCCTCTCTTGGATGGGATGCCACCCCTATAAAGACAGGCTGCCTCCTTATCCACAGAAGGAAGATCGCTGCTGCTGGATGGGGGTCCATTCCCCCCCCCCAACCCCCATTTGTAGAGGAAGGGGAGAGAGAGGGGGGGAAATGCACAAAACACAAATGGGTATTAGTGACTTTAAAAGGCTGATTGTGTCTGGTTTCAGAAAAACACATTCTTCTATCTTTTTAGAGAATAGTGAGCTGGTATTTTTTAAAAAGGCATAGTTTCTGAAATAGGTCAAATGTTGAAACAGCATAAAAATTATGTTTTATTCCTTTTCTGTTTCACCCATGGCCTTGGTAGGCTGGCTGACTTAGCCCCACTTAGGTTTCAGATTCCAGGAGTGCCCTTGAGTTCTAATGATAACTGTAATGACATTGTGTGGGTTCCCCACTGCTTAAACAAAGACAGAATTTATGATGCGCCTCAGAGCATCAAGAATGGATGTTAGAAGGCATTAATATTACTATTTTTATCACTATTTAGTGAGCAGTGCTGGAAGACATTAATATTACCATGATCATTATTACGGTGAGATAACGAAGAAGCGGAACTCCATGTGGCAAAGAGATTGTTGAGGGGGGAAAAATAGATGAGCTGATTTTTCCTCTAAGTTCTTTAAATCAGGCTTAACTAGAAAAATAATCGCAGTGGCTAACAGAGTCAGGAGTCAGGGTAATTAAGTGGGTAAATGAGGCCCGTGTCATTTGAATTTATGCATTTTCCTTCATCCCTTTGTTTGCTCTGCCTTTCTCTTCACTGGGTCTCCACCACCACGTTGTTTATTCATGGAGGGCATGCCACAGTTTTTAATACTGGGGGGGAAATCTGAAACCCTTCATCCGACCGGCCAACATGTAGACTGGAGAGAACACAAGGGGATCAAAGTGATATGAAGACAACAGGGGTTTCATTAAAATGTTCCGTTCTCTGCCTGAGGACAGAACAGTGAGAAAAGGGTGAAAAAAAAAATCATCTAGCCCAAACAAGTTTAACTTAAAAAAAAAAAAAAAGCAACGAACCACCTGTGGTCTCCTTGGAAACAGGCAAGCACACCCTCCAGCCACCTTTTAATGAAACCCCAGAGCCCCTTTATTAATTTATTAAAGAATCTATTTTCTGAAGACTCATAAACCCCATATAACTCATATTCCAACACATCCCTGCTATGCTAATGGCACTCGCTTCTATGAATAATTAATTATTTAATTAGTAATAATTAGAGGTTGTTGTATAGGTCAAACCATTGGACTGACAGCATGCTATTGTCAAAATGTCACTTGAATTAACGGAACAGCATTTAAACCGGGAGTGATTCATCATTTAGGGTGGTGACTTACCTCCCCACTCCCCCCTCCTCCCCCCAAATATCTTTTACAGCATATGGCATTTTAAGATGTGTATAACATGTAAAATGGAGCATTTAATATTGAGCACTCTACAGAAAGTGTGTAGCCTTCCATACTTCGTTAGACACACAGAACAGGCTGATTTCAGTAACTGAATTTATGACATTCCGTCACGACAGCAAGAGTACTTGAGTTTACACCACTTACATATCATTTCTAAGACTCCTTTTATGTCACTGGACCCAAGCACTCATAAAGAACAAATACACTCAAAGGGAATTATTGTTCAAATACATTGAAATACATTTGTTGAATGGCTCTGGTAAAATAACCCTTAAAGATGATTATTCTCAAACAGTCTCGTATTGTTGTGCCACTTCTCTGTGCTGTCAGGTCTTCACTCCGTCATTTGCATTCAGTCCATACTCTGTACTCCAACCCTGCTGACCGAGAAACTTGATCCACACCATACAGATAGAGGACTGAGAGTGGTCTTCTTGAGCTGGGAGCCAGGCTTGGCACTCCTTGGAAGTGTCACTCCAGCCTTCAATTAAGCTCTTGATGCCGCAGTGTCTTCATTTGTCACTTGGAACCCTGGAGAGCAGCTACCTTGCGAGGATGGATGAGATGAGCTAAACACCCGACTCATAATGAGCTTACAATCAATGAGAACTATTGTTACTTTATATTTCACAATATCACTTTTCCATACCCCGAAGAATAGTATAAGTTAGACAAGGTAGACATTTATTTCCTCATTATTCTGATCAGGAAACTAAGCAAGGCACAGTATATTTGATCCTCTAAGCCAAGGGTCACAAACTTTAGAGGGAAAGCTAATAAATATTTTCAGCTTTGTGGCCCATGTGGTCTCTAATGCAAAAGCAGCCACAGAGAATATGTAAAAGGATGAGCATGACTGTGTTTCAATAAAACTTTACACACAAAAGAAGGCTGCAGACTGGATTTGGCTATGGGCTTTAGTTTGCCAACCCCTGGTCTAAGCCATGTTAGTAGCATGTTACACATAGCAAGTGTTCAGTAAATACTAGTTGGATTAATTAAATAATGAATGAATGAACACATCCAGGATAAGACTCCTGGTATTAATCTTAGTGCTTATGGCCCACATAGTGTCCCATTAATTAAACTTACAGTATCTAAACCAGAATAAAATTCACTTTTTTGGTTTTCATATACAAAAATTTCACCTGTTAGTATGTTGATGTAGATACTCTAAAAGAATCCTATAGTGAAAACTTTTAACAAAGCAAATAGACTTTAAAAAAAAAAGTCCAAATGAATAGACATTTAAAAATATGTACAATGTAGTGTACATATACTGGCTTCAGCTTAGAGCTGACCTGTAGTATGAAATAGAAGAATTTACCTTCTATCTTAAAAGAGCACAATTTATATTGTTCATCCTTCTACTCATCTTCTTCTTGGCTGTAGCAAAAGATTCCAAGGGCACTGAAAGATGAAACAGAGGGCCGGAGACCATGGGATACCAGGACACAGGCTTTATTGGAGATCACCCTGCCGGCCGCCTTCCAGAGGGGAAAAGGGAAGAGAGAGAGAGAGAGAGAGAGAGAGAGAGAGAGAGAGCGTGCCGGGGTGAGAGTGCCTTTTAAGGGGAGGAAAAGAGGGGACGGGGCTTAGGGTACTCAGCCCATGCTGATTGGTTGTTTCATGTAAGGTACATGGTTAGGGGCCTAGGGATTTAGGAATTGGGGGCTTAGGGTATATGGCAGGTGCTGGTTGGTGGTTCAATGTACAGTCCATATAAGGTGTTCAGGAATGTCCGGCTGCAGGTGGAGTTTACGTCATACTCCATCCATCAGTTGGGGGAAGGTAGGATCTATCAGGCACTAGAAGGAGAGAGCCTGGACTCGGGGTTGTGTCCCTTTTCCTCTCATCCCAGCTGGAGCCCCAAACTTCCCTTCATTGTTTTCCACACATTCTAACCCCCACCCCGCCCCGTCCTCCACAGTCCTGCCTTCCTTGTGATTCTTCACAGCCTCCCAGATGGACAGGCAGTGAGGAACTTTTTATGTAGAAAAAGTCAACGAAGTTGTCACCAAAGCCTTTGTATCACAGGTAATCAGTCAAAATGGACCCTGTATAAACTTTAGAATAATAACAGAATACACAGGCAATGACCCATAATAATTTTGGGAATTTTATAAACAAAGATATTCATAGGAGAACATTTCTGATAAAAGAGATAAAAATGAACAGCATCAAGGAGTTAGAATGTACTACGGGGAAGATACTGCCAGTAATTTCCATGTGTTTGTCGGCAATCTGAACTAAGAAATTATAACAAATATATATCCAATCATCCTTTTCTTCTAATGATTAAATATCAGAGGCATGGGTTATTAGAGATATGGCAACTGAAAAATCAGTGTATATCTTTTATAAATAACTGGATGCAGAAAATACAGTTGTACATTTGTGGGACCAGCAATGAAGTAAGTGTCAGATCAGAGTTAACTGAGCCATAAAAAGCACTGTGCCCGTAAAGTACATAAACATACAACTAAATGCAGTTGGAAGTTGAAAATCACAAACTTAGAAACACATAGTTGCTATTTCACAATTTCTGTGGTTCAGGAGTCCAGTCACAGCTTAGCTGTGTCCTCTGCTTAAACTTACAAGGCTGTGTGTAATAAAGGTGTTGGCCAAGGGCTGGGTTCTCATCAGAGGCTCAACTGGAGAAGGACCCTCTTCCAAACTTCTTGAGGTTGTTGGCAGAATCCATTTCTTAATGCCTGTGGGATACATGGCAATTTACTTCTTCAAAGTCAGCAATGAGGAGAGAGCGACTCTCCAGCAAGTGTGCTAGCAAGACAGTCTGTGTAGCATAATAATTAAGAGGGGGGGGGGGGGTAAGGGACATCCCATCACTGTTGCCCATTCTGTTGGTTAGAAGTAAGTCACAAGTCCTGCCCACACTCAAGGAGAGGAGTTTATACAAGAGTGTGAACCCCAAGAGTCAGGGATGATGGAGGATACCCTCAAGTCTGTCCTCACAACTGTGTCACGTTTTGCAATAGCGATATGCTTTGAAAATGAAGCCTTGGATCTATTGGCTTTGTGACCCCAGAGTAGTTTTATTACCTTTCTGGTACTCATTTTTTCTCTTATGAAAACTATAGACAAAACACTGAGGTAATAATGTTGTTGCATCTAATGTATAATAAATGTGCATGTGCTTTGTGAACACTAATTTCAGTCAACATTGATTGTCCCACCAGGCCTCCTCTCTGCTTTGCATTTTCTGCTGCCCTAAATGATTATACCTATGTGGACGTGCATTGAATCTAAATCTCTATAATAACTAGCTTCTGAATCTGATATCTAAGAACTTAAAAACCATGGGAGGGTGTCTATAATCCACACTAAAATCTAGTAATTACATAGAATAGGGCTTTGCTTGCCAGATTGACTCTGGTAAGTAGTATCAGCCCCACCACTCTCTTCCTATGTGGTCAGATGAGGAACCCATAATGTGGCAAAGCCTGATAACTACTTGCTAAAGATTCATGTTGCCCTCGCCTGCGGTTGAGTTGTTGCTGAGTAGCAGCTGCCCAGGCAGGGATTCTGTTTCTCAGCCCTCCCTTGATTCTAGGCAGAACTGTGTGGCTGAGTTTTGACCAGTGGAATGTGGGAGAAAATGATACACATGACTTCCAGGCCAGGACCAAGGAAACCTCCCAGTGGATCCTCCACTCTCTCTCCCCACTTTTCCCCCAGATGCTGATGCTGAGGCTTCCAGTGTAAGGGGTTTTGGAAGCCCAGCTTGAAAACAGCAGCCTCTCATCTCCGGGCCCTGATGGTGGAGAACACAGATCCCTGCTGCCGCTGATTAGAGTTCAGGTTAAACAAGAAGTCAGTTGGCATTTGATTAAGCCACAGGTTTCTGAATTTATCTGTCACAACAGCCAGGGATGCCCTCATAAATATACATATCTTAAAAAGGGACCAATGGAATTTTAAAAAACATACAAACTTCTCTCTCTAACACAGGCTTCTTAAACTTTAATGTGTACGATATTAACAAGGGTCTTTTTAAAATGTTTTGTTTTTGTTAAGTCTTAAGCAGGGCCTGACTCTGCATTTCTAACAGGCTTGGACATGATGTCAAGATTGGAACATCCTTTGAGTAATAAGGCCCCAACAAAATGGTTCTCAAACTTCAGTTGGTATCAGAATCCCCTGGAGGGTTTGTTAATATGTGGATTGCTGGGCCTCATCCCCAGAGTTCTGGGGTCAGGCCCAAGAATTTGTATTTTTAACAAGTTCCCGGACAGTGATGATACTGTTGATCCAGGGACCACACTTTCAGAAACATTGGTCTGAACAATTCTGATGCTGACCCTTTCCTAGTTCCTCTCGCAACTCATTGGTCCTCAGATCAGTGTATCATTTATCACAAATGTGTTGGAGAAGAAAAACACACTCATGGACCAATACCGTAAAGCAGTTGTCATCACCTGCAATACTTTTTGTTTTATTGTGTTTGTTTGGCCTGTTTTGATTTGTTTCTTAAAATACTGATTCCCAAGTCCAGACTAATTAAATATGAATCTTGGAGGTGATGTGGGGGGAGGGGACATTAGGCATTAATATTAGGCATTAGGCATTAATATTTTTTAAGTGCCTCATGTGAATCTGTTAAGCAACTAGATTTTAGGACTATTGCCTTTTAAAAAAAGTCAAGTGTCAGTAACCTGAGAGGGAAGACTCTTATTGATCATAAATTGTTTAACTATTAATATGAAGACCAGACTTATCTAATCTCTTTCTATTAGTGAGAGAGAGCTCACCTTCTCTTACACATGGTTCATATCAATGCTATTCAATTAGATAACTCTCCTCCAGCCTTTGACAGGAGGTTAAGTAAGGCTAAATGAATGCAAAAGAAACTCATGAGGCCCTCCATTGGGGGAAAAAATGCAGGTGAATGCTAATAGCAACAGGAAAGAAAGAAAGGAAAGGGGAAAAAGGGAAGAGGGGAAGGAGGGAGGAAGGGATGGAGAGAAAGAGAGAGGGGGGGGGGGGAGGGAAGGGGAGGGAAGGGAAGGGAAAGGAAGGGAAGGGAAAGGAAGGGAAGGGAAAACTAAAAGGAAAGAACAAAAGAAAGCCACCACCTTTTTCCCTGGGGAAATGGAAGTTATTTTGTTCCAAATCAAAAATAACTTCCTGGTTCCATTAGAAATCATTTAGAATTGTGCACACTGTTGACTAGAGTCAGCCCTCATAGTGCTTTACTGTTAACAATGAAACCAGGTCACCAGAGATGTAGCAGAGATTCCTTGGGAACTGACACTAAGGGAGGTGTTTTCACCAGAGAAAACTACTCAGGTGATTAAAGTGCTTTAACACTTTCTCTTCATTATCAATTGCAGAAGCCATAATTTCCTGGCACAGACTAGCTACCAAATATGCAGTTTTATAGAGAAACATCATCATCAGAGAAGTCCATAATTTTTTCCTCACTGAGAGATTAAAGAATAATGCATGTGATTTGTGCCATCATATCCCTGGAGTCACTAGCTTGGCACCCTTCTGAATAAAGCAAATGTAGTTATCCAATCTCAACCCCTCACCACTGAACCTAATACTAATAAGACTTCATCTCCCCAGGAGTGTCTCATGTAGCCAGTACATGTAGCCAATAACAAGTATCTGGTGGCCCTTCCCAATATAGTTTTATGAAGTAAAAAAGAGGTGAGACAGGACAAAAGCACGGGCATTGAGTACATCCCTGCCATGTTTTGACTTCCAATTAAGTGACTTTTCATCTGTGAGAGCTGTAGGCAGGTTCCTTACCAAACAAACATTCTACCTTTTCCCATGCCTATGTTCCCAGTGGCTAGATATTAAGTTATAAATTATTTGAATGAAAATTAAAAGAGACTATTTATACTTTTACTATGATCTGATCTGATCTGATATGATATATGATATGATAATCCTACCTAATAAAATAGTAATATGCAAATTGACCGCACCTTCGCTATGCCCAAACCACGCCCACCAGCCAAAGCCACGCCCACCAGCCAATCAGGGCGAGTATGCAAATTACCCAACAAAATGGCGGTTAATTTGCATACACTGAGGGAGGGAGGAGTGAAGACTGAAGACAACTTAGAAGGAAGAGGGAGGAAAAGCAGAAAGCAAGGTGGCTGCCAGAGGGAAAGCCCAGGCGGGGCAGAGCGGGGCGGAACAGGGCAGGCGGCAGTGGCGAGCGGGTGCAGGCACAGCAGCCGCAAAGGCCGCTTGCAGGATTCTTCCTGCAAATGGGCTACTAGTATACTATAATAATGTAAAAAAATTTGAGGGAGCATAACAAGAAGGCTCTAGAAAGACCACAGTGAAAAGTTTGGTTTCTTCATAGGTTAAAGACTCATTGCAGTGGTTGTCAAATTGTGATACTCAGCCTGGCCAGTGTGGCTCAGTGGTTGAACATCAACCTATAAACCAGGAAGTCACGGTTCGATTCCCGGTCAGGGCACATGCCTGGATGCCTGGGTTGTGGGTTCGATCCCCAGTAGGGATTGTGCAGGAGGCAGCTGATCAATGATTCTCTCTCATCATTGATGTTTCTATCTCTCTCCCTCTCCCTTCCTTTCTGATATCAATAATAATATATTTAAAGTGGCTCTGTTTAATTAAAAAAAAATTTGTGATTCTCAGACCAGCAGCATCAGCATTACCAGAAAATTTGTTAAAATGCAAATTCTCAGGCCTCACCCCAGGTTTACTGAATCTGGAATTCAGGGATGTGGCCTAGCCATCTATTTTAACAATCCGTCTGTGGGATTCTGATGCACCTTAAATAGGAGATCCGTCAGGATAGGCTAGGTTACACTGTCATAACAAACACCCAGAAGTAATTGGCCTAGAACAACAATATTAATTTCTTGCTCATCTACAGGGCCTTCATGAGCTGTGACATGTATCACTTCTCACAATCCAAACCAAGGCACATGGCCACACCTACCCTCAGGGGTACAGCTACTAATCCCACTCCATTCTGGAGAGGAGAATTGGAAATATCCGGTGGACAGAACTCATGATTACCACACCACCTCACCCCATACCAACTTTTTCTTCCTGAGGGCCAAAGTCCTTTTGAGGCTATTTTTATGATTATTTCGAAGAAGCCACTCGGGCAGTGCTGCCTCTGTGGAAGAGGAAGCTGCAAAGAGGAACACCATGCAGCCCTTGGCAATTAATGGCACTCTGACCTGCTCTGACCAACAGGGGCTCAAAAGGGCATATTCCAGAAGTGTCTGTTTGGGCTGATTTGAGTCAGAGACACTCCAGCAAGCTAACCCAACTTTTCATATAAAAGAGTGATATTTCCTTCTCAGGACTATAAAGTTATACGATTTCATGGTTTCTGAGTCACTTTGGTTGGATGTTCTGAGAAGGAAGTATCACTGTCTTCATTTAACATATGTTCCAACTAAAACTAAGAGAAGAAGCATTAGCTGGGTTTTCCTAGGTTGGCTCACCTGTCAAATAGAACTAATCATAGCCATACTGTTTATTGTGAAAACAATAGATAATAGCATACGTAAAATCTCAAGCCTGCTGTGAGTGCTCAGCAAATATTTGTCCCCTTTCCAGTTCAGAGATTCAGATTAGTGATGGTTTGGGACTTCTTTACAAAATCGAAGTGGGACATGAACTAATGGCACTGCACTTTGTACAAAACACTGATTTAAAATCAGCAATAGCAACAACAAAATTAACATATCTCAGCTATTCAAAGGACATTACTCATTTCGAAATAAAAAGTTTAAAAACTGGCATTACTATGTGTGAGGTGAGGTTCTAAGCCCCTTACAAATATTAACTCATTTAATCCACATGATGAGTGTATGAGGTAAGTGCCATGAATTATCATGATTTATAGACAATAAAACTGGAGCACAGTTCTGATTAGTGTGGCTCAGTGGATAGGAGCACGGCTCACAGATTGAAGGGTCACAGGTTTGATTCCTGGTCAAGGGCATGTACCTGAATTGCAGGTTCGATCCCTGACCCCAATCAGGGCACATGTGGGAGGCAACTAATTGATGTGTCTCTCACATCCACATCGATATTTCTCTCTCTCTCTCTCCCTCCATTCCTCCCTTCCAGTCTCTCTAAAATTCAATAGGAAAAATATCCTCAGGTGAGGACTAACAAAACACAAACAAATAAAAACTGGAGCTCAGAGAGGTTAAGCTATTGGCCTAAGGTCACACAAGGATGGAACTGGGATTTGAACCAGGCCATCTGGATTCAGAATTTATGCTCTTTGCAACAGAGTGTCATTCTGTTTCCCACTGCAGCAAACATTCTATTTGGAATGCGACTCCGATGGAAGAATCTGTCATTTCTATTCCCCAGAATTGCAGGACATGGCATCCCTAACAAAGCTGGGATGTGGCTCCCTCTTCCTTGCCATTCACTCCTGACAAGGCGTGGCCTGAGCACATTGTGTTCCTGGTGGCTGGTGAACTGGAAAGCAGCAGTATTGTTTTAAAACCCATATGTCACTCTTCTTTTAACATCTGAGTTTCCATAAGTTCTTATCTACAGATGGCTATAAAATTCACAGAGATTTTAGAATCTATTAAGTATTTTATGCAAATCTTGAATACCTTGCATCACAATTAGATCAAACATACTGCAATTCAATTTCCTGGTGGAACAGACTAAGTGCCCTGCAAAGACTATGCGGGAATTTTAATTCATTTCACTGTGCAGATATGGCCTCAGTCTCCTTGTTAACTCTACATAGAGAGTCAACTCCTCGACATTATTTCAGTGGACTCCACAGTCAAGTAAATGTAATGTTAAAATAAGTAATACTTATCTAGATTTGGGCCAAATAATTCAGTGCCCCACTCTCTGGTCTTTGTTAAAGGCAAGGAGCCCTTTGTTCAATTCCTGTGCACTTGATTTCACTTCTAAGATCATTTCTAAACGGTTCTCTACAGATATTTTGTGGAGCGATTTGGGGAAGGAAAACATCTAAACAACTTCTCAGGATCCCATAAAAACCAAGGATGTTGACTGAGCTAAATTGCCCAGTTAGAGAAGCCTTCCAATGAGAATTTCCAGCTAAGGAGCTCACTAAATAAGTAGTCTGTGACATACCTTATTTGCATAAGCACTTAACCCCAATACAGGTGGACTATTCCAAAAGAAAATTAAACGTGTAAGAAATGTATGGGAAGAGAGCTAGAGGGTATTCACCACTGCATAAAAAGGAAATAAAAAATAAATAAATAAGCCAACACAGCCATTCCCTTCAAATGAAACAAAACTTAAAAGTTCCTCCTTAAATGGCATGCAACCAACCACTTAATTTTAATTAGATCATAAGCCCCTCCTGTTTACCACCCAGTGGTTGAGGGGTTAATGGAATGAGGGAGGGCTACAGGATAGCTGATGAGTGATTCTTGCATGAATAATAATTCCTAAGTGGGAGTGAGATCTGCCATCTCCCTCCCCATCTCAAGGTACTTCAGGCTCAACTGGATATAAAAATTAGACAGTGTTCTTTCTGCTTCATACATCACCCAGCCGAACACAGCTGGCTGTTTGGCTCGAGGGCAAACACATTTGAATAGACAAAAGTACAGGCTATGTTAGGGTAGCTTGACTGAATTGCCCTTCAACCTGGATTTTGTCTTATTCATTTATTTATTTATTCATTCATTTATTTATTTGACAAGCCAGGAGGCCTTTGAAAATGTCCTCAAATCCCAGAATACCCCTTCTTTTAAGAAGGATCATTTCTCCCCTAAATATTTTTTAAAATATATTTTTATTGATTTCAGAGAGGAATGGAGAAGGAGAGAGAGATAGAAACATCAATGATGAGGGAGAGTCATTGATCAGCTGCCTCCTGCACGCCCCACACCAGGGATCCAGCCCACAACCCTCAAACCATGACCTCCTGGTTCTTAGGTCAACACTCAACCACTGAGCCACGCTGGCTGGGCTTCCCTAAAATCTTGTTTTATCATTGATCAGCATCATTTCCACCACTATGAACCCCAAAGTGATGAAGAAGCTGCTGAAACTCTGAATGTAAGACCTGAATTCAAAGTGGTAACAATATAGGCATATTCAATGTACCTCTTCGTCCTTCTCTTCCAACATTTGGAAAGCAGCATTGCTCTACAGGTTTACGCCAATCGAGAAGGTTATATATAACCCCTGTAAGGTTTATGAAATGTGTCCCCTGTAATAGTCTCTTGCACCTCTTGGGGTTGTGGTGAGCAGTTTGAACATTCAGGGGCAGCTTGGTTTGCCACCAAGTTGAAGATTTTGGTGACTGATCATTGTTCATAAAGTAAACAATGGGCTTTACAGAGGGAAGCAGCTGTGAACACTGGAAGATAAAACATCAGGAGAATGGAGGCACAGAAAAGAAGAAAGGTGGGCCCTTGGAATTCGACTCTCAATCCCCTTGCCTTTTCTTTTCTGTAACCAGGATGAGTAAAGAAACAAGTCTCCCACTTTATTGAATTAACAACAGCAACACCCAATGGGAAATAAAAGAATCTGTCAACCCTGCTCCCAGGATTCTGCAGGAGAGAACACTAATGGTTAGCCTTGCAGATTTAGCTAGTCACAGTAAAGAGATGAAATAAATAGCAGGGAGACAGACTCCACCAAAACAACAACAAAATTATCTTCCCCAACTGTGATCAAATTGCTCCAATCTTACGGAAAGATGTATTTGATAACAACACTTGATGCTTCAGAGCATGTGAGAAATTGCTGAAATAAATGAGTGAAAGAGAAATTGTGGTTTCCTCACACAAAAGAATGCTATCGGAGCTACATAATTAGACTTAGATATATATTAACATTATAATTTTTAACTTTAAAAAGGCCTGAACTTTTTCTTTTTAAAAATAATCTATACATGGTTTGTACACTCCACTTGATGCTTCTGTATTTTGAATGTTGCCTTATATTAGGAGAGTTTGTGTTTTTTTGCTTTAGGGTATGTCTGTGTACATGCGCGCGCGCACACACACACACACACACACACACTTTAATGAATAGTTTCTGTGCACAAAATGACATTATTTTTACATAATAACACATATAATTTTGATAAAATTACCAGTATAATGAAATCCATTTTTGTTTTCTCCCCATCTCCCCAATTTTTACTCTTTTTTTAAATTTATTGATTTTATGAGAGAGAGAGAGAGAGAGAGAGAGAGAGAGAGAGAGATTTGTTCTTCCATTTATTTATGCATTCATTGGTTGATTTTTGTATGTGCCCTGACAGAGGATCAAACCAGCAAACTTGGTGTATTGGACAAAGCTCTAACCAACTTAGCTACCTGGTGAGAGCCTAACCTTTACTCCTAAATAAACTAGCTTTGACACCTCAAAAAAAAAGAAGAAATACCTTTCATTGGCAACAAGTATTGTGATTGCATAACTATTTAAGTTCCCTGGTCCTGAAAGTTTATTTAAAAGCTTAAAATCTGTATTTGTGACTATGATTGAGTTTTGTCAAGACACAGGAGCATAGGATTTGAACCCAGAATATATGGCAAATAAAAACAAGATTGTAAATCTACATATGTTCATAAGTAAGCCATGGGCACTACAGATTTTTAACCAAATGGAAAAAAGTATGTGCTACTAACAGAGTGAAGGTTATAAGAAATGGAGGGTGGCCAAGAGAATGGATCCAGAAAAATGGATGGGAAGTTCATGGACTCCTCAAAAGGAGATGGCCGCTGTATGACTGAAGGACATGGATCTATTCAGTGATTGGTATTGAATATAGAGGGGGTGTGAGTTCTGAGTCCTTGAGAACTCTATTGCAGTGATTCTTAATGGGAGAAAAACAAACACAATACTTTAAAAAATGCACATATTCTGCTAATTCCATTCTAATATTCTGTCCTCAGGAGACATGTCCCCAAATAGTAAAATCCCCAGGAACTTTGTCAAGTAGAATGAGCATTGCAGAGTCTTCAAGTTAAGGAGTTAAGGAACTATGGAGCCCAGGCATTAGGGAGAGTCAATGTCATGATGTGCTAGTAAGGATTCTTTCTTAACAATATCCACAAGCACTCTACAGAGCTATCTACAAAGCTGGCCTTTTGCGTTCACTCTTCCTTTGCTGCAGATGTGTACTTTGCCTTTGCCCTCCTTCTTTGCTTCTCTGATCTCTCCATTCCACTTCACTAACTTCGTCTTCCTAAATCTAACCCTCCTTTAAGACTAGGCTCACAGATCACCCTTACTTTCCAGGTCGAGTTAAAAGCTTCTCATGCATGTTATCCCAGCACCCTGGGTTTCTCGCTATGCATGTCAGCACTTGATTTATTTATTTACTTGCTTATGTTCTCATTATGCTCTGAGCTTTGTGAGGTCAGAGGGCCTGTTTCATTTGCCTTTGAAATCCTCCTCTTAATAGGGTCCAACGCAAAGTAAGTATCTTCTTAGTATTTGTTGGAAAAAACTAAACTGAAATTCCTAAACAGGTGTTTAAAGACAAAGGAGAGATGTGAGAGAGATAAATTTTAATTATTTAATGATCTTAATAAAAATAATGGCATATAGGAAATATCATAATTTTGAGATATAAATTATTTTTAAAGCCATATGTAAACATGGAATATAGTTGACTGCCAAACGAAGAATATTCAGGTGAGCATTAAAGTAAGTTTAGATAGATACTGCTGAATTAAGAATTTTGCCTTTGGATACATTCAATTGGCATGAAATTCATTGTTTGGACAGGTGCACTTTTTGCTATCCCTTGCATCACAGAAGCCACAGCAACCCAAGGGTGGGAAGATATGTGGATCTCTATGATCCTCTGTCTTTCCATGCTCTTCTTGGCTATGCTATGTCTGAGTTGCATAGTTTATCCCATCCTGTGAATCTTATTTAGGAAGATGTATTAAGTGAGTCTGGAAGATGGAAAATGAAGAAAATATAAAATAGCTGATATTCACTGAGTGCCTGCTATGTGCCAGAAATTTCAAAAGAATTCTACTTACACGAACAAATGTAGTTGTTACAACCATCATTCAAGATAAATATTTGCACCATCAGGTGCGGAAACTGAATTTCACTGAGGTGAAGTTGCTCTCCTACATCTGCATAGGAACTGAAGAAAAGAGAAAGAATTAGAATTAAGGCTTGTCTGTCCTCACAATCTATGTGTAATCCCCACATCTCACACCCCATATTCTCACCTATGGACTGGTTCATGGAGAGCAAGATCCACCACTGAGGGCTGGCACAGGGTTCCCTGCTACTGAGATGACACACAATAGAAAGGTTTAGCTACATATGCAACAGGGGTTGTATGGCATAGTGGACATATTCATTAATCTGAGGAGATAAACTTGAGAAATTGCACATAAAAATTCATTCATACAATGTAATATTTATGTCCTGGTCCGCATGCTAGGAGATCAATATCAATATTATCTGACTGCCCTTCTTATATGAGGCCAAGCCAGTTTGGTTAATCTGCTGATTCAAGTCCTCCTGAGATGAGGGAAATTTCCTTCTATCCTCTAATTAAGTATCACCCTTCCTTTCTCTGGGACCCCTATTGATTGCATGTTAGTCAGGAACCTGCCTACCCAGCCTCTTGCCTTCCCCTCTTGGTTTCTATATATTTGCCTGTTTGTGTATGAGCTCTTTCTTCTGTTGATGTTCTACCCACAACTTCTGTTTTCAACAGCTTCTATCTTCTTTTTATTTTTTTTATTTTTATTTTTTTATTGTTTAAAGTTTTACATATGTCTCCTTTTCCCCCAATTGACTCCCCCCTTCCCACAGCCATTCCCACCCTGGTCAAGCCCCAGTGTCTGTGTCCATTGGTTATGCTAATATGCATGCATACAAGTCCTTTAGTTCCTCTCTAACCCCTCTCCCCTACCATTTGTCTCTAGATCGATCTATTCTTGTTCATCAAATTATGTTGATCATTATATCCCACATATGAGGGAGATCATGTGATATTTATCTTTCTCCGACTGGCTCATTTCGCTTAGCATAATGCTCTCCAGTTCCATCCATGTTGTTGCAAATGGTAAAAGTCCCTTCTTTTTTATAGCAACATAGTATTCCATTGTGTAGATGTACCACAGCTTTTTAGTCCACTCATCTGCTGATGGGCACTTAGGCTGTTTCCAAATATTAGCTATTGTAAAATGTGCTGCTATGAACATAGGGGCGCATATATCCTTTCTGATTGGTATTTCTGTTTTTTTTTGGATATAGTCCTAGTGGGATTACTGGAGCAAGTGGGAGTTCCAGGTCTATCTTCTTTTTAAAATCATCTATTGGATTTTTATTTTTAGTTACAATTGACATTCAGTAGTATATTCATTTCATGGGTACAGCATAGTGGTTACACATTTATATAACTGATGAAGTAATTCCCTGGTAAGTCTAGTACCCATCTGGTACCATACATAGTTATTAAAATACTAGAGGCCGGGTGCATGAATTCATGCACGGATGGGGTCTGGCTGGCCTCCCAATGGGGGCCGATCAGCCGGGCCCGCAGGGGGGGAGGGGCCATGGGTAGTTGGCCAGCTGGCCCTGCCTCCGATTGGGGTGGGGGGTCAATCGGGGGCAGGGATGGCTGGGGGAGGGGCCGTGAGAGGTTGGCCAGCCACAGTGTACATCATAGCGACCGGTCGTTCCGGTCGTTCCAATCGTCTCAGTGTCCCACTCGCTTGGCTTTTATATATATAGATATAATTGACTATATTTTCTAAGCTGTAATTTACATTAATGTGAAGTTCAAAACACTAATTCAAAAAGATAAATCTATTCCTATATTTATTAGCAGTGTTATTTACAATACCAAGATATGGAAGAAACCTAAGTATCCATCAATAGATGATTAGATAAAGAAGATGTGGTACATATATAGAATGTAATATAACTTGGCATAAAAGAAAATAAAATCTTAACATTTGAAACAACATGGATAGACCTAGAAGGTCTTATACTAAGTGAAATAAGTCAGACAGAGGAAGACAGATAATCTATTGGATTTTTAAAATCATGGACTATGTTTCCTAAATTCAAAACAGAAGTTGTTTTTTGCACTCTAATTTTACTTGAGAGCTCTAGTGTTTGCTTGTTTGTTTTTAAAAATATATTTTTATTAATTGCAGAGAGGAAGGAAGAGGGAGAGAGAGATAGAAACATCAATGACGAGAAAGAATCATTGATCAGCTGCCCCAAACTGGGGATTGAGCCTGCAACCCAGGCACTTGCCCTGACCGGGAATCAAACAGTGACCTCTTGGTTCATAGATCAATGGTCAACCACTGAGCCATGCCAGCCAAACTAGAGCTCTAGTGTTTTTTATAAAATAATCTCAAATGACATTTTCATTGTTTCCACTTCAATGGGGGCTTCCTATTCCAGTCAGATAGGTCTTCCCCTCTCAGATTGCTAGTGCCCTTGAGTTGTAACTTGTCTTTGCCTCATTATGGAATATAAGCCTTGAACAGTCCAGTTAAGCTATAAGATCTTTTGAACAATGGAAAAACAAAAAATAAAGAAAGAAAAATGCAGTCTCTATCATTATGAACCATCAGAAAACAATTTGGCAAATAGTTTGCCATCTGCTGAAACTTTCTGCTCCTGGATCTCCTAGGAACATATTGCAGTCATCTCCTAATCTCAAGGACGGGAGCAACTCATAACTGCCCCATTCATGCCCTCTAGGGTCAACTGGACCAGGCA
This sequence comes from Eptesicus fuscus, assembly GCF_027574615.1. Taxonomy (NCBI): domain Eukaryota; kingdom Metazoa; phylum Chordata; class Mammalia; order Chiroptera; family Vespertilionidae; genus Eptesicus; species Eptesicus fuscus. The sequence continues at coordinate 19,762,244 of NC_072482.1, read as the reverse complement.
AGTATTCCCAGTAAAATTGGCTGATGCAACATTTGTTGAAGGGGATTATGTCAACTGACCAGTCTGGCAGGTGCAGAATTCTGGACTTCTCAGTCCTCAGGGATAAATAAGACCTCATTTCTACAAGTGGTACCTGCATTCCTCCCATGTAGTACCATATCCTGGACCTGCTCTTGAAATAAAATCTTAAACCCCTTCCAGTGTCTACCACCAGCCTGCCTCCTCTAGTTCATGCTTCATGCAGAGGAAGATGAGAGGAAAGGAGAATCAGAGCCACATGCTCTGGTTGCTCTCTTCCCAGAATTTCCTCAAAACATAAGTACTGAGCACCCATTATGAGCTGCCAGTGGGACATCCTAACATAGAACTATTGAAAACATGCATAGCTTGATCATGGAACACAATGTTTAATGTTTGTTTACTTGTTTAAAAGAAGCTGTTAAAACTATGATTAAAAGAATGGATGGTCCTAGGCAATCTCTAAAGATTAATAACACAGGAGAAGCAAAGCTATAAACATTTTTCTTTTGTGATGCCTGAAAACTTTAGTAATATGCAAAACTTAGGATAACTTTTTCTGCTTGGTAGGGTTTCAGTGCTAAGAAAGCAAATTCACTAATATCTCATGATAGAAGTAGTGTTATCATTCCCATAATTCTGATGATTCTACAGTCCAGGATATGTTAAGTGACTTGCCAAGTAAATAAAGAGTGGAATCTAAATCTTCTTATGCAACATACCATGAAACTTCCTATCATAGGATTGCCAATAACACTAAATAGTGATAGCATTGAGGAATTCTAGCTTTAATCTCCTAAAGCAATGGTTCAATTTCTAATGTAAAAACTTGACAAATATACTTTAGCTGAGTATGAATTAATTTTCTCGTTCAGAGATAGGTTTGTAAGCAGATTCATTTTCCTTTAAATAACTATGACTATACATATAGTTAGACAAGCTAAGTGCAGAAAACACACAAGCTTTAATGTCATCTTAAAGTTCCCAATATCCAATAGAGGAAGAATGGGGCGGGATCGCTACCATGGAAGGGAATTGGGAATTGCTGTTACTTGTCTTTCTGAGCAGGAAAGTGTACCTGTACCTGGAAGAGAAAGATGCAGAGGTCCTCTGGAATCCCATATGTCCTAAGGAATTGCATTTTCCTTTTCAAGCAAGGGAGGAACAAAGTTGTCATTGGTAGGTATCAGCCACACAGTATTAGCACATGGACTGGGTAACAACAAGGGTCATTGACATTAGGTAGGTCCTCGTTAAGTATTGGGCTAGCTGGTGGGAGTGCTGACATCTATCAATAGGTGCCAGACATTCAAGAGCAGAGCTGCCCATATATAAAAAAAATTATTCATTTTTTAAGTATACACTGCTAATCGTGTAAGTATGCATAGCTAATCAATGCATATTTATAGCTAACTTATAAGCGTACATAGCCAATCAATCTTAAAGATTAAGTCATAATCAAATTCCACCCAATCTGTATTATATTTAAGTCCAATAAGCTTAACCAATTAAAGGGACAATTCCATTGCTCAGGTTATAGCGCTATTTAATTGAGGGTCCCAGTTCCCCAAAGGGTTTTGTTTCAAATAGCTCTATCAATGCAAGTATATATAAATACACACATAGTCCTAGGTTCCACATTGCAGGGGTGTCTTCTCTATTGCATAATTTCTATTTTTCTTTAACTCTTACTTTCCTTACTCCATCAGTCTTCTCATTTCCTAGATACTTGCTTTCTTATTTGAATGCTTCACCTCTAAAAGCATATTATTTTTCACAACTCATTACCCAATTTATAATCATTATTTCTAATTTCTATTCTTTTGTTTTATAAAATTGTATTCATATTTTTAATTGCCTTAGATTTGTTAAAGAAAACTTCCTTGCACATATCACATTTTACATGAGTCTCTCACTTCTGAGGGAACTTCTCTAAAATGCTCATAACACACAGGTACAGGACCCCTGAGAGCCAGTAGGTTGAGAATAAGATGAGCTGGGTTAAATTGTTGCCCCTCTACTGGTAATTACATCTAAGGGCACCATTGATTCCACATTTGATAATACACTGACCCTGCAATAAGGAACAGATTACAGTGGGGAAAATGGAAGTGGTTACTCATATTTTCTTGGTGAGGCAATTTTTCTACAGACTTAATAAAAGGGCCTAGAATCTACAGAAAAGGTATTCAATAGATTGGTCAAATTATTTCCCATGTAGACCCACTAATGGAAGTTAAGTGGGAAAAGGAAACTTTCCTGAGTTGACTGCTTTAAAACCGCAAAAGTAAATGCCTAGTACATGCTGTAGGTTTCAGTTCCTTATTATAAACATCGTTTCATTGTCTAGCTTATTTTCACACATTACCTTTAGACTTTTTCACATCCTGTTACTTACCCTCTTAAGAAATGTTTTTCTGTTTTGTTTTTTTCCCCTATCAGTTGGTAATAGTAATTTCTAAAGAAAGAGAAAATTATGTGCATATATATATATATATATATATATATATATATGCAGATAGTGCACATCTGTATAAGATAGAAATATATGTACAGTGAGCACGTAACCCTAAGTAAATAATATCAATAGATTTTGAAGAATTTTCTTATTCTTTCTATTTTTAGACTGCTCTAAAATTTTATGCTTTTCTCTTTTTTAGTTCATATTTTTTCCTTTTTGTTGAATGTATTGGGGTGACACTAGTTATCAAAATTATGTAGGTTTCAGGTGCACAATTGTACAACACATCACCTTTGCACTGTATTGTGTGTTCATCACACTAAGTCAAATCTCTATCCAAGTCACTTCACATTTTTTGACATTGCTATAGTGAAGTAGAGCAGATGTTAACCTTAATTCTAAAAGGCTCGGACAGAGTAAGCAAACCCAAAGTCCTAAAGTTAGTGACAGAAACAGCACTTGAGCTCTTGTTTCTTAGCCTCAACTTCTTTGTACTAAAAGCATTGAAGAAAGAAACACACCTATAGTTCTACATTACTAGAGGCCACCCTGCCCTTACAGACAGGGATGGCCCAGCATAAAACTGAGAGAGAAGAAAAGAGGTTCAGTTGTTCTTTGGGGATCTTCCTGTTTTAATCACATCCGTGGCTCATTTATTCATCTATCCCCTTTCTGTTCTTTAACCTTACAATGGCTAGTCTCCACACCCCAGCCACTATCCTGTTCCTTGGTCTGAAGGCTTTGTTCTATCTCAGCTCCCTCCTCAGTTTCTCCTTGCCTCCATCAAGACAGCCCCCAAGTCCTCAGTCACAGACTCTGCCCTGTGCTCAAGCTCTAGGACATGAGGCTCATATTTACTTACACACCACTGACCCCCCTTTCTCTCCCAGGTAACATAATGTGCATTTTAGTGAGGGTCTTTCTGGAGACAATGCCTCTGCCTTTGCAAATTCCCAGAAATGAGAATGCAGGTAGTGTGATAAGGTAACACCAAGATAGACCAGTAGGCCCAATGTCAGGGCCGAATGATTGCCACACATTCCCCAGACAGGCAGGGGATGTACCTAGAAATATGCCAGGAACATGACTCAATAGGAATAGGATGCTCCCCTCTCTCTGCTAGCATTGTTGGTAAGAATAGACCATTTATAGATTTTCCGCTTGCCCCTCAGACCCTCTGAAGTTGTTGGCCTATAGGGCAAGAACAGATCCTACTGCACAACATTGTGGAGGCACCTTTCTCTAAAAGACAACAGAGGTCAAGGTTAGCTGTGGGCTAGTCATGGCTGCTCATAAATCCCTCATAGAAAATATTCTGCGCTTTGCCCTAGCTTTGGTATCCTAACAGCTCTCAAGTCTATCCACAGTTCTGAGCTCTACTCAGGAAATATAAGGAGTTCAGAAAAAAAGTGAGAAAGCTACTCTATATCCACATGCAGAGATGATAGCTCATCAGCTTCTTTTCAAATACACTAGATATTCTTATCAATTAATTCAAATTATTAAAGAACAGTATGCCTATTGCAGTGTTAACTTGCCATTTACTCTTCTTTACTTAACACAGATATGCTAGCCTATACAGTAAAATAGACTTGACTTTGTCGCTCAACGAAGTCATTAATTGGATATAAAACCATGGAAAGATCATTTAATCAGTACAAACCCTATTTACCTATAAGTAAAGTGAAGCTAATAATAAAACTTACCTTATAGACAGAGGATTAAATAAGTATGTCTATTACAGTGTCTGGACAGCTACAACTGTTAGCTATTATGATTATTATTAAATAGTTCAATTATCCAAACTCTACTCAGTTTCTTCATAGCGGTAGGTATTCCATCTTCCTTGGTGGTAGCACTATAATCCTCTTCTTAGATTTGCAAAAGTGAACATTAATGGGTAAGCTCATATTATTTATAGATTTCAACTAGAATAGTCTTCCTTCCTTTTTACCCAGCCCATTTTTTTGCTTCCATATTATATTCCAAAATTCTGTCCTTTGGGGTTGAATTTTTTTATGCATGAGCTCAGCCAAAAGGTGATTTAAAAAAACATAATGTTGAATCAAATTCACTCTGTCTACTTTTGAATTAGAAGCAGATGAAAGTAACATTTTATTTTTCTGCCTGAAAGAAACATAAGGCTGTTTCTGAGCCCAGATAATTCACTAATAGCTGAAAGTATCCAAATATCTCATCTTCATTCAGGAAGTCTCCTGGCTAATTATGAAAATATTAATTAAGTTAGGGGCAATTGAAAAAAGTTACTTTTGAACCTGCTCAATACGAGCTAGTATTAAGTTACTACTGTATTTGTGTGGAGTCAAGTTTCAGAAACATCTGGGAACAGATTCCCATCAAATGTAACTACGGCTTTATGATCTTCTTTCTCCAAGGAAAGAAGGAGGTATTCTACTGTCAGCCAGCACACTTGACCTTTGAAAATTACTCAAAAATTAAGTTTATCTAAAACCATTCAAAAGTACAGGGTAGGGTGAAAGTAGGTTTACAGTTCTGAGTATGAGAAACAGAGTTTATTCTTGTATTATGATTTATTAATTATTATACTCTTTTCCCATATGAACAACTGTAAACCTACTTCTGCCTCACCCTGTATGCCCAAACTCTTTCATAATGTATTGGTTTCGTGTTCTGGAGTTTGTCCATTTGCCCTGCCAGATCCACTGTCTACTGTTTCCACCCTGCTCTGTTCCCAGAGAGACTGTCTTACAGACAGCATCCATGGGTTCATTTGCCAGAGGGCTTCTAGCTGGTTTCAGTCAATGGGTGCATATTATAAGCTTAGAACTTGAGAAGAAAATTAATTTGAGGATGTATTCCCGGCCCCCTCCCACCCCCCATGCTGAGGGCATCGTTCTACCAGAGGCTCCTGTTCTGCTCCTGTCTCTGTGTCTTACCTCTTTGGATGGGAATGACTTCCTGATATTACTAGCTCTGGGGTACTGCACACCCCTTGTTTGTTTCCTAAAACTCCACCCATGCTGTTAAATTAGTCCCTATATCAAATTTCCTGAAAATATCCACTTTGAGTGTGCCATAGCATACTTAGCATTAAAAGCTTCTAAGCCTATTCAGATTCTATTCCCTTTGCCTAGCATACTGTTCCTTGTCTTACCTGCCTGGAGAATATCCATTCATCCTTTGAGACATAATGTCAAAGACAGCTCTGCGCAGCTTTCCCCTCTGGCCCTCCATAGATTGAGTCATGCCCTTCTCTGGGCCTAAAGCCTTGAGCTAGGTTGGCTGGGTTCAAATCTTGGCTCCACCATTTACTGGTAACATTAAATGAGTCACTTCACTTTCCTTGGCCTCAAATTTTTCATTTGTAAATTAGACACAATAAGAGTAATTCCCTTCTAGGGTTATTGTGAGGGTTAAATTAGTTAATACTTTTAATGTTCTCAAACACTGACTAGAACATTTGAATCAGTAAATATTTATTGTAGTCATTGTTATTATTTTCACTATTAATCAACATTGTTAGGCTGTTCATGCTGCTCATCTTGGTCTCCTTAGCACTAGTATAATTTCAATAATTGTCTCCTGAGTATTGGAAACAGTGAGCCTTATGAACATTCTCTTCTCTGGGCTACTTTCCATTTCTGAGGAGATACTAAAAGTTGCGTGAGGTGTAGAATTCCATTTTGACTTTTCTGTGGAGTTGTATTTGAGGAGAAATGAAAAGCTCAGATGCGGGGATTAAATATACTATGGATACTCTGAGAAACTCAGATTAAAAAGTTACATTGAGCTAAACAACATAAAAAAATTCTTTTTAAATGTTCCTCCAGGATTTCTTTTGATAATATGATTTAGAAACACACATGGAGGAGAGAATCTAGCATGCACACTTAAAAGTAATAGAAATATGTGAAAAATAGGAGGATGCTTATTTAATTTAGACTGCTAGTTCTCCAGAAGTCTGATGTTTAGGAAAATGGCAGGTAGCCTACTTAGTATGATTGTTTTTCACGATCTCAAAAAGCTGTTGTCTAAAATGACAGAATCTGAGGGTTATATCTACTCCTTAGAGGTTATTGCTGGTTACAAGCTAGTCTTCAACAGATAAAACCTATTTATAGAAAACTGATTTGCTGAACAACATGATAAACTGATTATTGAAGTGAAAATCAAATGTTCGGGTAAGCTAAATACACCCATAAATTAGAATCCAGTGAGATTCTCTGATCTAGAGATTGTCTTCCATTTCTGGGACACTTACCTCCCCAAACTGACTTTCTGAGGCCCTTTGTTTCATGTCTCGACAGTTCCATTACAGCAGCCCTGGCTGTCCAGAAATCAAGCCCAGCCTTTCTTATGAAAGGAAATTTTAAAATTAGGAAAAGAAAGAAGCAAGAGAAGTTACTAATTATATACTGTTGGCCTACTCTTCATGAGGGGAGTCACTAAGAACTTTATATGCATTATTACATTCATTCATTATAATTATAATTATGTTAACAATAATCTTATGAGGTTCCTTATTATTATATTCATTACACAAATGAAGAAACTGAGGCTGAGGGATAAATAATTTGCTCTAGGCCATGCAACTAATAATAAGTTCTACTTCCTATTATCACCATTTATATTATTTTTATCTGATCAGAAAATTTCAAACATAGGCCATACCTCTTCTCCTACCCCCAAGGAACATCAGGAAATGTGTGGAGCATTTTTGTTTGCCACATTTTTGCTCAAGTCCTTCTGGTTTTAATTGTGTGGCCAGGAATGAGCCTGGCGAGCCTGGTAAGTTAACATGTTTTCTAACTCTATTAACAAAACTTTCACATTTAAATACAAATAATTGGTAAATTATTTTGTAGAGTGACTATAATTTTAGATTTCAACAAATATAGCAGAACCAGAACAAATACATCAGAAAATGCTACCTTCCAGAGTCATCACTCTGAAGTTGGTATGTGCATTCCAATGTGTCCCCATTATTCCAAATGTATTTGTCATTTCTCTCTGTGTACATTATTTCCCATATCCTCAAATTTACCCTCTATGAGGAGTTGTCTGAGTTAACTCTTAGTCGATTACATTTAATTTGTTTGAATTAGAAAAAAATAGGTTTTTCACATCATGTGACGGGATAGACATGAGCAAGACAGAAGTCTATAAAAAGACAGATTATCCTTCTAAATAACAAATTTCTTTGTAAACATTAGGTATGACTCAGACCAATGGAATAGAATTGAGACCCCAGAGATAATTCCACATGTAAATTGGCAAATAATTACCAACAAAAGATCCTAAAACATACAATGGAGAAATGAAAGTTTCTTCAATAAATGGTGCAAAATAATGAAACTAGACAACTGTTTGTCCTCACATACAGAAATTGACTTAAAATGAATCAAAGTCCTAAATATAAGTCCTAAAACAATAAATTACCTAAAAGAAAACATAGATACTAAACAGATGAACCTTTGTCTTTGCTGTAGTAAAATATAAAAATGTTTTAAAAAGTTAAAAAGGTTTTAAAATGTTTGAGTTACTTTTCCTGAAACTTGAAGTGTGATATTAAGGACACATTCCCCACTGCCCTGAAGCATGTATATCCCATAGATAAGGATTTGAACTTTGATTACTGACTTAGAGTGATTTACTATGATAGCCATATGTGAGTGATGCACTTTTCCCCAGATATGCACCTACGAGTGCACACCCTAATTGATAACCACATGTAGCCCCTCGCCCTGTTTAAGATTAACATGTGTGCATTGACGTAATTCATTGAGAGCCACCTGAACAGCTGCGGGTACGAACAGGCTTTAAAAATGGGTCCTGACCAGCAAACAGTGCTCGCCTATTGAGACAGCCACAAAGGCACGTCCTTTTGCCAGTCTGGCAAGCAACGCCACACTGGGCCGCTTCATGCTCCTCTCCCTGCCAGACCACAGAAGAACAGCTAGTTCCTCCCTGTAGAGATGAGACCCAACTCTCGGGTGAGGAACACCGGACCAGCCCAACTGCCGGACCCCAGAGGACAGCACCACTGGGATCCCATTAAGCCTGCACCCGCAACATCAGGAACTTTTGTGAGTAATAAAACTCTGTGTGATTTGCAACTGCATATGTTCTATCTGGTGTAATTCCTCCAGCAGTTAACTGAATTGCTTTGCGTATGCTTGGAACTGAAATTAAGGTTTTTGGTCTTTTTGGTCCTAGGCCTGCCCTTGGTCCTGCTTGTGCAGAGCAGCCTCTTTGCTAGCAACTACTTGAATGTCCCAACACCTGCACGGTTAAAGTTTACCTCAAGGGACGCCTTGGATAAACACCCCAGATCCTTTTTCGGATCTACCTGGGACAGTCTTAAACAGGATTTCATGAATTTGACCCCAACGGCAAGGGAAGTAAAGGCAAAAATAAATAAGTGAAACTATGTCAAACTAAAAAGCTTCTGACGACAAAAGAAACCACAACAAAACAAAAAGGCAACCAACCAAATGGGAGAAGATATTTGCAAACAATAATTCCAACATTGGATTAATGTTCAAAACATAAATAACACAAGCAATTCAACACCAAACAACCCAATTAAAAAAATGGGGGCAGAGGACTTGAACAGATATTTCTCCCAAGAAAACATACAAATGGCCAACAGATACATTAAAAGATGCTCAACTCACTAGCTACTAAGGAAATGCAGATCAAAACTACAATTAGATATCACCTCATACCTGTTAGAATGGCTGTTATCAACAAAACAAGTAATAACAAGTGTTGGAGAGCTTGTGGAGAAAAAAGAAGCCTCATTCACTGCTGGTGGGAATGTAGCCTCATTCACTGCTGGTACAGCCACTATAGGAAACAATGTGGAGGTTCCTAAAAAACGAAGAATAGAGTTATCATATGACCTAGTAACGTTTCTTCTGTCCAAATTGAAAACATTTGTATGCAAAGCTATATGCACCTCTATGTTGCTTGCAGGATTGTTCATGGTGGCTAAGACATAGAGACAACCGAAGTGTCCTGTGATAGATGAATAGATAAAAAAGATGTGGTATATAAATACAATGGAATACTACTCAGCCAGAAGAAAAGATGAAATACTGCCATTTTTTACAACATGGATAGATCTTGCAACTATCATGCTAAGTGAAATAAGTCAGACAGAAAAAGTCAAGAACCATATGATTTCACTCCTATGTGGAATATAAAACTGAAAGCAACAAGTGAACAAACAAGAAAAACAAAACAAAAACTCATAGATACTGACAACAGTATGGTGGTTACCAAAGGGAAGCGGGGAGAGGGAGTGATAAAGGGTAAATGGGAGGGGGATCAAATATATAGTGATGGAAGGAGATTTGACTTTAGTGGTGGGCACACAATGCAATATACAGACGATGTATCATAGAATTGTACATTTGAAACCTATATCATTTTATTCAGCAATGTCACCCAATAAATTTAATTAAAACAATTTAGGTGCGATTATAATTCTCAAATTGACAGCCCCATGTGCCTCACAAAAACTGAAACTGAGGACGCTTCTAAAGTGAAGCTCCAAAAATGTGCCGAGCCTTATTAGAATGATACACAGAGTAATGGTCACTTCAACATTCACCTTCTGTTATATTTTTAGAAATCAATTTTGTTATTTTATAATACACTTAGTATCTGTTCACACAATTTGCTTCACAGACTTATTTCCTCTTATTTGGAGTCCACATTTTATTCTCTAAGGCACCCCGCAGAGCAAAGTGGTTCCCTCACCTTGAGATTAAACTCAATGATGTGAGCTGGCAGAGGCATCAAGATGCTGGCAGTCTAGAGACTCTGAGCCATCAAGTAGAACTCTGCTAGGGACTCCAAGCTAGAACAAGAAATATGTAGGGACCGATGACTTCTCTTCTTTTTAGTTTGAACAACTTTCCATGAATCCTTGTATAAGCTTAGACTATCAAATGCCTGGGGAAAAATACCTCTTACGGGTAGCATGAGACCACAGGAAAAGAGCAGTAAACAAGCACAGAACAAGGAGTCAAGAAGCCTACATTCTGGGCTACTCTGCAAATTCCAAGTTGGGGAGCTTTGGGCAAATTCTTTGACATTTCTGAGCCTAAGTACCCTCATGTGTAAAACAAAGACATTCAGCTAGTTAATGCCAATCACGCTTTTAAATTAAATATTGTATTGTTTTAAGGAACCAGAAAGAAAATGAGCTCATAGAAAGATACAAAAGCTAAGAAATTCAGCAGTCTTATTGACAAAAGGCTGGATTCGAGATGTCTTTCATCTTTAGAAGTCGAGATTCAAAACAGAAATTGATTTGTGACATCATAACCTCTTTCCATGAGTACCTTATTGCTACTTCACTGCTCGCCTTCTAAAGGTCATCATACATTGCAATGTGGGTCAGAACCACTATAAAATCAACCTATTTATACATTTCCTTCAAAGTTTCCACTTAGGGGGATTCCTTGACTTAAATTAGAAAAAAATTCCCAGATTCCCCAAACATTAAAGCAGGCAGTCCTTCCTTTTGTCTAATGTGGATAACTTGCACCATGATTTTAATCCTGTTTCCTGACTCAGTGTAAATAGAAACACGATCAACATCTCAGCCATCCTTTCAAAGAGAGTTTCTGATTCATTTGTAGATAAGATGTCCTTGGGAGGAAACCAGAGGTCATTCTTGCTGTCAAACAAAATTGTTCTCAATATTGAAATAAGAACTAATTTGACTTAATCTAAGTTGACAGGGATAAAAAGAGCTCAGTACTGGAATAAATTCACTAATGATATCGGAATTGGGAATCCACAACAACTAAAATACATCCACATTCTGAGTGTAATTTTAAAGCATTTGATAACTATATAGAGTACCATAAAAAAAGTAACAGAAATAAGAATCCTATGCAAATTTTTTTTCTATCTATGACTGGAGAGAATGCCATTTCTTCAAATGCCTACATTATGCAGGGTGGAGCAAAAGGAGGTTTACAGTGGTAATATGGGAAATAATACAATAATTGCTAAATAATAATGCAAAAATAAACTGTGTTTTGCGTACTCACAATTGTAAACCTACTTTTGCCCCACACTGTATAATCAATTTCTGTTCTGGTGGAAAGACACTTTTCTGTTTGGGGATTAACAGAAGTGCACTTAAAAGACCTAAGAATTAAAAAACACACACAAATTATTGCGTCAGTTTATAAATAATTCTATAAAGTTTGTTTTGATGTGGTCCTTTTCCAGAACAAAGGCAGCATCCCTGCACTGCATCGTGGGTGGGATACTATATTGTTGGCTTGGTTCCCATGCTGTAAGTAAGGAAATGTTATTTAATGATAATTGATATTGTTATGGCAAATGTTATGATTAGTATCATAATCAAGATCTTGGTTACACAATTAACATTATTATTCCTGTTTCATCTTGATAACAAGATGGGTCACTTAGAGATTGATCCCAGAGACCTGTTGACTTAACCATTGATGGCCTGGTAGTAAATCATAATGGTGACAGTAGGTGTCAGAACTTGGGCAACTTGGTGACAGGGTGACCAGCTTACCCTGTTTGCCTGTGAATTTCAGTTTTACACTGAAAATTTCACATGGTAGGAAATGTGTCAGATGCAGGCACTCTGGGACAGTGGGTCACCCTATGTGGTGGAGTGGAACTGAGGTCTAGGCATCAGAAAACCCAGATCTGATCTGCCCCTGTGGCTCTCTATCAGACGGCACCCATCTGAGCTTAGTTTTCCACTTATAATAATTTATCATTGAAAACATCTCCATATAGTAACCACTTGAGTGCATTTTGAAAACTATAAATTTATACACTTTATAGTTTTAGATCTTTTTATTTTTTATCTTACAAACCAGCAGCCTGAACAGATATGCCCATTCTCTAGAGAACCGTGGATTGTCATAGCTTCTGTTTAATGTCATTAGATGTTATGGTTCACTGAGGTGATGCTTGGGGTGAATTTTTGGCTTCACAGTTGTGAAGCTTACTTTATGCCCATAGAAAGCTATCTTCTCTATTTAAATCTGAGCAATTTTATGTGTTGGGGGAAAGAGGAGCAAATTATGTCTCATCTCTGTTATGTATTAGCAGTGTGGCTTGGGGTGAATCATCTAACTTTCTTAGCCTCAATGTCTTCATTTGAAAAATAGACAGCAATTCTGGAACAAAACATCTTAAAGGTTGTTTTGATTATGAAATAATACACAGGATGGTGCAAAAGTAGGTTTATAGTTGTTAGTTTGGAAAATAATTAAATAATTAATAAATAATAACACAAGAATAAACTGCTTCATTACTCACAACTGCAAACCTACTTTGCCCCACCCTGTGTGTAAAAACAGTAAAATCATATATAAATATAATAAAAAAGTAAAAGTATGTCATTATTTATTATAATAAAATATATATAAAATCATAGATATAAATTCCATGATGCATACCAGGGATTTGTCCTTTAATCAAAATATCATGATATTCAAAACCAAGTGTGTTCTAAGGACAAATCATGAACTTAAATGGATGAAGAATAATAAAGGTAGAAAGAATCTTAGACACCTTCTGGTCCAACTCCTGAATTGTAGACATGACCCTCTAATGCCATGAAATGCAAAGTGAATTGGGTCCATTTCCACAGCTAATTAGTGGGGGAGCCATGCTCAACCTCAAGTGTCTTGATGTTGATAGAAGTCTCTTTTACTACACCTCTTGGTTCCAATTCCCAATGCCCTCTCCCCCACCAAGGCCTTAACAATCTTTGATTTTGTACCTATAGCTAATTATTTCACACATATTTTATTTCATTCTCCTAGAAAGATTAACAACTCCAAGGCTAAGAAACCACCAAGACAATTGTGAAAGACTTAATATACAATACAATTCAACATAAATCTTTAATGCTTTAGTCAATAAATGGTCCTTAATACAGAAAGGATGACATGCAAGTTTGAGATGATCAGCATCTAGCAATCTTTTGCATATCTGTAATCATGACTTAACTACCTTTCTTCAGGTTAGACTATGAGGAGGGGATGAGGAAGAGAGAAAGAGAGAAGGTGGAGATGGGGAGAGATTGAGAGGTTAGATGTAGGTGTGGTCTAAGTTGGATGCATAAGCTGGAGAGACAAGGCAGAATATCTACTTTATAAATATTTGAAATTTCACTCAGACTAGCCTGTAGCTGAGGGTGGGTAGATGCTCAAGGGAAACTGCATGACATTAGGACTAGAGTCTGGCAGAAAGTTGTGGTGAGGAGCTTCAGGGGAAAAAGAAACTCTGGGGTTTCGAGGAAACCTCTAGTAAATAGAGTCCTGAGCAGACTGGAGCTAAGTCAACATAGGAAGGGATTTCCATACTCTCATGTGTATACAAATCACCCTAGAGAGCCTTTCCAACAGAGACGCTGGAGTCTTCTCCCCAGAGTTTCTTATTAAGCAGGTGGAGGGGGTTGACCCATGAATCTGATTTTCAACAAGTGATGTGGAGGTAGGCACCATGGCCTACACTTTAAGCAGCAAGCACTTTGGAAAACTTGTGTGTCGTTAGGTGTCTTCTTCACCTCGATACCTCCAGACTCCCTCCAAGTCTCAAAACCATTCACAGGGCCAACGCTCTAGGCATGTTTCATTTGGAACCATGAAAGGGGAAGGAGCAACTGTTGCCTTTCTGAAGAGTTAGGATGAAGCCAGGACTTGGATCATAATGATGGTAATGATGATGGTGGTGGCCATCGCATACCTGCTCACAACATACCAGGCACGATGCTAAAGGCTTCCCATGAGATGTATCAGGTGAGCCTCACAGCAACACCATCAGCAAGAGCAGCAGCATTAGCTTCATTTTATGTCAGAGGAAACCTTGGCTTTAAGAGGTAAAGCCATTTGCCCATGGTTACACTTCTATGAAGCAATAGAAATATGAGTCGAACCCGGCTCTCCTGGACTGCAAACCCATGTTCTTAATGCCTGCATTTATTGCTTCTCACCAGTTATCTTTTAGACAAGGTTCCTTTTCAAACGCAAGTGTCTCTTCAATATTGCAGCTTTCATGGATTCCTCTCTCTCAGAAGCAATTTCTCCCGAACTGTGTTGCCACCCATAACATTCTATCCCACTCGATTGTATTTGCATTATAGGTATTAGTTTATACTCTGTCTCTGTGGCTCAAATGAGAGCTCCATGAAGACAGGAGCTATATTTTATTCTACTTTGCACCTCCTTGCCTGGACGCCAGTATCAACTCTATAAGTGATGGTTGCAGTGAGCATTTAGATGACGCTACCTTTTCATGCCAAGTTTCTATAGAATACCGTTGTTATTGTTGTTTTCAATGCGATGCTGACTTTGAAAATTATAAAGCCACAGTTTGAAAGTGATAGAAATTAAAGGGTGGATAATGATCTGAGACATCTTTTTTTTTCCCTATTCCATGGGAGCAACCTGAAACATTCTTGAAGTTTGAAAGCAAGTTCTTAACTGCGAATAAAGTAACATGTGGAATTTATTATGTCACTTATTTATATGAGCTGAAAGTAAAAATAGGCACAGGAAGGGTTTAGATACATTTGAATATGAGAGCTACATAACAAATTGTTAATAGCAATTTAGTCTGGTTCAGGGCATGTCTATCATTTCATCCTGAGGGAAAACCATCCTCTTCCCCCTAAAAGGCCCTCTGGTCCCAATTGTGAGAGCTGAGTGAGGGGTTAATAGGATTTAGTCAGAGTTAATTTGGTGCTTACATTTATATATAGTTTTTTCTTTTTTACTTTTGTACTTGCATTTGATCTTCTCATATGCTAAGCGCGACTTGGCACTAGGCTAAAACTTTAGATTAGTACCACTGAATCAACCTGCACCTAGCACACCACTGACACTCAAAAAAAATGTTACAGAAAAATAAACTGGGTGACAGAAAGCTTGGTTACTTTCCCTTGGGCCACAGGGGTCGCTTTCAAAATCCTATTGGGACTCACGGGATTCCACACCAGTGCTATAAATCAATAGAGTTGGGTTTGTTTTTTTAAAAAAATCTCTTGATCAACTATAGTATACAAGGTGATATAATAGAAAATACTGATCTTAATAATCAACTTCAGTTAGTTTATGAAAACCATGGGATCATTCCCTGAGAATTTCCTGGTATTGATATGATTGGATCCAAGTCACTATAAAGACTCTACGTTTTAAAGGGTCTACAAAAGTGTTTTGAATGTCCTTCCTCCCTCTGCATTCCAGCCTCTCTGAATCCTCCCACCAGAGGTATGCTCAAGGAAAACACACCATTTCAATTCAGAAAGAAGTAGGCACTCAACACATTCTCCCTGGATGATCCTTCCCAGTTACTTTGTTACTGACTATTGAACAAATTATTCTTAATAAAAATCTTATTTATTAGACTTCCATATATGTACTTAGTATTAGCTATTTCATCAAGGAAGGCTCTTGTGTTATGTATCATATCCGTTTCTCCAAAAATCTTATTATTACATGTAATTTCACTCCTCTCCAGAACTAGGAGTAAAGCTGGTTAAGTTGCAATTACCAATATAACTGCAATATAAAATGAGATATGTATTTCCACAGGCCCTTCTCATTTTGCCCAACTCTCTGTAGGCATGGAGAGTGCAAAGTTAAAATGCTTACAATCAAGGTAACCAGATCACCACTAAGTAAAATGTAGTTGCCTATACAAGGTAATCTGCTCCACCTGAGAAGAATGAAGGAACTGTAAGCAGTATTGCTGCCCGCCGTCTCTGTTGAGTTATTAGTAACAAAAGAAAGAACCCTTGCCCTTGGCACATAAGCTATCACACTTGAAATAGATTTTTCCAAAAGTGCAATCTGATCATCCTTGCCGAATATCTGTAAACTCAGAATTATTGCTGGAGTACCAAGGTGGACTGGGGTTTCTAGAAATAAAAGGCCCATGAGAATGAATACACACACACACACACACACACACACACACACACACACACACACACACACACACACACACACGTGCATACATACACACACACACAAAATGCACACTACTTAGGGATTTTCAGTGCACCCAGAGAAAGGGATAGACTGCTTGAATCAGTGACTGGCTATAAAGTCCTGAGCCTGGGATATAACCTGCTCTTGACCAGGCACTGTGGGAGGAGGCTGAGAGTAGAAAGCTGGGCAGTACCATCTCTAACCTAAAGGTGCATAGAATGTATAAGGGAGACAAGAAAAGGAACACTTACTAAGCCAGGTAATTTGTAACAAATGCTGCATTATGAGTCATATTTCTACAAATTTGATTTAGCAAACCTTGATTGAGTACTTCCTAAATACAAGGCCTTCTGCCAGGTGCCCCAGGGGATGAAGAGTAAGGTCCAGGTGTTATAAAGAAGGAGAACATAAGGGAAATAATCTCACTGTGGACCTGTGATGAGGCCCTCTGCTCAGTGCTCAGCCCACTAACTGAGTGAACAGACATATGGTTCCCACGGCAAATAGCAGCATCTCCATTTTGCAGAGGCAGAACCTGAGATCAGAGTAATTTATCTCAGATTTCACCTGCCACTAGAGTCAGGACTCTGTCTAGGAAGGCCTATGAGGACTTGTTCCACACACTGGACCGCCTCCTTGGAGATCACTGGACCTTGTCTTTCAGGTCAAGGTTTCCACGGGCTGGTCCAGAGCTGGTCTGTGATGACCCATCGCTGGTTCCTTGGCAATTGAAAAGCACCAAGCCATGCTGTGAGGGACTCCACTTATATGAACTTGTTTCCTCCCTCCTTTTGTGATAGTAAACCTTCATTTAGGACATGGCGGTGCAGCGGATGGTAGCTGTTGTTATTTTTTAAACTCTTTTTTCCCACTAGAAAAGAAAACTCAAAATTGATACGCTGTGTCAGTTTGTCATGCATTGTTTTGATTTTTTTTTTCTTTTAAATGATGCTTGAAATTCAAAATCTAGGAAACCTTAATTGAATAGACAATTTTGAGGTCAGTCCGTGTATAGAGTTGGGTGATATGAAAAATTCTAGAAACTTTCAGTGGCCGTTTTAAAATGTATAGCTTTAAAACCAGGGCTTCCCACATTTTCCAACACTCTTTCATCCACATTTTTTATGAATTGTTCAAATCACAGGAAAATACCCCATTGTGTGTCCTCCCTGGACCCTTCCCCTGCTTAGATATGTTGCATGATGTGAGGGATGAGAGCCACTTGTATGAAAACGGGGCGGAACTGTTGGCAAAGTGCACCAAAAGGACAGGCCTGTTACTCCCAGTTAGTTTGCATTTCTACCTTAAAGGATAAACACAGCCTCACCCTCCTCAGTCTGCCTTTCCTAATGAAAGGAGGCTACAGGGAAGCTAGCAGCTGCCTCCCACCTTAGGGTCAACAACTTGCTCAAGCGTCACTTCTTCCAGAACGTGTATCAGGCAGATAGAGAGAGGAACCAGGGATGTCAATAACTGAAAAGGAAACTAATTTCATTTGAGCAGCATCCACTCTGTGGTCCTGGCTCATGCTAGAGACCGAACAGTGAGGGGAATGGCAGTGGTGAGTTGCAGATGGGAAAGCTTATTGCTCAGCCAGAGAGGCAAGAACCTGGACTTTTCTGTCTTAACTAGAGGCCCAGTGCATGGGTACATGACATTTGTGCATGGGGGGGAGGGGGAGGGACGGGAGCCCTTGGGGGATGTCCAACTGCAGCAGAGGTGTGCCACTGTGCTCGCCAGCCATCAGCCCAGCTTGTGGTTGAGTCGCACTCCCCCTGTGGGAGTACACTGACCACCAGAGGGCAGCTCCTGCATTGAGCGTCTGCCCCCTGGTGGTCAGTGCTCATCATAGGGATCGGTCCTTCCGCCATTCTGTTGATTTGCATATTAGCCTTTATAGGATGTCTTTTATGCCAATGGCATGTTTCCCTCTCCCAAACCCAAAGCTTTGGAAAGGTCCTAACAAGAGGGACAAAGAGGCACAACATATCATGTGACTTTCGGTTGTGTGCTGTCTCGGTAACGCCAGTCAAGTGGCTGAACTGGTGCTCCCAGGTCCCAGCCCTCCCGGAGATGAGGCAAGGCCAGCACCCTGAATCCAACATGTGGCAACACTGGCCCAGCGAGGTGAGGCTCTGAGCTCCTTAAGGGAAGAAATCTTGTTTATTTATCTTAGTATGCCCCACTCCTAGCACAGTTACTGACAACTGGTAAGTCTGTAATAGATTTTTGAGGAATAAATAAATGAACAGGGGCAATTACTGACTAGGTATTCAATAAATATGCGTGAACGTAAAAAAAACAAAAAACTGAAGGTACTGAGTCCATAGCATTATGTGAGGGGCAAGATTGAGTCAATGGAAGTGGCCCTCTCTTCAGGAAACATTATAGTAATGCTATGATTACTCAAGGTTCATTTTTGTCCAAATGTCTGTCTCTGTCCATGTCTCTCTGTCACTCTTCATGTGTGTGTGTGTGTATGCATGTATGCATGCTTATATGTACATGTCTACCTATCTATCTCTAGGTCTCTCTCTCTCTCTCTCATCTTTCTTTCTTGCTTACTCTACTTTGTCAGTGGCTTGAAGGACTCACATCAGAAAAGTTCCAAAGGAAAAAATTCCCCAACCCAGAGCTTCCTTTGTCAAACAAAGGATTTGACCCATTCCTTTAACCTTCCTTAGCTTTCTGCTCCTTCCATTTCTTTCCTAGCTGCCTGTCCAGCCCTCTCAGTCCTCTGGCAGTGGATCACGCATGGTCTGTGACCTCTGAGAATGCTCTGTGGTCCCTGTCACTTATTCTGTCCCCGAGACTCTCTGGGAGACAACCAGGAACAGAATACATGGAAGGTGGTAAGGGTTTCGTCTGGAGGGCTTGCGAAATTGTCAGGCATTAAAGGAAAACTCTAGGCAAAACTCACCCACGTTCTCTACTAAATGAGGCTTGTCATCACGTGCAAAGGACAAAGAGAGCCCTGTTCCATTTGCTGCAGTGTCTTCAATTTGATTTTTTTCATGCTGTTTTTAAGGCTGTTGGTCAAGGATGGTGAAGGAAGGAGGAGGTGCCACAGTTCAGCAACCTCTAATGTGAAAGTGAATGATTTTCCGATGTTCCCTTTTTATGTGACACTCCTTACTGACTCCCAGTAGCACACCCTGCCATAGCCTGCTCACGCTTCCCACAGCAGCCTCCCATTGACCTTTAACCACATCCATAAGCAGCAGAAGCCAGGCCTCATAACCAGCAGCCTCACTGTGCACACAGCCAGTTCCTGCTGCCCGCTGCCAGCATTGGCTGGGGCAGGACCCTCGCCCACAGGCCCTGTCCTCACTGCACAGTGGAGGTGCCCTGGACCCGCCCTGGCTTTACCACTTGCTCCTGACAGACTTCCTTCAGATACACATACTGCACCAGCTATAGTTCCTTTTCTGTCACCTATGTTTGTCTCTCTCTTGGGAGCCTGTCACTCCCAAGGGAGCTCCACACTTAGCTCACATCATGAGCTCGGCTCTCCTCAAACATCTGCATCCTTTTGCCCATCTTTCAAGCCCTACATCAAACACCATCACCTTCACAGAGCCTTGCTTAATTTGCAGCAGCTGCAAATTCTCTCTCATTTCCCATAGTGTTTTTTGCTGTGGGCATCTGACAAGTGACTTATGAGTGCCCAACCTCACTTTTGTTATTTGTAAAACAAGCCAAATAACACATGCCAAAAAGATTAGGCAATAATACATAAACTCCCAGAAAACAGACACCATCTTATTCATCTTTGTAAATTGCCTAGCATAGTACTTTGCATTGAGCTTCTATAGAGTATATACACTGAGTGGCCAGATTATTATGATCTCTGAATGCATAATAATCTGGCCACTCAGTATATATATTTATTAGAGGCCCAGTGCATGAATTCGTGTATGGGTGGAGTCCGGCCAGCCTAGCCAGGGGGAGGGGGCATGGGCTGTTGGCTGGCCTGCCTGCTGGTCGAACTCCTGGTCGAGGGAACAATTTGCATATTAGCCTTTTATTATATAGGATATACACTGAGTGGCCAGATTATTATACATTCAGAGATCATAATAATCTGGCCACTCAGTGTATATTGAGTGACTAAACGTAACTCTTTGCCTCAGTTTTTCATCTATAAAATGGGAATGAAAATAGCATAGTTATTTCAAAGCATATTATCAGGATAAATTAAGATACTGCATGTAAAAACATTTTGAAAACTAAAAAGATCAAATGCTAGGCAACTATGAGCTATTATTTGATAAATTATTACACAATGTGGACATGAGTGAAACAACATTACCTGATTTATCCAGTAGAGGGCAATGACACACACATGAATATTCAGATTCTTCGTAAGACTCTAAAACCATAAATTAAAAAATGAGAACCACTTTGGTATTACGTAAACAAAATAACACAATGTTTCTGAATTCGGCTGTTTTTTAATCTCTTTTTCTGTGTTGTCTATGCAATTTGTATGTGTAGAAGGGACCTTCAACTCCATTGGTTGTTTCCAATGGGGTTCAATGACCTGATGTTCTCATTTCTCTATTCAAATTTCCACTTGCCCCTTAGTCCAGGGTGAAGAATGAGTCCAGCCTAGCCAATGGGGAAATAATGCTCTTTCCACTGGTTTTATTACCTCAATCTACAGTATTTCTTCCCAATCTGGAAAGCAGCCTGGAAGGGTTTCCATGCTGGGGGAGGGACCAGAGAGACTTGGAAAAACAACGCCAACCATTGTTTTCTCTGCCTACTTTGGCTCCCCTTAGTCTGCTCTGTTAAGACACTGGAGCCATTGAGTAGGCATTGACATTTTATGAGGACGGGCTAAGTGTCTCAGAGATAAGGGGATGGCACGGGTGGTGGATGAATGAGTGCAGGCAGCAGAGTGGACTCACTGCACATGCTTCTGCCCCCCACTCAATTCTGAACTCACTATGTTTCAAAGAGAAAAATGGCTTGAAGAGGAACCTAAGTGTCCGATATCTGCCCCTGAAGAATTCAAAATTTAATATGAGATCGTCAAATATAACTTAAATTAACAAAATTTGAATAATACATTGAGTACTCCTTGTGTGTCAGGCACTGGGCTAGGGAGGGACAAAGGACACAAAGATGAGATGCCACTCTTACCTTCAAGGAATTCACTGTTTAGACCAGGCAGTGGAGGAACCCATGAAAGCAACCCAAAATAACTAGATACAAATATGACCATAATAGAAATAACTGCAGTTATGCTATAACACTTGTTTTCAGAAACAAGGATTTGTTCCAATGATTGTTATATTAGGGAACATTTGGCATAACATGAATTTTGCATATGACTATGTACAATTTCAGCTGCAAGAAACTTTAGGTGAATGCAGAAAACTGCACCAAGATTAACTGAGCAGTAAGGGAATATCCAACACACACATGTAGACATGCATCCACTCCCTTGACTCACGGAGTGGGTTCTGAGCCTCACACACCATGCTCAAGTCTTGACAATTTTCCCTCAGATCTCATACAACCTTCCTTCCCACTTCACCAGAACCCACAAGCTGAACCCTTCTGATGCCCACTTAAAGCAAACTGTGGGTCTTTTTGAAGGTCAAGTGCCCTATTTGTTGTCGTATTTATGATTTTTTAAACCATTTTATGTGTGTAAAATTGAGCTCCTGTTTTCATTTGATTTCTCTTTTATGTTAGTGTGTCACTTAATAATGTCTTTGCCTGTTGTGTCCTTAACTCTATTTTCTCCATAAGTCTTATTTTCATTGCTTGATTTTGCACAGCACAGTGATTTTTAGGAGCACATTCACGGTATTATTACAGAACGTACAGTAAGCCCCTGAGTGCACAAAGCAAGGAGCTCCTGCCCTGGAGGAGGGGAGAAGAGGTCTGGGAATGGCCTCCCCAGAGAGGAACATGGAGAATCATAAGGATGTGGCAGAGTATAAGTATCTTTTTATTTTTTATTTTTTTAACTTGCCTCAATATAAGACCAACAACAAACAAACAAACAAACAAAGACTTAAAATGGCTTATAAAAGTGCAGTTTATACAGCAAGTCAAAAAACATGAAAATTAACTAAAAACTAGGCAGAGATTAAATAAAAAGAGGCAACTAAGGTAAGCTTACAAAAGGCATGCCTTAAGTTCCATATAAAAATCTGCTAGAGACAAACCACACATTTGTCGCTAAGCTTCCCACCTATCAATGTCTGGCTTCCTACTGGTCTGATCTGAGCAAAAGAGGATTTTACAAAATCTCTGCCGGACCTTACAACATTGTAGTCATAGTCACATGCAACTATGACACTTAAAATGCAGGTAGTTCAGAGTGTGATGCGCTAAGTATTAAATACACAGTAAAGTTTGAAGACACACAAAAGATAATGAAAAAAATCTCATTAAAATTTTTTATAATTATGACATGTTAAAATGATAATATTTTGTAAGTGATTAAACAAATATATTACAAACATTTATTTTACTCATTTCCTTTTGATTTTTTTTTCAATATGGCTACTAGAAATTTTTAAATTACATCTCACATCTATGGCTCCTATTATATGTTTTTGGACATCCCTGATCCAGGGGAATGCATTGGCTACACATGATAATAGATCATCATCTATATAGGCTTATTTCTGAAAAAACAGAGACTTCAAATGAAGATTCTGAACAAATGTCTGTGATGAGAACCTTGATGTGCTTGGTGGGGGAAACAGCCAGTTGTTTTAGTAATCAGCTAAAATGAGAGTAGCATTAATGTGCTCTTGGGAAAAACAAGAAGCCTCATTAGTTCATGAATCAAATAAAAGACTATACCGCCTTGCTGGGAGTGAGACTCAGGAAAGAACAAGTATTAATCGGCATGAGATGGAGTGTGGTGTGTGTGTCCTTGAGTATATGCCCATGTCTGCATGTGAGTGTGTGCATGTCTTTCTATATAGCCCCATAGTTTATGTGTGCACTCATGTGTGTTCTTATATATGCACATGTGTGTGAATACATGTCCATGTATGTGTGTTTGTCTATGTTGCATTTCTGGTGTGCCCATGTGTTTGCATGTTTGTGTCTTGTGTACCCATATGTGTGCCTGTGTGCACATTTGTGTGCAAGGCACTTCTATGTGTCTGTGGTATCTCATGTGTTTCCATATGTATCATATGTTTTTCCATGTATATACATATGTCCTGTGTATATGAATGTGCACAGACTGTGTGCCTTTGTGTGGGGTGTGTGCCCATGTGCTTGTGCATGTGCCTTTGTACGTGTGTATATATAATCCTTGTACATAGTGTAGGTGAATAAATAGGGTGGGAGGGAGAAGTGGGGAAAGATACACTCAGAGCCTAACCCAGAGGGTAAATGGTTGTATACATCGAGCTTTGAACTCATCCTGTAGATACTGGCAGGTTTCAAATAAGAAAATGCTATGGATAGATTTGCATTTTTTGACAGATCGTATTGGCTGTAGTAATGAACTGAAAACTGGACAGGAACAATTCTATAGAGAAAAAGGATATCTATACATTTTTATAACTTTTTCAAAATTAGAAAAAAAATATTTAAAGCTAACATTCTTATATACTCTACAGAATGCATATTCTTTTGCTTTAGGTATCTAAAACCCTGAAATAAAAACTGGAACCATCAGTTCCAGAGGAGGGTAGTTTAACATGTCATGTGCTTAAGCACTAAGTTTAGGAGCATCATTTTCCCCTTTAGTATATGCGAAGGCACCTCATAAGCTTTCCTGTCTCATTTTGTGAGAAGGACCTCATGGTTCTCTTGCTCTTGGACTGAAGAGTGAATAAGGCCCCATGTGGTTGTGAGCCTTGTCCTCAGTTTGCTGGTCGGAGCTAAAAATTGAACTCAGAGCTCAGAGCGGAGGTTGCGATCTAGAAATCTACCTGCTTCTCTGCCTTAAATGCATGTGTTGACTGTTTCCAGAGGATGGGAGGGGTTTTCTGCCCCCCTCCACTGCCAATCACTTTTACCTCTGACGCACTCCCTCTTAATCTCCTTAATCTGGTCCATTTACACAAATACAAAGGGCTGATGTCACCATATGTGTAGTTAGGATATCTGTGCCTTTTAGGAAGGTTAACATCAAAGGACATACTTTTCCTATCCAGTCTTAGAGAGTGACTAATTTTAACTGCTCAGGCTCTTCCATATCAATAGGTTGTGCTACATCAGTGGGTGAAAAAAATAATGAAGACAGAAGCTAAGTAAATGTTCAGGAATTCTAATCAATCCCCTACTTGTCATGTCTTTACCTGCCTCTACCTTGGAATATTATTCAGAGTTTACAGAATATGAGTGACAAAAAGTCCCGGTCTTCAGAAACTTAGACTTAAGTGAAGCCATTTAAATGTTAAGCATGCTCCTGAACATTTTAACTGTTAAGATGAAAATAATCGGTTTGAAGCATTTGACAAAAATATATGTGGAATATTGAGTAGATAAGGCCTAGACTGAGGAATGCATACAACGTGGAGCTGCAGGGAACTGGACCTCATCACATACATGTGCACACAAGCCAAAATAGAGGGGTTCCACAGTAGGTGAGTGCCCGGGCAGTGCATGGATGCCCAAGTTTAAAGTGAACGGTGGAAATGGTGCATGAGGGCATCATTGGGGGCTGTCAACGGGTTTTAAGTGACTCTGTCAATTTCACTTCAGTTATGTTATTCTTACTCCAGCAGCTGTGATCAGCAGAGTGACATTGGGGGTGAAGCAGGGACCTATTAAGATATTCTAGACAGAAGGCAGCCAGAGCTTCAAAGTCAATTGTGGGGGTCATGGTGAAGAAAAGAAAAAAAAAAAAGTTAGAGCTAAGGAAAGACTTTTTAAGTGATTGGATGAGGGAGAGAAAATAGAAAGCAAGAATGATTGACTCAGAATTCCCCAGTTTAGACAACTGAGTAAATGGTAGGGCTACTTTAAATAGAAAATGCAGAGATAGTAGGACTATAGTCCACAAGATGAAGAAGAGTTCAATTTTAAATATGTTCTTTTTTGCAGTGGTTTGGAACACCCACTGAAGAAATGTCCAGCAAGTTGAATGTATGGTTCTGAAGCTTGAGACACGGGTCAGAGCCACATGTACAGACTAATGAGTCAGTGGGACACTGAAATAGAAGGACCATGAATGTGGCTGAGATGAACCAGGGGAGCGTATCAATTAGGAGTCATGGCTGAGACCCAGCCCAAGTGTGGGAATCTCAATGTTCCAGGCACTAGTGGGGAAAAATAGAGTCCATAAAAGAGACAAAAGGAAGAACAATGAGAGAAGAGCCAGTGTCATGGAAGCCAATGGAATAGAAGAAACAGAGTGGACTTTGTGCAGCCCTCAAAGTCCACACTTCTGAGCTGAGTACTGAGTTCCAAAGAGGAATTATCCTGGATAAGACAATAGGGAAGGGCAAATCTAAAAGGGATACCAACCCTGTGAGATGTGAGCACCTATGGATACTCACTACAAGTCTACAGATTTCTCTTTTGAGAGCATCAGTGCACAGCATGATGCGTTGTGCTGAACAAGGGCTTAAATGTAACTTAATCAAAGCAGAGTGACTTCTGTAACAAAACAAATCAAGTGACCAAATGGAGTGCTGTTCAATTGAAAACCATAATAAACAGGGTAATATTTATGCTCAACTTTCCATAAGGCTCACAATAACCCATGTTTCGGATAGCATTGTTGTTCTCACTTTAATATGAAGACTTGAGGTTGATGACTTGCCTAAGGTCCCATTGGTAGCACATGGCAGATGAGGGACTTGAACTTGGGTCCTCTGAATCCAAGCCCATGCTTTCACAGTTGTATCACACTGAGTCCATTTTCTTTAGTGAGTTCTTTGTATCTGGCACAGCACGCAAGAGAAACCTGAGGCCTTACAATGTGCAGGTCCCAGGCAGGCTTTACCCCGGGGTTAGTGGCTGGTGTGATGTGGCTAATGTGACAACACTGACTTGCAGCTACAGAGAATGGGAGCTTCCACTGAAATGCCTTGAGGCTGCTTTCCTCTGCAAAGTGCCGCTGTTTCCATTTTTGTCTGTCCGCCAGTTATACTCCCCTTCTTACTCATTAATAGATGCGTTTTGTTTGGAATGGTGATATGTTCAGCACCAAAACTCACCTCCCCAGTTTCCCCAGGCAAGGAGTGGCTGTGCAACTAGGTCCAGGGACAGACCTGGCTGGCAGCTCTCTGTGCTCTATTTGCTCTTGGCCCTTCCTTCTTAGAAGATAAACACAATGGCTGGAGGTGCAGCCATCATTTTCTGAACACAGGTACCGAAACCATAGGCTAAGGACAGTGAAACAGGAAGATAGAAGGAGACTGGTCTCTGATGGCACATTTGAGCTCTCCTATCAACCGTGAATTGCCCACTGACCCACTCCTTGTTAAGTGTGAAAATCAAAGTCCTTACTTATTTAAGATGTAGTCTTGTAGCTATTCTGTTAATTGTTCAATGTGATCCCAGCTGACACAAACAGCATCTATGCGGGTGTATCACAGTTTCACGGCCCAGCCCACTTCATTCATTGACTTTACCTGTTACCTCCCTTTCAGTATCTGGGTTTGTAAATCACAATTTAGAGGTACAGGAGGGGGGAGTCATTTTTTTCACTCAAGGGAACACATGGGCAGCTTGTGTTAGGAAATATCCTATTGAACCAAAGAGTTGCATTTCTTTCAAAATAAACTATAGATAAGCAAAATGGTAAGATGCTTTACAGTCTAATAGAAATAACTTACTGCTGCAGGATAGCAATTAAGAGCTTCGGATTTTGAAGTTAACAGATCATAGCATGCATTTCAACTCTGTTACTTGCTAGCTGTTTTACCTTGAACAAGTTACTTAACTTCTGAGCCCTAATTCACTTATTGGCAAACTGATAATTATACCAATTTTATAAGATTGTTATAGGCATTAAATGGAAAAATGTAGAGTACTTTGTATAGTGTTTGGCACAATCAACATAACCTCTGCTAGTGATAGACAAGAATATTAAGGGAGATTATCGTTGCTACTTCCCACATACACCACTTTGTGTAACATATGCCCCTCCCGCCCTGCTCTTAGTGGGTCTCCAGGATAGGAGTGTGGTGTGCTGAACCATTCTCAGTCCCACCCTTGGGACCAATGGGAGAGGACAGACAAAAGTGTCACAAGGTAAAGTCTGAGACAGGACTTGAAAAGAAAAGTTCAAGCCACTGGCTTCCTCAGCAATTCTTAGAGAGGGGTCTGATGGAAGTGGGAGTGATTTTGAGAACCCAGGTCGCCTTCAGGTTAAAATTATAGCCACTGTTGGATGATTTGCCCCAGAGTCTCAGACAGAGCCATGCAGCTCCTATACTCAGCACAGCAAAAGCAAACTGAACTCCTGGGGCACCTCTCACTCCCTCACTTCCTGTTGGCTCCCAAGAAAGTGAAAATCAACATCTCTCTTGCAACATGCCACGTTATTGTATGGTACCTTTGGAAATTTCTTGTGCAACATGAGGATAAAAAGATAACGATCCTTATTTATAAACCTAAGTGTACTGTTCTCTAATCCAGAGTTCTTAACCCTTTTGAAGTCTCAAATGTCTTTGAGCAACAGATGAAAGCTATACACCCTTTTTACAAAAAATGCATGTATATACAAATTAAAGTTTGCTTATAATTTTAGAGTTTTCAGAGATCCCCTGAAGTCAATCCATGGGCCGGCAATGGATTCACAGACTAAGGTGAATAATTCCAATTCTAACCATTTTTCTTCTATCTGTATATCCAGCAGAGTCCCAGCATTTCCTATTTTATTTTTAGTGGGTTTGCAGTGTAAGATAACAGTGAACTCTCCTTTCGTTGTCTTCCATGAAGGCCTGGCTTCCCGGACTTAAGGGCTATGGAGAAACAAAACTTGTTTTAGGTTTGTTTATCACGGAGGGAGAGTTGTTTTCATTTTGTTTGTGTAGATGGTTGGTTTTCTTGTTTGGATTTTTTTCCTGATTTGTAGTTGTTGGCAATAGGCTCCCTGGCAGTACAAGGTAGTGGTGTCTGGGCCTGTTTCCTCATGATGGTGGCAGGCCAGGCCAGAGGCTTACAGTTGGGCCAGTTTTTCAATAGGAAAAAGGTGACCACTGCCTCCTGCCCCTGGCTCATATCAGTATGACCCATGTCACCAGCTGCCTCAGTGAAATGGGCTCCTCATTCATTGCTGCTTTTCATCCTGCATTGTTGCTGAAGGTAATCTTAAGACCAAATTCCTATACTTGAAGACAAAGGTAAAAATAAGGGAGCATGAAGAACTCCAAATGCTCATGCCCCAGAATCCAGTGTTTACCAGGGGTGGGGAACCTTTTTTTCTGGATATTTATAACATCATTCAACTTAAAAAATTAGCCTGCTATATTTGGTCAAATATTTAATTAACTCCCCTCTAATGCCTAGGCAGGGCCAGACCAAATGATTCCATGGGCCTTATATGGCCTGAGGGCCAGTGAGTCCCCCATCCCTGGTTTAGACAATCAAATAGCTGCAATGTTGGCCCCTGATAAAATTGATTATTGATTACTGTTTACTACGTGCCATGCACCTTCCTAAGCAATTAAAATGAATTACTTCATTTAATTTTCACAACAACCCTGTCCATAGGTGCTATTATTATCCACATGTTACAGCTGAGAAAACTGAACAGTTACAGAATTTATCAGAGAGAGAGAGAGAGAGAGAGAGAGAGAGAGAGAGAGAGAGAGAGAGAGACTTAAGGACTAACTACTTCCCTTACAGTTGAAAATTCAGTCCTCACAATAAGAAGCATCTATTGTGAGGAAACTAAAACCCCCTGGATAGACTGTCATGGATAGAATATTAGAATATTCGGGAGTTCATAATGCAGGTCATGTACTGCACTCAGCCTGGAACTTAGGTGTGCTGGCCCTGTCCACTGCACCACTTCTGACCCTCTAATGCAACCAGGTGCCCTAGACCATATGCAATCATTGGCATCAGTATTATTCAGGACAGTGAATCTAAAATATGGAAAAGTCAAAAGATGATACTACTTCTAATTGTGTCAAATTAGACACACACACACACACACACACACACACACACACCCAGTTCACTTAAATTTTATTGTTACATCTTTGTTTTCTTCTCCCCTTCTCTATTTTTGGTTACTAGAACTCTTGGTTCAACCTTCCACAAACTATCAGATCTATTGCACGCAAGTGGAAAACACAGTCAAGATATAAAGTTTGTTTTTGGCTCCCTAACTTACAACTTCCCTGGTATTCCCCATGTCTTTATCCTCTCCAAAATAATGGGATCCCTCAGGATTGGATCAAGTAGAAGTCCTTTACCCCCAGCTACCCCTCTCAAGGTCATTTTGTATTTTAACTTTAGCTCTCATCATGGCATGAATGGGTGTCTTCCTGTGAAAGGTATCTGAGATCTTAACTCTCCTGACTGTGGGGACAATACTTTGGGGTCACGTGACTCCTCCCAGGGTTTCTGAAATGAGAGTGCAGGCATCCAATTGCTGCAGTTTCAGGTAAGAACTTCCTGAAAGAAGTTTTCACAGAGTCCTTGATGCTCCTGGAAATGTGATTGTCACCCTCCTCCCAGAAATGCTGAATTCTTTTAGGGCACACTGAAATTTTCTGCCCGGAAGAAGCGGTGAAATGGATTCGCTCACCAACGGTTACGCTTAAGAAGAGAGTCTGGAAGTGACAGGTACTTCTGACAACTATTTAGAAATTGTGTCTGCCTGGATTTATTTTCATTTATCAAACATTATTTTGCTACCGTACCTAAGGAAGTGTAACTAATGTCTCCAATTGCACTTCCCCACACTCTGGCCCCATGCCCGCCAGCCCTGTGGGAGAAGGGCGTCAAGTGACATCGGCAAGACTGCTCTTTAATAGCCGACATTATTTTATTAAGGAAAATTTGTATTGCCCTTTTTCCCTCTCAAAGGTGCCAAATGGGCAGATTTGGATTTTTCTTGGCCGAGGGAATGAAAGACCAGCGAAGTGGCTTTGCTTGCCCCCCAGGCACTTCCACCGCAAGTTCAGGAGGCGCCTGCAGAATCCAATCACTTTGAGCAGCTAAAATTTCAGGTTTGAATTTCATCTCAGAAATGCACAAAGCCGAGGCGTTGGTGACAGTATCAGAGTGGGGGTTGTTGTCAGTTATCTGTTATTCTGCTGGGACTCCCAGCTGGCCCAGGTGTATTCCCCGCAGGTAAGGCGGGAGGCCCTGCCGAATGCCACATCTCTTTGTTGCATGTTATCTTGTTAGTTAAGCTGTCAAGAAAGTTGCCAGTGAAGAGGCTGGGAGTGGAGGGACACACAGAGTTTAATCCAATTAAAACTTCACCGGCTTTTCCACATTCCTGGTTTCCTGGCTCAAGCAAGGAAGAATCTTCTGAGCATGAGGATGGCAATGGGGGTACAAAACGAATCTTAACTGTTTGTATGGCAGCAAGGCATCCTATACAGCATAAGGCCACAGAGACAGGATCTGTGGTATGGGAGACAGAAAGAGCTCACTTTTAGCTGGTTTCTCATCGGCCTTTAACTCAGCGCTGTTTTGGGTGTAAAAAGACTCACTGAGCTTGCCAAGCAAGGAAGCTCTGCCTCGTTCTACCCACCAGAGGTTTTTTGCAGCAGATGTTTTGACCTGACTTCTAAGAGGGGATTTGGTGATCCCATGAACAGCTTTCCTCTGAGGGCCGGAGGAGATGGCTGCAGCACTGGATGCCTTGGAATTAAAACTAACAAATGTGCTCACATTTAAATCTCACCATCGCATTTTGACACATATTGACACAGATGGTACATTTTAGTGCTAAATCTATTTTTCTTTGCTCACAATGGGAAACAGGCTGCTCGAGCTCCCTTGACAGAATGGTTTCTGAATGAAATCTGCACTCACTCAAAGCAAACCTGTGCGTGAGGCAGCCGCAGGGCCTTGCACACATCCTTCTGAAACGAAGGCCCGAAGGCCCGGGTGAGCAAGAGCAGGGCTGTCTCTTCTGGACTGAGTGCATGAAGGTGGAGGGCTGAGGACTGGGGAGGAGGTGCGGGGGAAGGAAACAGGAGAGAAGGCCTGCTTGGATGAACGCAGCTGACTTTGACAGTCAAAGACTGCATTCCATTTCAGTTTCACAGAAAGGATGCTCAGGACCAGAGACCCTGATGTTTCCAGAAAATAACACTGTGCACTCTTTCTAAAGCCCACTTGTCACCTGGGAAGATGTCCAGGATATATTGTTAAGTGAAAAAAGGAAATGGAATTATAGGGTCCCATGAGTTAAAAAAAAAAACAAAAACACCACACAACACCACACACACACACACACACAGCGTATGTACTTGTATTTGTTTGATACATGCAACACTATGGTAGTCCCTCCTTATGTGCAGTTTTTGCTTTCTGTGGTTTTAATTAACCGTGGTCAACTGTGGTCAGAAATGCTAAATGGAAAATTCCAGAAAAAACAATCCATGTTTTAAATTGCATGATGTTCTGAGTAGTGTGATGAAATCTCGTGCCATCCTGCTCTGTTCTGCCCAGAGTGACTCATCCCTTTGTCCTGTGTATCCACAATGTATACACTCCCCACCCGTTAGTCACTTAGTAGAACCCTAGGTTATCAGATCGATTACCGGAGTTAAAGAGACCATATTCACGTAACTTCTAATACATTATATTGTTATAATTCTATTTATTATTAGGTATTGTTGTGAATCTATCACTGTGCCTAATTTAATAATTAAACCTTGTTATAGAATGCATATATAGGAAAATACAGTGTATTTAGGGGTTGGTGCTATCCATAGTTTCAGGCATATCCTGGGAGTCTTGGAAAGTATCCTTCTCATATAAGAGGGGGACAGCTGTATTCATATTGGCCATCTCTAGTGAAGTAGGGGAAGTGGAAAATTATTTTACAGTTTTTTTATAATTAAGAAAACTTGAGTTCTAATAAAACAATGAGGTAATTAGGGCCAGTTTGAAGTAAACTTACAGTTTTCTTACAGTACCTAACGTCTCCTAATGACCAAGACAGCACTGTCTTCTTATGTGCCATAGAAGAATATGTGACTAATGTTTGGTATCATTTAATATTTAGTGAATAAACTGAAGTGATAATTTTTAAAGAAAGAGTAAATTTCAAGTTTCATCAAGTTTCATCAGAAAGTCTTATTGTTAGCAGTTAGGAGAAATGTTTTACCTTTTTTATGTGAAAAGTTAAAAAATATCTTCTGGTAGGCCTTATATTATTATATTAAGGTGATTTTTAAATAGAAAAAAATTATAGGCCTATTTGATAATCTATTTTTTTTAATAATCTGTTTCTACACACAAACAAAAGTTACAAGCTTAAAGTGTTGCATATCATTTGCAGGGAGGGAGTGGTCCATGGAATTCTCGAAATCCGCCCATGTACCAAGTTACCAATGGATGTTTATGCCAGATATGCTTATTAGAATTAACTGTGAAACTTACATGAGTTTAAAGCAATAGATATTGGATATAGAGGAATGGGAAGACAGTCTTTTTAAAAATCTTACACATGAGCTTACTCTAACATGATCATGTCTAATCATTGGGGTCCCTGAGTCTTTGGCTCAGAACCTCCCCTTGTGGTTTTCCCAGGTTTCTGCTTTTTGTTACTGTTGTTCTAATGAGTAGGAGCTCCGAGGGAAGGCAGTTGAAATCCAGGGGGAGTGATTTCAGACAAGCTATAAAAGAGAGTAGGCCCAGGAGTGATTCCCTGTGATTAGCTGAGAAGCACCCTGGGGATCTTGCAAGGATCGAATGTTCAGGTGAGTCCACTGTGGTGTGGTGCAATCTGAGAATAAGCCCCAAATCTTCCCAGAAGATGTAGCTGTCTGCTCCTCTATACACCACCTCTACTCTTTCTATCGATAGGAACTAGTCCAAGTCCTCCACAATCTGTGAGTTGGCATAGACTTTGTACGGTAATTCCTTCAGGCAGCACTTCTCAAATCTGACTGCACAATAGAATCACTTGGAGAAATTTAAAAAACCCTGGTGCCCTGGCCATATCCCAGTCCAGTAAATCAACCTCTCCCTCAGGTGAGGCCCAAGCACTTGGGTTGCATAAAGTTCCCCGGGTGATTCAATGTGCAGCCACTGCTTTACAGCCGTTGGTGAAGCTTTCCTCACAGCAGGCCTGGAACCACAAGGATATTAGTAGCTTCACTTGAGTTTCACCTCTGGATTCAGAGTATACACATTTCCCATGAATAAGCCTTTCAGCGAGTGACTGAATAGTAAACAGCCTCACAGTTTATGGAATGAGAGCAGATAAGGAATCCTTATCAAGATGTCACCTCATTTCATTCTGCTGCAGTCCTTTCTGTCCTCACGTCTCTCTAATTTATTATTAGCACAGAAACATCACTCCTGTGGCCAGAGAAGCACAGCTAAAACTTTGTGAAGGTCAGTTGTCCATGAAGTAATGACCTTAGACCTTAGGACCCTCATTAGCACAAGTAATTATGAGCTAATTCTATTATTCTAAATTGTTGATCAAAAGACCAAAGCACACAAAAAAAATTCATAATTGTAGACTGTCAATGCTGAAAATATTTTAAACCACATTTATAAATTAACCAGGACTTTTTCCATTGTAAGTACTAGGAACTAAACTCCAAGCAGATCAAACAACAACATAAAACAAAAAACAACAATAATTTATTGGCTCATCCAGTGGATTGAAGTACCGCTTGATCCAGGTGCTCAAAAAATATCACACTTCTTTTCCAACAGCATTCAACTCCGTTCTTTGTCATGCACTGAAGTTTCAAGCCTTTTCTTTCCAAGAGGCAGAAAAATGGCCATTAGGTGTTCAGTCTTCCATGGTCTCCAAATCATTATCCTTAACACATAGAAATAACTCTTTACTTCCAGAGCATCTAACTGAAAGACTAGTTGTGCTCTGGAATTTATCATTGTGGACAGAAAGGTAGGGTTCCATGTTTGGCCAGGCCTGGATCACATGACCACCTTGTGAAGGGCAGGCTGGTACTATGAATGGCAGTCCCGGTGGACACCTGGGAGGAAGCACAGCTCGTCCACAGAAGAAAAGCATTACAGGAAGTATTCTATGTCTACCATAGCATGTCAATTGTACCCCATGGTTTTCACTAACAATATCATCATACAGGGGAACAAAACTCCCTCAAATATTATAATCAGACACTATCAAACAATAACTATTATCTAGTAAAATGTTATGAATAAGTCTGTCCAATCCATTAAATACGCTTTCTCAATGCTATACCATAATACACTAGACTGAATTTCTATTTGTTTTAGAAATGATTTTTGTAGGAAACAGAATAATTCCCACCAGAGTATTTCTTCAATCATTAACAAAAAAACACACCAACATTACTATAATATAGATATGGTAGAAATAAGGTTTATTATTTTCTTATAGTTTTGCAAATTTTAAAAGTACATAAAACATAAGTTATAGTGAATATATATACACCAATATAACCACCACTCAGATCAAATCATATCACACTGCCAGCTCTCCAGATTCCTCATGTGTGCCCACCTCCCCCCTGCCCCCACTGTACAACACCTCCCCTCAGCTAGAGGTTATCCTCATCCTGACTTTCATGGTTTCCACTGTCTTTATAATTTGACCACTGATGTAGACATCCCTAATAGTATGGTAATTCATTTTGAACTTTATATAGGTAGAACAGTATGTATGTATTCTTTTATGTTTTGCTTCTTATGTTCGTTTTATTTAAAAATATTCATCCATATTTTTGTAGATAACTGTTCTTGTTTGTTTTTATGATTGTGTAGTATTGTATTGTATAAATATATCATGATTTATTTAATCAATTTTTGATAAATGTTTAGGGTTTTTTTTTCAGCTGGAGCATTTATGAACAATGCTGTTATGAGCATTCCTACATGTATATATCCTTATATACTTTAACATATATCAGGGTCACATGGAAGGTATGTTAAAACACAAAATTCTGGGACCCACCTCAGAATTTCTGATTCAGTAGGCCTAGGGTAGGGCCCAAGCATTTATATTTCTTGCAACGTAAGTCCCAAGATGCTGCCAAAACGACTAGTCTGGGAAAGACACCTTGAGAACCATTGCTCTGGCCCTGTCTAGTCAAACTTGTTCCTTGGACCAGCTTCGCATGTCTCATCCAGGAGTCAGTCAGAACCTCAGAATTTCAGATTCCATCCAGACCTATTAAATCAGAATTTTAATTTTAACAAGATCCCCAGATGATTTGGATGCATATTAAAGTTTGAGAAAAAATGCTGTTGGTTAAATATATCTTGAAGTGGATTTCTTTTGCTGGGTCATAGTAATATAGCTAGTTTTAAAACATTTCTGGATAATGTCAAACTGTTTTTATAGCAGATTTACAATTTACACACCAACCACCAATCTTAAATGTATTTTCAGTTATTTTTCAATTTGCTAAGAAAAAGACACAATAATTTTTAACTTAAATAAAACTTCTTAAAATGTTTCTAACTTATCATCTATAAAATATTCTATTATCTTAAGTAGATAAAAATGGTAAATAGTATGAGCCCATTAGTTATTCCATATAGTCCCCCTTTTCAATTTAGAGAAAATTATGACCTCTTAAAGATTTAAAAAACATAAAGTAATAAAGGGTTCAAAACAATTTTCAAATACTATTAAGTAATTTCTTTTGGACAGGTGGCATTAATCAAAGTGGCTATAACCTGATTTTTAAAATATTTGAAGTTATAAGTCAACTTTTAATCCTAAAAAAATATAAAGCTTTGGAGATGCTTTCAATTTTAATATGGAAACTTTCAAATGGAAGTGATGCAATCTTACCTTGTCCCATTTTCATAAACTCTGTAAGATGAGTGTTCAGTGACTTTTGAGTGCCATGCTTTATGTTCAATCGC
This sequence comes from Eptesicus fuscus, assembly GCF_027574615.1. Lineage (NCBI taxonomy): Eukaryota > Metazoa > Chordata > Mammalia > Chiroptera > Vespertilionidae > Eptesicus > Eptesicus fuscus. The sequence goes on along the minus strand of NC_072482.1, from coordinate 19,725,797 downwards.
CATACTATTAAACATTTGTGTTTATTTAAAATTTCCTTCATACAAAATATAATTTTTCTGATGGCATTAAAAGCTTGGTGGAGCAATCACTTCTTTCTTTTATTCTTTTATTTTAGTTTAGATATACAATTCAGATCTAATGCGTGCCGTAGGCCTTTGCCATCCTCTGTAAAAATGTTATTAGGATAACACACACAATGGTGGGAAAAACACCTCTACAAAGAAAATGTGAGAAGTAAGGAAATATAAACATGAACAACTTCTAATATTGTTCTCCATATTCTTAGGTATGCCCAAAAATACACTTTATACCAAAAAAAAAAAAAAAAGCAATATGAAAACCCCCATTCAAAATATTTCATGTATTTAAATGTATTCACTTAATGCTTTTTTAATTGCACTAATAATATTACAGTGGTTTCCAGCCTAATTAAAGGATAATTAAGTTTAGGACAATACCTAAAAAAAGTATATCTCTCTTTTACAATATAATCACTTATGCTAATGCACTATAAATTGAAATGGCAATAATATTGGAGACAAAATGAAGCTTGCAATGGAACTCTATAATAGTTTGCAATGGAACTCTGTAATAGTTTAATATAACAGTACCATTCTACATATAGATATAAAAGGAAAACTTTGCTAATAAGAGTTTCATTTTATTTATTTGCTCATTCAAATGGCACTTCATCACTACCACCTCCCTGTGGTAAAAATTTTAGTCCATAAAATAAGTTAATTGATTTTGTCCATTAATTTGGTAGATTTTTTTTTTTATGTAGACTGGCTTTTCAGAGATTATATTTCATTCTGACCAATGGCAGTGCAGTAACCACCCAGTTGATGATTATCATGGTAATTGTGTGCCAAGAACTCTTGTTCTGGCCATCCCAAAGGGTGTATTTTTCTTTACAGTAGGACTTTACTCACTCAATAGATTCACCAATCTCCCCATCACACTTTTGGAAAAGCAAGTCATCTTACAGTCCTTCCATGATTATTCAGCTTGACCTAAACTCAAGATACTTACTCAACTGTGTTCTCTCTTCCTGACTTGCACCCCCCAGATTACCACCAATAACCACTACCCACATGACTCCAGTCCTTGTCAAACCTCTGGATCTTACTGATATTATTAATATTATAAGCACAGTTACAACTCTAGCTGTTTAACTCTTGCTGTGCACAATTACTGTCATCTACAAGAATGTGGGTGTCCCATCTATGCCTCTGTAAGTGCTGTGTACTGCAAATGGCACTCATCTGGGAGAGAGGAATGACTTTCCCAGGCCCCCTCCCAAACTCAGGGGCCCTGTTCCTACATGGAAGGATATGAGGGGGCAGCAGAAGGCTCTGACTCTTGAAATACATCTCTTTCACCAGGCTCCTATGTTCATGAAACGTCTACCATAAGAGGCATCTATTGCAGTTGAGGCATTGCCTCCAGAAAGTCCTTATAAAAATGTCATTACCAGAAAACAGAACACCAGAATGTAGCCCTCAAACATCTCTCTGTACGCATATACTAATTTATGTTAAGATATAATGAAACACAAGATAGAAGTTGTGATCACAATAAGGAAGTATAAATTTGGAAACAAGCGGCACTCTTACCATAACTTGCCCTGATTAAATTCCTAACAAGGACCATCTCATAATCAATCCTCCTAAAAGTCTTGCCAAACCTCACCTTATTACTATGTCATTTTGTGCTCGATTTTAAGTGCATTGACAATTTCAGCCCAATAACCTTAGTTAAAAACAATTACCATGAGAAGGGATTAAGAAGTACCAATTGGTAGTAATAAAATAGTCATGAGGATGTAAAGTACAGCATACTATCGTCAATAATATTGTGATAATTATGTATGGTGCCAGGTAGAAACCAATATAGTAATATTGAAAGTAAACTGTAATTAAAAAATAAAAATTAAAACACAGAGACAAAAAAATGAAAACAAATACCACGATCTAAAAGGAAGTTCATGCCCCACTTATGCCTCACCTGTTCACTCTGTAAGTACTTTCTGTTCCTAATGGCACTCATTTAGGACTAAATCATAACTTTTCCCAGGCTGGCTACTAAACTGTGGTGTTCTATTCCCACATGGAATGTCGTGAGGCTACCATGAGACTGCACTTATCAATGGGTATCTTTGACCAGTCACCAGTTACAAGGTCCTTCTACCATTGCCCCTGTAAGGTCCTAATTAACATATACCTTATCAGGAAGAGAAGAAGGAGCAGCAGAACATAGACTTTCTTAACACCTCTTTGGATGTGACTATGAATTTAGCTAAAGGTAAAGTATGAGATGCAAAGCTAACATTTTGATGGGAATAAGAAATAGAAAATCTAGAGCCAAAGGCACTGTCAAGACTGGCTTCCTCTCTAGAGAGGTTCTCGATAATCCTGGGAAAGTACAGGTGTATATGAGGCCCTGGGAAGATTGGTGAGATAAGGAGCCCCTTAAAGGGAAAGTAGAATCCTATATAATAAAAGCATAATATGCAAATTGACCCAATGGCGGAACAACTGGTCGATATGATGCACACTGACCACCAGGGAGCAGACGCTCAATGCAGGTGGTCAGTGTGCTCCCACAAGGGGAGCACCGCTCAGCCAGAAGCCGGGCTCACGCTGCAGGAGGGCCGTAAGGAGCAAGGGGTCCCAGACTGCGAGAGGGATGTCTGACTGCCATCTTAGGCCCGATCCCCCAGGGCAGTGGTCGGCAAACCGTGGCTCATGAGCCACATGTGGCTCTTTGGCCCCTCGAGTGTGGCTCTTCCACAAAATACCATGTGCGGGCACGCACATACAGTGCGATTGAAACTTCGTGGCCCATGTGCAGAAGTCGGTTTTTGGCCTGGGTGAGTCTATTTTGCAGAAGTGGCGTTAGAACACTCAAAGGGCCAAAGAGCCGCATGTGGCTCGCGAGCCATGGTTTGTCGACCACTGCCCTAGAGGATCGGGACTAAGTCAGCAGACGGACATCCTCTGAGGAGACTGTGAGAGGGCGTGGGCAGGGCTGCGAGACCACCCCCCCTCAGTGCATGAATCTAGTGCACCGGGCCTCTAGTACTAATATAATCAATCTCACCATCCATTTATAGTCCTAAACATGGGAGTACACTAACCTTACAAGACTAGGAAGTTCTGATAGTTGGAAAAATCCCTCTTGGTAGGTTGCCAGATCTTGGGAGACTTAAAAGGCCAGAAAAACCTTCAATCCAGCTTTGCCATTATGGAGCCTTTGCTGAAAGGATTCCTAAAATAAAAAGTAATGAGTAAATAAATAAGTACCTTGGTTCCTCACACTCCCACCTGGAATACCCGACACTCACCCCCAATCCTGAGAACCTGAACATCTTCTTTTGTTTGTCTAAATATTTTTATTGATATGTAGAGAGAGAGAGGACAACCAGCTAACAAATAATGGATGGCTGTACTTGATGACTACCAAATGAAGTGTTAATAAATACCTTCGAATATCTTCTAAAAAACTAAAAAACAACCAGTGGTCTATTACTGATCTCATGCAGACTGAATACAATTATTTTAGAAAAGTAAAACACGAAGGAAAAGGTCATGATGGCCAGCAAATAATCTCTCATTGTTCCTGATAGATTTCTTTGCAAAGAGATGATATTATTAGCCCACATTAGCATAGTCACATCTGGAGTGTTCTACTCATAAAGTATATTGACCTGGTTTGCCATTGATAAAAGAGGATCATAGAATATACTGTATATGAAGATGGACAGTCCAGTAAACTGGTGGACCTGTTTGTTTCTTCACCTACTCCAGATGCATCAGGTAGGACTGCCACTGCCAAGTTGCTCAGTCATCAAACAGGCACCAAACAGTGCAGTTCTTGTGGTAGGACATAGTTGGTGGGGTTTTACTTTTTAACTAGAGGCTCAGTGCACGAATTCATGCTCCAATGAGGTCCCTTGACCTGGCCTGCAGGTTCGGGCCAAAACCAGCTCTCTGACATCCCCAGAGGGGCCCTGGATTGTGAGAGGGCACAGGCCAGGCTGAGGGAACCCACCGGTGCACAATGGGGATCAGGGAGGGACACAGGAGGTTGGCCAGCCAGGAAGGGACTGAGGGAGGACTCCAGGGCATGTCTGACCTGTCTCTCTCAGTCCCGATTGTCCGGACCCCAGCAGCAAGCTAACCTACTGGTCGGAGCGTCTGCCACCTGGTGGTCAGTGCACATCATAGCGACTGGTCAACCAGTCTACTGTCTGGCCCCTGGTGGTCAGTGCACGTCATAGTGAGCTGTTGAGCGGCCTTAGCATATCATTAGCACTTTCCGCTTTGATTGGTTGAATGGATGGCCAGATGACCAGGCTCTTAGCAAATTAGGATTTTATTATATAGGACTAAAAGCCCAGTGCACGAATTTGTGCACCTTGAAAGGAACTGTGAGCTGTGAGGCTGCAGTAGGCACAGGGGCAGGTTTCAGCCCATCCTCCTTGACTCCACCTGGCCCCTCCTGCTGTGGCCCCTGGCCCCCTAACTGCCGGCAGCCCCGCTCCTGCTACCACCGCTCCCACACCTTGATGGTGCCGGCCCCGCTTGCACCCACTGATGGTGTGGAGCGGTTGAGGCCGGTGCCAGCAGTGGGTGCGAGTGGGGCCAGCGCCATCAGCAGGTATGAGCAGCGGCTGCTGCCCCACTCGCCCCTCAGGAGCAGGGGGAGGTGGAGAAGCCCTCAGGGGTGATCAGGGCCGGCAGCTGCCACTTGGACCCGCTGATGGTGCCGAGTGATTGGGACCAGCGCCGGGCACCGGCAGTGGGTGTGAGAAGGGCTGGCACTGGCAGTGGATGCAAACAATGGCTCCAGCGCCAGCAGCAGGAGCAAGCGGGGCCAGCGCAGGCAGCAGATGTGTGCACCAGGCGGGACCGCGGCACACAGGAGCAAAGAATTTTTAGTAACCACCAGAGGCTCACCCCAATGACAGTGACAGGCACCCTGCCTTGGTCTGGCGCCCCCTCTCACCTGCTTCACCATCCCTCCGCAGCCAACACCTGCCATGTTCCTCACACGTCCCTTGGTGGTCAGTGTATATCATAGCAACTGATTGTTCGGTTGTTTGGTTGTTCTGCCATTCGGTCTATTTGCATATTAGCCTTTTATTATGTAGGATTAATGAGTACACACAAGTATGAAAGATAGAAACCAGAAAGAGACCTTGTACATAACATATTTGGGGCAGTGGTTAGACTTTATAAATCTGAGAAAAAAATTAGCTTAATAAGTGGATAATCAACATCTGGAAATACAAATTTTATGACCTGAGTTTGGGGGGCATTAGTAATGCCTGACACAGTGAGGATGGTGGTTGCCAGCCCTTACCTGGTGCTTTTGTCTAAGGAACAATTTAGGCAAATTCAGACCAGACTGCACAGGAAGAAGTGCTTGCTCGGCATACACCCAACCCAACCTTCTCTGTGCCATGTGATCACAGGCTGGAAGTGCTTTCTTTAGCGTATCATTGCCTAACCTGTCTTTTGGTAGTCAGTGTACCTTATCAGCCAGTAATTGCAGGTACCTAAAACCCTCTATGCTTCACTACCTAGGCATAATGAGGTGGATTAAGGAATGGAGACCTGGCTCCTTACAAAGGCCCTTAAATGGATTAGAACGTGTTATTTTTCTGTGCAAACAGCTTAGGCCACTTTGAACACATTGTACCTATAATGCCATGGACTTACCAGCTCTTTCATGCCTGACCTCAAAGCATACTGCAAACCAAGTGCTTTCTTCGTTTTATAAAGATGGAAAGGGTGGAGCGTAACATAGTAAAATGGAAGCTTGAGTTTACAGTTCTTTTAGGGAGACCATATAATGAGAATAGTTGCTTGCGTAATGCAAGTTACCAACAAATAAACAAACAAATCAATAAAAGCTGCGCTGAGGGAAATGAGTTTTACCAAAAAAGGAATCGTCTATATTAGCTGTCTAGTTGAATCAAATTGATATTGTAACTCCTTAATATGCCATTGTTCTGGTCTATGTATATATAAGCCAGTTATTTCATTAAGTTTATTTTATTCTCTGTACAATCACATAAACTCATGTAAAGACAATTGCTGAGTCATCCGATCCAGGGAACAATGATTAAATTCCAACATATGAGAAAGTTGTAAGTAGACAAAAGTCCAGAGACAGTTCAAAGGAAAATGTGTAGGGCAGAAGAGAAGGTCATTACTCACAATCACTTTTTCTAAGAAGCCTGATCATATATACTAGTATAGCCACTTCACAAATATTTGTACTTACTATGTGCCAAGTACTGTTTTAAGCACTGAGAACAGAGCAGAGAAAGAAAAGAGAAAGTTCCTGAGGAATCTGGAAAAAAATGAAGGATCTGGTTACAACCTGAAAGATTCCAGTATTTAGGTCCGTATCAGAGGAGGAAGCAGCTAAAGAGATGGAAAAGGAGTAGCCAGTGAGGCAGGAGCAAAACCAGGACAGTGTAACATCACAGAATCAAAGAAAATAAAGGGCATGGCAAAGGAGGGATGTTAACTGATTAGAAAGCCTTTGAGGCCTTGCCAGTGTGGCTCAGTTGGTTGGGTGTCATCCTGGGCACCGAGGTGTTGGAGACTCAGTTCCGGGTCAGCCACATGCCTTGGTTGAGGGCTTGATCCCCAGTGGGAAGCCAATGGATGTTCCTCTCTCACATAGATTTTCTCTCTCTCTCTCCCTCTCCCTTCTTCTCGCTCTAAAAATTCAATAAAAACATATTTAAAAGAAAGAAATAAAGGAAAGATACAGTAGAGTGGGAGAAATCGATGATGGTTGGAAGGAAAGAAGAAAAGAAGGAAGGAAGGAAGGTAAGGGAGGGAGGGAGGAAGAAAGGTAGAAAGAAAGAAAGAAAGAAAGAAAGAAAGAAAGAAAGAAAGAAAGAAAGAAAGAAAGAAAGCCAAGCCTTTGAGAGGGAGTACAATAAAAAGAGAAGAGGCTATTTGATATGGCAACATAGAAACAAACAGCCTCAATGACGGCCCAGATTCAATGGAGATGCAAATACAGAAGCCTACTTTGCAGGGCTTGAGAAGTAAATATGAGGTAAGGAAGAGGGTATGGTGACTAAGGACACTTTGTTTCAGTAAATTTTGTAGTGAATAAGGAGTAAAGAAATGAGAAACAGTTGGAGGGAGATGTAGGTGATGGAGAAATTTTTTAAATTAGAGATGAAATAGCAAGCTACTTGTTTATGGATAAGATACAGTAGAGTGGGAGAAATCTATGATGGTTGCTATAGAAGGAAGGCCTTAAAAATGAAAGATGGGGTAGGTCCATAAGCACAGGAATGGGGTAAGCCTTTTATGGATGCAGACACACCTTATTCATAGTAATAAAGAGGCAGTATTTGGGAACAGATATGGGCAGATTGGTAATTTCAAAAGTAGAAAGATGTGGGACCTGTTGGTCTCTTTAAAATATATATATATATATTCTATATAATAAAAGGATAATATGCAAATTGACCATCACCGCAACACACAAGATTGCTGCCCCCATGTGGACACAAGATGGCCTCCACAAGATGGCCAGCAAGGGAGGGCAGTTTGGGGTGATCAGGCTTGCAGGGAAGGGCAGTTGTGGGGGACCAGGCCTGCAGGGGAGGGCAGTTGGGAGCAACCAGGCCTGCAAGGGAGGGCAGTTGGGAGCAATCAGGCCTGCAGGGGAGGGCAGTTAGGGGAGACCAGGCTGGCAGATGAGAGCAGTTGGGGGGGACTAGGTCTGCAGGGGAGGGCAGTTAAGAGGGACCAGGCCTGCAGGGGAGGGCAGTTGGAGGAGACCAGGCCTGCAGGGGAGGGCAGTTGGGGGGGACCAGGCCTGCAGGGAGGGCAGTTAGGGGTGACCAGGCTGGCAGGGGAGGGCAGTTAGGGAAAATCGGGCTGGCAGGGGAGTGGTAAGGAGGTGATCAGGCTGGCAGGCAGAAGCAGTTAGGGGCAATCAGGCAGATGGAAGGCAAGCAATTGGGAGCCAGCAGTCCTGGATTGTGAGAGGGATGTTCGACTTCTCTTTTAGTCCCAATCCCTCGAGGGGTCCCAGATTGGAGATGGTGCAGACTGTGCTGAGGAACACCCCCACCCCCTATGCAAGAATTTCATGCACTCTAGTATATATATCCTATATAATAAAAGAGTAATATGCAAATTGACCATCACTCCAACACACAAGATGGCTGCCCCCGTGTGGACACAAGATGGCTGCCACAAGATGGTTAGCAGGGGAGGGCAGTTGGGAGGGATCCGGCCTGCAGGGGAGGGCAGTTGTGGGTGATCAGGCCAGCAGGGGAGGGCAGTTGGGGGCGATCAAGCCTGCAGGAAGGGCAGTTAGGGGTGACCAGGCCAGCAGAGGAGGGAAGTTAGGGGTGACCAGGCCTGCAGGGAAGGGCAGTTAGGGGTGACCAGGCCTGCAGGGAAGGGCAGTTAGGGGTGACCAGGCCTGCAGGGGAGGGCAGTTAGGGGCAATCAGGCAGGTAGGGGAGTGGTTAGGGGGTGATCAGGCTGGCAGGCAGAAGCAGTTAGGGGCAATCAGGAAGGCAGGCAGGCAAGCAGGAGCCAGCAGTCCTAGATTTTGAGAGGGATGTCCGGCTGCCCGTTTAGGCCCAATCCCACTGGGATTGGGCCTAAACAGGCATTTGGACATCCCTCAAGGGGTCCCAGATTGGAGAGGGTGCAGGCTGGGCTGAAGGACACACACCCCTGTGCACAAATTTTGTGCACCGGGCCTCTAGTGTATACTTTGAAGAAATATTTTAATCTAAGAATTGTGGTATAGCATTTAGGAGGACCAAAGAGAGAAAAGAATGGTATAAAAAGTATAAGCTCAGTTCTGTAGTCTTTTGCTTTTCTCCAGCAATATTTAGCTGCAGAAGTTTAGGATTAGGGGTTGGGCTTCATCAGGATTTCAGCTTTGCCAGACAAAGGTACTTATAAAAAGGAGTGGTTTTTAAGATGCATGTAGTATCTTACCAAGGTAAAGGAGTAAGTGAGAATCAGAAAACACATGTATAGGGAGAAAATAAAAATGTCAATAGATTGAATAACTAAGTGCAAAGAATTGCTCTAGTTATAGAATAGGGTCCTGAAGATCAGACCTTGGAGGCAATGCAGTTACAGTGTTGCAAGAATAAGTGACTATGGAACCTAAGATATAGTCAGGAAAAGACTGATGGTAGCAAAAAGACAAAAGAACAGACTGCCAATGTGTAAACTTGAGTAGAATGTACAAATGGAACTTATAGAATACATGGGTATTAATTACAGAATAATTTAAGCTGCTATAATAAAGAAACCACAAACACAGTGGCCTCAATAAAAGTTTATTTCTCTCTCTCTCTCTCATGATAAATCGGATATAGGCAAGAAAGAAGACCAAAGAAGTAGGCTGCTGTGATGCCTGAGGTCATTCAGAGATCCAGGGACTCTGCCTTGTTTTCCCAGCACCTGGATGTAGCTCTCATTTCTGTGGTGAAAGCTGGCTCATCATCATCATATCCAGGGGAAAGTTAAGGGCAAACTGCTTCCTCTTAAGGAAGTGAGCATATTACTTCTGCTTACACATAATTGACCATATCTTAGCATTATGGTCACACCTCAATAGTCTGTGGTTCATTGGCCATGTGCCTAGCCAAACCTCAAAGGTTTCTATTAGTAAAGGAAGAAGGGGGAGAGACGACAATGGGGAACAATTAACATCTCTCCCACAAATACTAAAGTCACCAAGAATAATGGCAAAGTGGTAATGGATATATTTCCATGAAATTGACATTTTTATTTCAATTCCTATATTTATTTATAAAACTCTGTTATTGAGTTTTTGCTCTGTACTATTGGCATTAAAAATAAAACAGCCTGTTATTTTTACCAGGAAAAGTGAGTTTATTTGGGAATAGCAGAGAATTGCAATTCAGGATAAGCACACTATAGCAAAAAATTTAGGTAGAGAAGTCCAGCAAACTAAGGAGAGGAAGATTATAGAGAAAAATGAAGGAGTTGGGAGGGGTTGCATGGAAGTGTTGAACAAAAGTCCATTGGAGGAAAGCGAGACTCCTGAGTGGCGATGGCTTCTCATTGGCTGAGCTGCGATGGTTCCCCTTGGCTGGGCAAAGGGAAAATCTTTCTTCTTCCTGCTGGGATAGTAATGACACTTCTTGTTGGGAATGCAAGGTAAGCCTCTTCCTCTTGGAGTGTTTAATTGATGGTATCAGTGAATGAGGTTCCCGTTATTTATTTTCACAGTATCAAGATATAAACAGGGAATACTTATAAGGTTCTAGCTCAAATGCTTTGTCAGAGGATCTAAACAAACAAACAATATAGCTAATGCTATAAAGGATTATAGACACTATATCAGAATAATGTCCATAATAAAGAATGCATTCTCTCTGGGTCAGGTGATCATAAGGAGGGGTGAGGAAAAATTGGAGAAGTTGTGGCAGGAAGAATATCAGTGTAGTGATCTCCATTATGTTGTCGTGTGGCTTTACAGGGCTCTGCAGTGACACAGTGGTTTCACATTCACCCTCTCATATGCTCCTCCAACCATTCTTTGTGGGGTGTTGGCCCAGTGGTATGATTTATATTTTACAGATAAGTAAACTGAGGTTTAGTCACTTGCCTAAAGGCTCAGTTAGTAAACAGCAAAGCTGCTTCTTTTTATTTTTTTTTAATATATTTTATTGATTTTTTTACAGAGAGGGATAGAGAGTTAGCAACATTGATGTGAGAGATACACTGATCAGCTGCCTCCTGAACACTTCCTACTGGGTATGTGCCCGCAACCAAGGTACATGCCCTTGACCAGAATCGAACCTGGGACCCTTGAGTCTGCAGGCCAATGCTCTATCCACTGAGCCAAACAGGCTAGGGCCAAAGCTGCTTCTAAAGTCCAACCTCATGACTTACAAGAGCAGGAATCTTCCCAAGATGTTATGTTTGGGGTTATGAAGAGTAGACTTAGACAAATAAGATATGGAGAGGTTCTGTGTGTGTGTGTGTGTATGTGTGTGTGTGTATGTGTGTGTGCATGTGTGTGTGTAGATTATAATCATAAAAAAGTAATTTGAAAAGCAATTGTTTATTAACTGGAGAAATAGGTCAATGCACAGCAGACCACACAAGATGGAATTCCAAAGAAGAGAGGAAGCAAGCCAGCTATTGCATTATTCTCATTATTCCCCCAATGGAGGCAATTTACAATTATATAAGGCACCATGCTCCTGAGGCATAGTATACCACAATAACTTAAAGTGACATTACACGGCTTAAGCATTCACTTCTTCCACCAACTTTGGCTCCCAAAAAGATATAGCTATTTCCAGAAATCTAATTCAATCTCAAAAAATAAAGATTTGCCATGTGGAGGATATTGCAAAAGGACTGGAAAAGCAATTTTGAAAAGAAGTTCCAAAAGTGTTGTTTTGAGCAGTGGCAGCAGCTTTAACTTCCCAAGATATCTACGTGGAAGCAGATAATGGGTGAAGATCCCAGCACAGGTGAAAGTGCAACCATGTTAACTTACTGCCAGATCTTGGAAATTGTACCACTTATCTCTCTAACACCTTTTGAAGGTTGTGTTACTCCTATTTACTAAGGCAAAGAGAAGCAAGGAACAGCATCTAGATTAAAAAATGTATTGGATCTCTAATGCATAAGAGTTGAGGCTGAATTCCATTTATTTCATTCAATAAGCTTTATTGCCTCCTCCCATGTTCTCTGCATGCTAGCTCTGGGTAGAGAACATAGACTTTTCTCTGTCTCTCTCTTGCCTTTTCTATGTCTTCTTAGAAAACAGTTTGCTGCTCTCATAATGTTCACAGAATCAAATGGGCAGGGCTAATACATCAGACACATAAACAAACTTGACTGATGAATCTCAAAGGGAAGAGCAGAGGGGAAGAGATTAATCAAAGAATTTATATGCCTACTAGAGGCCCAGTGTCCCTCAGCCCAGCCTGCACCCTCTCCAATCTGGGACCCCTCAAGGGATGTCCGACTGCCCTTTTAGGCCAGATCTCGGTAGGATCAGGCCTAAACAGGCAGTCGGACATCCCTCTCACAATCCAGGACTGCTGGCTCCCAACTGCTTGCCTGCCTACCTTCCTGATTGCCCCTAACCGCTTCTGCCTGACAGCCTGATCACCCCCTAACCCAGTGATGGCGAACCTTTGACACGCGTGTCATCACTGACACTCGTAGCCATTTCTGATGACACGCGGCCGCTGAGGTGGCTGCATGCCGAGGATGAAACATTTGCTGCTCCTGAGGATGAAACATTTGCGAAATAATGTTTTTTTCCTCAAAGTGACACACTACCCGAGTTATGCTCAGTTTTTTGGCGAAGTTTGACACACCAAGCTCAAAAGGTTGCCCATCACTGCCCTAACCACTCCCCTGCCAACCTGATTGATGCCTAACTGCTCCCCTGCCAGCCTGTTTGCCCCTAACTGCCCTCCCCTGCAGGCCTGGTCCCCCCCCAACTACTCTCCCTTGCAGGCCTGGGTCTCCCCCAACTGCCCTTCCCTGCAGACCAGGTCACCCCCAACTTCCCTCCTCTGCTGGCCTGGTCACCCCTAACTGCCCTCCCCTGCAGGCTTGATCACCCCCAATTCCCCTCCCTTGCAGGCCTGGTCCCTCCCAACTGCCCTCCCCTGCTGGCCATCTTGTGGCAGCCATCTTGTGTCCACATGGGGCATCCATTTTTGACCACATGGGGGCAGCCATCTTGTGTGTTGGAGTGATGGTCAATTTGCATATTACTTTTTTATTAGATAGGATAGAGGCCTGGTGCATGGGTGGGGCCAGCTGGTTTGCCTTGAAGGGTATCCCAGATCAGGGTGGGGGTTCCCTTAGGGTGTGGGGCAGCCTGGGCGAGGGGCCTGTGGTGGTTTGCAGGCTGGCAACGCCCCCCAGTGACCCAAGCAGAGGCCCTGGTATCTGGAATTTATTTATCTTCTATAATTGAAACTTTGTAGCCTTGAGCGGAGCCAAGCCTCCTGCTTGCTCCATGGCAGCAGCCATTTTTGTTGGGATTTATTTATCTTCTATAATTGAAACTTTGTAGCCTTGAGCACAGACCAAGGCAGGCCAGGGCTGCGGAAGCTTGGCTTTCTCCATCGCCAGGGGCAACTCAAGCCTCCTGCTCTCTCTAGCTCCGTGGCTGCCGCCATTTTAATTGGGATTTATTTATCTTCTATAATTGAAACTTTGTAGCCTTGAGTGTAGGCCTGGGCCCGCCAGGGTGTACGGAAAGCTTGGCTTCCTCCATTGCTGGGGAAACCCAAGCCTCCTGCTCTCTCTGTGGCTGCAGCCATCTTGGTTGGGTTAATTTGCATACTCGCTCCTGATTGGCTGGTGGGCGTGGCTTGTGGGTGTGACAGATTGGTGTTAATTTGCATATTACTCTTTTATTAGCATAGATATGCATATCCCAGGAACACAGAGAGTAGTGTGGTGAAAGCCTGGGGAGGGAGTGGGGAGGAGGTCAATGGGAGAAGAAAAGGGGACATCTGTAATACTTTCAATAATAAAAAGTGATTTAAAAAAGGGTGCCAAAAGTTCCATACTGTTAGTATGTGCAGAGGAAAACTTATCCTTGGGATAAATCAAGAGAAGAAGCTTAGGTGGAAACTTTAAAGGTGAATAATGTTCATCAGGCTTCTGGGAATTATTGGTGGGAGGGAGGGAGAAAATTGGGGCATAGTAACAGTAAAATGTTAAAATAGCTGATTACCAATGGCAGGTATTTATCAAGCTCACCCTCTAAATTATACTGCCTTCACATAGATAGTATACAAACACCATAATTTTTATTTAAAGGCCTAAAAGCATTTGTGAATATTATCAAAATTCTATCATAAATTACAGTATTCACTGGAAATGGTCAAATATTGATCCAGTTTTCACAAAGAGGAGAAAAATATTTCTGGAAAGTGAAATAGTTAACTTCACCTCCATCTTTGGCACAATTTTGGAGCAATGAACACAACAAGCATGAGTAAACTGAGCTTATAGAGAATAGATCCTCCCCAACCACCCTCAATGTCCTTGGTCAGTCCTGGCCCCAGAGTCTCTAAGCTAGGTGAGCACTATCAGACAAGAAAAACATGTGGCACATTTTCAAATACCTGGCTAAAATAAAATTTTAAAAAACTACATGTTTCTTATTTTCTGAGGAGAGGGTAGAAAAGCCTTAAAGCAAAGGCTTCAAATAGGTAGATTACAAGTAGATTAAATATTTTTTCCAGTGATTGTTAGTAACATGAGAAGCCTTTCCATAGTGAAACAATGCGGTTCAGGACCTTTTTGTTTGGGATGTGAGGCATATGAAATGGTAGTTAGAATACTCAAACTTCCTTTGTACTAAATAAACCACCAAACTTTTATTGCTCTAAGCAAGGGGAAAAAATATCCCCAAACTAAAAACTACACAGAGCACACAAACGCATCACAGATGACTCTTAGGAAGGAAAAATGCCCTAGGCTTGGCACTGCTAACTTTCTTCTTTTCAGCTGATCTATTACCTATTGGTTAATGCATAGCATTAACAGTTGTTGTGACTATAAAAGAGATAAGAGGGCACATGTATAAAAATATGATTCTCCACACAATTTAGAAACATCAGTGTTCTCATGCTTTCCTAAACTTATCGATGGAAATCACTAAGTGCTGATTCATATCTAATGAAACTTGCAAAACTTGGTTTCCTAATATTACTTATGCTGTCCCTTGAGTAGTATCTCATCAGGAAATTGTAGAGAGTAACACACTTGAATTAAGATGTTCTTTTTGGATTTAAAGTTCAACTTGGAAACAAAGGAACAGAATAGAGAGCCCCAAAATAAACCCTTGCTTATATGGTCAATTAATTTATGACAAAGGAGACAACAATATCCAATGGGGAAAAACATTCTTTTTAATAAATAATGTTAGAGGAGAAAAAAATGAAACCAGACTACTTTCTTACATCATATATAAAAATTAAATTATGGATTAAAGACTTAAATATAAGACCTGAAATCATAAAACTCCTAGAAGAAAACATACACAGTAAACTTTTTGGCATTGGCCTTAGCAATATTTTTTTGAATATACCTCCTCATGCAAGGGCAACAAAAGCAAAAGTAAACAAATGTGACTATATCAAACAAATAAGCTTTTTACACAGCAAAGGAAACTATCAAATAATTGGAAGGCAGTCTATTAAATGGGAGAAGATGTTTGCCAATGACAAGCTGATAAGGAATTAATTTCCAAAATATGTATAAATAACTCATACAACTCAATATCAAAAAAGGAAGAAAACATAAATAGACATTTCTCCAAAGAAGATATTCAATGGCCAACAAACACATGAATCACTAATCATTAGGAAATGCAAATCAAAACCAAAATGAGATATCACCTCACACCTGTCAGAATGGCTATTATGAAAAAGACAACAAAAAACAAGTGTTCACAAGGATGTGCAGAAAAAAGAATCCTCCAGCCCCTATGGGAAACAGTATGAAGGTTTCTCCAAAAATTAAAAATAGAACTACCATACAGCATGGCAATTCCACTTCTGGGTATTTTTCAAGGAAATTAAAAACACTAATTCAAAAAGATATATGCACCACTATGTTCATTGCAGCATTATTTACAATAGCCAAGATATGGAAGCAACCTAGGTGTCCATCAACATATATAATAAAATATAAAGAAGAATGAAATCTTGCTATCTACAACAAAATGGATCGACCTAGAGAGTATCATGCTAAGTGAAATACATCAGACAGAGAAAGGCAAATGTATGATTATACTTATATTTATAATCTGAAAGACAAAACAAACAGACAAGCAAAACAAAACAGAAACAGATTTATAGATAGAATAAACTGATGGTTGCCAGAAAGAAGAGGCATGGGTGAAAAAAGGTGAAGGGAATTAAAAGACACACATTTCCAGTTCTAAAACAAATAAGTCATTGGGACATAATGTACTAGTATAGTTTAGGTAATATAGCCAATAACACCATAATGACTTTGTACGATACAGAAGGTTACTAAAACTTTTGTGATGATCACTTTGTAAGGCATAGAGATGTCGAATTGTAATACACCTGAGACTAATATAATATTGCCTTTCAACTACACTTTAATAAATAAATAATAAATAAATAAATAAATAAACACATAAATACATAAAAGCACAGTCAATTTATAGGAAAAAATTATATAATAGAAAAGTGAAATTAAATAAGACAGAGATGCAGAGTGCTGCCTATCAATACAAAAGCCGAAAGTAACAGGTTAGGAATCTACTCACTTCCAATGGAATGCCGCCTCCTACAGCTTTGAATCTGGATGCAGTGACACAGAACTAGGGACAATCCAGAAGTCAGTCTGATTGTGACAGGTCAGCAGAGACAGAAACAGTGGCAGATCTACCTGGGGAGGCATGGGCATGGGCAGTGTTACCCATGGACTAGTAGTATTGAAGCACCAAGGCCAGTGGTGATATTTGGGCCCACCAATAAGGGCCGTGCAGGCAGTGGCATTTCCACCAGCTCTTTCATACCATGGTTTTAGCAATAATTCTCATCACCTACCTTTCCTCAGCCGTGTTCACTCTCTAAGTCTCTCAGTCAGTCTTCCCTTCTAGTCTAAGAGCTACGCATTGTCCTCCCACTAAATATCCTTTCTGCTTACGTTAGAGAAGAAAGGTTAGGGATTTAAAAAATAAATACAAAGTTCTGAGTGACCTCCAACCTGATTAGTGGACCAATCAACTCTATTTTATACTTCACAGGTGAACAGCCAACCTTTGCTCACCATGAAAGTCAAACTAGTCTGAAGAAACATGTTTGTAGCCAGATGTGAAAGTGACCAGATAAGAAAGGTCAATGAAAGCAGTGTTGCATCACTCATTTGAATAGGAAACAAAGGGACTGGGCTCTCAAGCCATCCTCCACCAAGGCAGAATCCCAGATAATATATCTTGAAAGCAATGTAATGGGAACAAAGGTACTGCTTCCTTTGGGGAAATTGAGCATCACAAAGTTGACTAGTTTAATCTCTTGTGCTCTAAAGAAGGAAGAAACTAGGAAGCAAGGAGCACACACACACACACACACACACACACACACACACACAGAACCAGCCAAGCAGGGGGGGGATGTCGCATGTTTTCAGAGTTCTTTGGTTCATGTTTACTCTCGAACAGGCGAGGATTTTAATGGGCATCTAATCACTTGCTGTGGACTTCAGGTAATTTAATTGATGTAGGAGAACAACAGAGATCCTAGTGACATCTCCATAGATAGATGACAGATAAATTACAGATAGAAAAATGATAGATGATAGGTAGGTAAATAGATAGATAGACAGATAGATAGATAATAGATAGATCCACTTGGTTAACTTTCATCATGAATGCCCTCTGAGATTCTGAGTCGGGGTTTCAACCTGGAAACTGAAAATTCACTTTAGAATTTTATTCCACTCTGTTCTGTATGGTGCCAGAGTCATTTTATGACGGGTGCCTGTATATTGGTTTATCATTACAATTCCAAAATGCCTTAGAGCTCCTTTAGCTCATGTGAAAATCAGAGAGATGGAGTTTATCCAAGAGCATATAGCCAGTGACTGGTGGAGTCATAATATTTTTCTTTGCCCACGTAAAACTTCCTTTGAACAAAATTAAATCTCCCCTTTATTTAGGAACTACACTGAGCCAAAGTACCAGGCACACAGTATTTGGGAAGACCCAGTTGTAATGTTGACTTCTCTTGACGGCCTCTCTGCTCCAACCACTTTCCACGTAAGTATTTGGTAGACCTTTACTTGGCTCTTTTACTCTGACAATCCCACTGTAATGTGAGTCCTTGAATGCAGAGATCACATCTTCACTTTTACACCTACAGTGCCAAATGCATCCTAGGCACTGAATAAAGGAGCATGAATGAACACCAAATGCTTTATGACTTGATGCAAACTTAATGCACATTACTTTTCATGCCCAATTTGTTAATAATATTATTAATTAATATCTATTTGTATAGCATTGGTGAAACCAAAGAATACATTTAGCATTAAGCTGTGAACATCTTGAAGGCAGAGGCCACACCTTTATTAGTCTTTGTGTCTTCTCCAGTACCTAATATAATGCTCGGTACCCAGTATGTGTCTGTTCAATGAATGAATAAATGAAGAGTTACTTCTCAAGTAAGTTCCTGGCACCCTAGTGGCCCCAGTTCATCTCTTACATTAGAGGAGTACCAGGGGTGTCTCATGTTGGTCCTACCTTACATCCTTGGCAAGAAAATGGTAGCATTTTTTGGGAGGCCACATACCTTGTTCTTATAGCACTATGGACTTCAGCTTCTGCACCTCTTTATGTGCTCAAGGGTTTGAGAATCACCTGTTAATGCTTATAAGAGAGCATCTTGCTTAGTGATAATATTCCTGCTATAAATCATTGGAGTAGAGGATATTAAACAGGAATGTAACTTCCACAAAGATGTGTGCTGTTGTGTTCCTGAGAGTTCAAAGGGGAAGGTGAAATAATTTAAGTTTCATTTATCCACTCACACATTTATTGAACACCCACTATGTGCCAGGTGAGTGAAGGGGATACAGAGATGAGTAACAAATTGGTTTTGCTGTCAAGGAGCTCATAGTCAGATGGAGAAGACAGGCAGATAAATAGGTAATGTGATATAGTGCTAAAATTTCTTGCATAGACTTATGAACAAAGCACTTGTTGTCAATTTCACCAGTTCAATCTTCCTCCCAAAGCCTCTCAGCATTTCCTACAGAGGGAATCACTCAGCAGGGCTCTGAATTTCTAAATATTCTGAATTCTAATTGGCCTTCAGCAATTCAAAGTTAACACTATGTTGGTGCTCAGGAAAGAAACTTCTCCAAATTGATCTATGCTTCAGAGAGTAAAACAAAACAAAACAACAACAATAACTATTTTCCAGAAACCTATATCTCCTCTTGGGGGAAAACAGCAAGCAAGCACACAAATCCCTTTAAAACAAATGTGTCAGAAGCAGGACTCAATAAAGCATGGATGTAACATGAAACAAGTCACATAATGGAGCTGATTGTGTTGTTGGGCACAGGTTTTGAAATCCTTCTTCCAGCTCGTGCTGTGGCCCCAGGTTAAAAATCTGCACTGTGTTAAGCAATAGTAACCTTTAAGGTAAGAGGGTCAACTTACTCAATATGGTTTTACTCGGGAGCAGAAACTGGGACTAACCAAATGTCAAGTGCCTGCTACCAAACACAAACCACTCTCCCATACACGGAGTAATAGAAATGTTGCTTTTCCCCTTAAAAAAAAACAAAAACCTTATTTCAATACCTAAATTCTCATGAATCTAAGTAATGCTATTGGCTTCACAATTTTTTAATGCATATGGCCGAGCATTAATGCCTTTATAACATTATTTTCACTCTATTTAAGACTTTCTATGCACTTAAGTGCATTTACTAAATTTCTCACCCTGCCTTAAAACAAGACATGTTCAAGATAATTTATTTCAGAATGTGTAATAATCTATATAGAATGTACACTGCGGGAGTAGGACTTCCAATTCCTTTAAAAAAATTGAAACAACCTTTAAACATTGAAATATCAGATGGTTTACTTACTGATTACAAGGTCATGATTTTGGGGCTCATTTCTTTACTTGCTACCAATATTGAAATCCACATCACTTCAAAATATTGGAATGCACTGCTGCTAGTTGAAGACTGACACAAAGCAATACTTTTATTTTCAAGTTAGACATTGTATTTGGATCTTTGCTAAGTCCTCATTTTTGAATAAGTAAAAGGACTAAATAAGCTTGCACCTGAATATTGGATTAAAAAAGGGTCTTTACCTTTTAAAATTTATTATGTATTGGTTTCTGTACAATTTCATGATTAGACGATCATATACTTTACATAGTGACCTTGGTATTTCCAGCACCCCAACTGACACCAATCAAAGTTAAGACACTATTATTGACTATATTTCCTATGCTTTACTTACTTCCCTGTGACTATTTTGTAACTACCAATTTGTGCTTCTTAGTGCTCTACCTCTTTAACCCTGTGCTCCAACTCCTTCCTCCGGCAGCCACCAGTTCTCTCTCTATATCTATGAGTCTGTCTCAATTTTGTTTAAAACAAGGTATTTTTACTTGATGACAACTCATTATCTCAGTCTCACTCTCTGCATTTGGAGCAGACAAGGCAAGAGAAGCCAACATTGGGACTCTCAGACACTTGCACTCCCAGTCATTGCACTTTTCTTTTTTTTTCTTTTTTTCCCTAGTGGGTATCATGCCCTATGTCTTGAAGAAAGAGCAATCAAAAGAAATTGGTTCTGAAAGATATTCAATTCCCCTAGATATTTCGCAGCTATTCAGCCAGTGCATTGCGGGGGGGGGGGGGGGGGGGGGGAGGTATAAAAATGCCATGTTCCTTATTGTTTCTTTAGTCCTTACATTTCTCCATCTCTGGTTAATCTGTACATTTCCTCTAGCCTGTTTTTAAAGTATCATGTTAAAACAGAGAAAAGATTGCAAAAGCTGAAGGTAATGATCTTGGGAATTTTTTGACAAGTTATATCATGGGAGATGGGCCAAAATGTCAGTTTGGGGAAACTGTAAGACATTGAAATCTTATCTTTCTCTCTCAGCCTGGAGAAGAGAGAAATTGTGGCCAGCCATACAATTGTAATGTTCATGCAGTACTCTAGACTGAGCAGAAAAGGGCTTTGAACTTGGTCAAAGCTCAAGTAGAAAGCTGCATGCAAGAGGCTTTATCCTGGTGCCCATTATAATAATGGAGATGGATGGATGGATAGATGATAGATGATAGATAGATAGATAGATAGATAGATAGATAGATAGATAGATCAGGGTAGCTTAAAATGTGTCTGATACTGTTTTAAACCCATACTAGTAGTACTTTTTAATTTAACACAGTACTCACAATAAGATTATGAGGCAAGTAATATTTAAGATCAACCATAGAGATTATAAAGATTAGCTGTAGAAGTGAGGGAGAAACCAAAGATTGAATCAAGGCTCCAAGCCTGTGTGATGGGGAGAATGAGGTTGTTAGGTCTAAAATAATTTTTGAATCCTTTTTAGGGGAAGTGGGGATTGCTCAGTTAGAAAAATATAGACTCTACAAACTACCTCTTTCTTTATCATATCACATAATAAAACCTTATCAATTTGTCCTAATTAAGTGTAAATTATGTGTTGTGAGGCAATTCTCAATTAAAGAGAAACCTCTATAAAGAAGGGCACTTTGAAGAAAATATAATTGAATTAATCCAAGTTCATAAAGTAAAACAACTGAATACCTCTTTATTACTAGAAGGAAGTATTGTCTGTATTAAGGATTTTGTAAAATTACTGATGAATATATATAATAAAATCCTGCTCGGTTCAGTGGTTGAGCATCAACCTATGAACCAGGAGGTTATGGTTCGACTCCCATTCAGGGCACATCCCCTAGTGTGGGCCGTGCAGAAGGCAGCTGATCAATGATTTTCATCATTGATTTCTCTCTCTCTCTCTCTCTCTCTCTCTCTCTCTCTCTTTTTCTGAAATCAATACAAATATTTTTTTGAAAAGTCAGTGTATTCACAGTTTAAATGCAAATATGGCCATTAAATAGTTTCCTATTAAGTTAGCTTAATTTTAGTTTTCTTTATTCTCTTGTTTTCTTAATAAAAATACTGCTGGCAGGTCCATAAGAGCCTTACAAAATTTTCTCAGAACAAAATAATATCCAAGTCTTCAGAAGATGACCCATAGAGAAATTCTATTTTGTTTGATTACAGTATAGTCTCTACTATTAATATTTCTATAAACTGAGTAAAAGTCTTCTTCACCCCTTTTCTATATAAGGATTACTTTACAGAAAGAGCTCTTAATTTTATGCTATGCCCAGTGCAAATGGAATGCAAGAGTAGAATTGCCATATTTCAAATCTATTCTGTTATATTTGTCATTTTAAAGTACAAAATTTTATTTAAGCTCTCTTTGTTATTTCCCAACTCATTAATGCCTCTCTCATTTTCCACCACCTGGCCGACATTCCTGCACTTACATTGTTCTAGTTACCAAGTAGTAAAAAGATAATGCTTTGCATGGATAATCTCAATCTGCATAGTAATTTTATGAGATTGTAATTTTGTTATATTCATCTTAGAGAAGGAAAATTGAAGCATAGAGAGGATAGAAAAAATTTGCTAAAGTTGTGCAGGCAATACAGTCAGGTATTAAATCCTATGACCTTAACCACTTTGCTATAGAACCTCCTGATCTAACTGTGTAGCCATGGAACACACACTGGAATTGACTCAATAGTAACTGTCAAGATTAGATTGTGCACATCTCTTCCCAAATAATCATTAAGGTACATCGCGTTGGTTGCTTGGAACTGGCTATGGTGAAAGTATTTACAATATGGAAATTGGCAACACTATAAACCAAGGCTTTATTTTTCCGTGGGGAGCTGGTTGTTAAGTATTTATCAACATGATAGTAAGCACCATCTTTCCGAATCCAAGGAAGTTCTGGAACTAAGAAATTCCAGTCCTGTGCTGATGGACAAGAACATCCTAGCAAACTATAATATGCTAATAAATTAATCCTTTGCTGCTTGTTATGTTGAATAGAAGCTAGCCCAGTGTGTATCACACAGATGTGAGAACTAGTTAACTCACAGGCTGTATGTGGTTTAACCTCTATGTCGACATGACCCTTGTCTAGATGAAAGGAGTGACTACTGTCATCAGGCAAGATTTTTTGCATCACCTCACATCCTCTCAGACTCACCTTTGCCTTCAGTCCTAACAAGTCAACGGTTTTGCACAAACTTCTAGATGCACTCTGACAGTGAGTGCCTGAGTCTCACATAAACAATGTGACACTCACTACTGTCCCAGTGTTCCTGGGACACCACCTTGGGCCCTGGCTGGTATTTGCACAGGCACAGTTCTACACTATAGGGCATTTAAACTTGGGGTAACTGTCCACCAACAGAGCATGGCAGGTAATTAATGCTTTTTCCTATTGAACCTGGCTGATAGATGTGAAATGCTTTCTATATTACTTCTGAGAAGGTCCCAGGACAATGAGCACCAGATATCCACAGCATTGGTCAACTCAACAATGCAGCCTTATACTAGCTTTCCTTCCTTCCCTCATTCCACCCTTCCTCTGTATTTCAGTCCTCTTCTGTGGTATCAGCCTACACATTAGCCTTTGCCTCTGACTTCACTTTGGGGGCTAGAACTTCCCTCTTTGACAACCTCCCACAGTCCAGGCAAGGAGGCCTACATTTGCACCAAGAAAAAAAGGTAGAATTATTTTCTCTCCGAGAATTTAGACATATATGGCATTCTTAACAAGTGTTGGCCCTCTCAAGGAACTTACAAATTCTAGCAAGAAAAATGACCATTGAGCAAATATTTATTTATGTATGTGTTTGTTTGTTTGCTTTAGAGAGAGGGAGAGGGAGAGGAATAGAGAAATAGAAACATTAATGAGAGAGGATCATCATTGATCAGCTGCCTCCTGCATGCTCCACACTGGGGATCAAGCCCATAACCCAAGCATATACCCTAAGCAGGAATCAAACTGGCAACCTCTTGGTTCCTGGGTCGACGCTCAACTGCTGAGCCACACTGACAGGACTAAGTATTTATTTTTTTTCTCTAATAAGTGTTACAAAGGAGACCAGTTGATTTATTTCAGTTAATTGGGGAGTATATAATAGCCAACACTTCACTTTCTTAGTGGTCCCTGAAATGCTCCTTTGTAGAAGGAGGGCTCCTGGCATCCCTTGCCCAAGGCAATAAATTATCAGCATTAGAAATCATAATCACCATACTGGGGTGGCACAGGTCATCCCTTAAAAAATCCAATCAGAAATCACAACAGCCAATCCAAGGAAAAAAAAAAAAAGCAATCCTTTCATAAAAGAGAAACAAACCTTACTACTCAGATAAATTTCCCCGTGGAAAATACAAATCCCCAATTACTGCCCAACATGTGCAAGATATAAAGCCTCACTTGGAGCTGAGGACCTGCACGATATTTAACAAATTACCAGAATCACAGCATGTTGGATGGAGACTCAGGACCAGACCAGGCAGGGGAAAAAAGAAAAAAAGCCCCATAGTGGTTGCTTTCAAAATCCTGCATGAAGCCAAGTAACTTTTTTTTAAATCTCCATTTTCTTTCCAGATTTTCCCCATTGACAGACTCCAAGGACCCAGCTGATGATGGAGTTGAAATAGAATGAATCTAATTATCTTGGATGTCTGGTTTTAAGTTTTAACCTTCCTTGATTCTTTTCTGGAGCTTTTTTCTTCGATGATAAAGGCATTTAGAAGACCAGAATAAGAAAAAAATGAAAAATATTGATCTTCTAAGCTCTCATATTGGTTTCAGTCACCACTATTTGGGGTAACAGAGAACAATGATGGTGCAATTTGAGTATATCTTGGTGTTGCAATGTAAAAAGTCTCCATTCCACACATAGATTTAGTCCCTGCCTTAATTAATTACTTCAACAAACATTATTGAGTACCTAAAATTACCAGGCACAGTGTGAGGCTTCTGGAATATAACTGTCAACACTCATTTTTTCAATGTCCACCACTTTCAAGTCACAATAAATGGTACATCAATACTGACTGTAAAATTTGGTCTTGAATCTGACCTATTTTTCACAGGCACATGAGCTTGAACATGTATTTGCAACCAGAGTCTCAGAGTTTTCAACAGAAGAAATCACAGCTCCACAGACTGTTAGAATTGTATTGGGCCTCAGAACATAATCTAATTCACTTGCCTATTTCACAAGTGAGGGAAAAGATTCCTAGAGAGATGAAGTGACTTGCTCAAATATATGTAACAATTAACTGGGAGGTTAACATTGATACATTCTGGTTCTTCTAAAATCATCCATAGCTATTCTTTCCCCCACCCCCTTATTTAATTCATTCACCAAATGCTGGGGGATAAAATGATGAACAAAACAGAAAAGGTTGCTGTTTACCTTTGAGACTTTAAAACCCAGTTCTTGAGATGTATATAAATAAAAGTCTCCCAAATAAACATACATAAATAAATACATACATACATACACACATACATACATACATATATACATATTCCTTTGCAATTTTTTCTTCATTAATTATGTGAAAGCTATGTCTGATTTATGTGGGAAACCTGAAAATGCTTCTCTAAAAAAGTAAGCAGAGGGGCATGGCCAGGTAGCTCACTTGGTTAGAGTGTCATCCCAATACACCAAGGTTAGGGGTTTCAATCCCTGGTCAGGACATATACAAGTCACAACCAAGGAATGCATAAATAAGTGGAACAACAAATTGATCTCTCTCTCTCTCTCAAATCAATAAGTTAAAAAATGAAATAAAGAAGTGAGCAAAAAATTGAAGGATGTGGAACATTAAGGAAAGGGGGGTAGAGGCAGATAGAAAAATAGGAGAGGCTTGGAGAATATACTCCTTTCCTAAAGCTGCTATAAAAAATTACTACAAACATGGTGGCTTGAAACAACAGAAATTTATTCTCAGAGTTCTGGAGGCCAGAAGTCCAAAATCAAGGTGTCAGCATAATAGAGTCCTTCTTGGAGGCTCCGAGGATGAACCATTTCTGTGCCTGTATGAGTCAGCTTGGGTTGCCATAACAAAATACACAGACTGGGTGTCTCTATCAACAGTGGCCTTTTTACAGTCTGGAGGCTGGAAGTCCAAGATCAAGATGCCAGCAGGGCTGATTTCTATTAAGGCTGCTTTTCCTGGTTTGTAGACAGCCACCTTCTAGCTATATCATTATATGACCTCTTTGTGTAAATGTTGAGAGAGAGAGAGAGAGTCTCATCAAATTAGAGCCCCATCCCAATCATCTCATTTAGCCTTAATTACCTTCTTAAAGCTCTCTTTCCAAATACAGTCACATTAGGGATTCAGACTACAATGTATTAATTGGTGGACACATTTAGTTCATAGCAATACCTCTCTACTGGTTTCTGGTAGTTGCCCATGATCCTTGGCATCCCTTAGTTTGTGGCAGCATAACTCCAATCTCTGCTTTTGTCATCTCCTGTCATTCTCCCTGTGTCTCTTGTTTAAACTTCCCTCTTCTTGTAAGGACACCAGGCATTGCATTTAGGGCCCATCCTAATTTGTTATGACCTCATCCCCACTTGATTACATCTTCAAAAACCCTATTTCTCACTTGATTACATCTTCAAAAACACCTCATTCTCACTTGATTACATCTTCAAAAACCCTATTTCTAGGTAAAGTCTCATTCACGTGTTTTGGTCTCACTCTGAGAGAAATGGGAAGACCCTGAAATAGATTAACACCAGAAATAACATGGCTGAATTAGTGTGTTAAATGGGGCATTCTGGCTTCATGTAGAAGAGAAAGAATCTGCAAGAAGAACTGTAGGAGGCAAATGCAGTGACCTTGAAGAGTAAGGATGGTAGAGTGAGAGACAAAGGTTCTGGGGAAAGAGCTACTTGGGGGGATGGAATTGAGCTTGTGGTGAAGAAATGGGATAGCACAGAAGCTCCAAACTTGCAACTCACAGGAACCTGTTGTGTTCTTTGTCCTTTATATGATTTTTTTTTTGTTTTGGACCTACAGTCCTTGATGTGAAAATTCAGGTTCAAGAAACGTGGAATTGTTCTCACTATTAATACTAGGCTTCTGCTGACTTTCATGGAGAGTTTATTTCAAGTTATCTCAAGGTGGTATGGACTAACAAAAATTGAATATATGTCATTTTTAGAAAATAAATATTTTTAAGAGGTTATAGTTATAGGATTTGATGATTAATACTCGGAGCATGGGCTGCATTTCCCCAGCAGTCTAAAATAACTATATAAATGATCTATTTGATTCTCTTTTATCTGCCTGATTGCCCCCAATAACCAATCACTGAGTTACTTCATTAAATATTACCTTGATCTATTAATTAATGTGACTAAATGAAAGGAATTAGAAATGGCTAATCTTTTTATTTCAACAATTAATAGCATTCTGTATACTCCATGATAAAAGAGTACCTTTGTTCAGTTTTTCTTTAGCATACAGTGGAGACAATGAGTCAGATAGGTATCTCAGACTATCCAAAACCCACTCAGATTAACAGTATGAAAGATATATTACAGCATCCCAGAAATACAAGCATTTCACTGTGTAATATTCTCATTTATCCTCATGTCTCTCCTTTTCCCATTTCAACTAGTTAGGTAAATGAAATTCTATAAATGTGGACTAGAAAGGGAAAAATCTATTAAATAAAAGAAGTACATAAGTTAATGGTAATGTATTGGACATGCAATTTAAATTGGAAAACCAACTTAAATGCAAAGCAATTACTGACACTTTTAATATTATCCAGACTAATAAAGCAGCAATTAGATCTCATTATATAGCTATAAAATTGGTTTGTAATAGATTGATTGCACCAAATGTTCCCAGTGATTTTTGATGGCCTTATGGACAAGAGTACGTTTATTTTGTTTTAAGGAAAAAAATTCTAACAGTTATAATCTATTTGAGCTCTTCCTTTTATGTGTGCATCAAAGATAAGGCAAACAAACAAACACAAAGGAAACAGAAAAAGGAAGGAAAGATACATACACTCCATATACCCAAGTATATTTATTTTTCCCAAGAGATCATCAGTTGTTTCAGAATCTTCTTGCCAGAAGCAGTTTCTAGAACTTTTATGGTAGACTGTTCATTTGTTCATACTCAAGGTAAGTGTATGAAGATGCTATGCTAAAGAGATTTTTTTTGTCTAAATTATACTAGTATAGTCAAATAACTTACATCTAAATTATACTAGCATAGTCAAATAACTTACTGAGTTAGTGATCTCAAATTCCTATTATGATAGTTATATACATACTAGAGGCCCGGTGCACGAAATTCGTGCACGGAGGGGGGTTATCCCTCAGCCCAGCCTGTACCCTCTCCAATATGGGACCCCTTGAGGGATGTCCGACTGCCCGTTTAGGATTTGATGATTAATACTCAGAGCATGAGCTGCAGGGATGTCCGGGCAGTCGGACATCCCTCTCACAATCCAGGACAGCTGGCTCCCAACTGCTTGCCTGCCTGCCTTCCTGATTGCCCCTAAACGCTTCTGCCTGCTAGCCTGATCACCCCCTAACCACTCTGCTGCCAGCCTGTTTGCCCCCAACTTCCCTCCTCTGCCGGCCTGGTCACCCCTAACTGCCCTCTCCTGCAGGGTTGATCACCTCCAACTGCCCTCCCTTGCAGGCCTGGTCCCTCTCAACTGCCCTCCCTTGCAGGCCGGGTGCCTCCCAACTGCCCTCTCCTGCTGGCCATCTTAGGGTGGCCATCTTGTGTCCACATGGGGGAAGGATATTTGACCACATGGGGGCAGCTCTATTGTGTGTTGCAGTGATGATCAATCTGCATATTACTCTTTTATTAGATAGGATAGAGGCCAGGTACAGGGGTAGGGGCCAGCTGGTTTGCCCTGAAGGGCATCCCAGATCAGGTGGGGGTTCCCTTGGAGTGTGGGGCGGCCTGAGCGAGGGGCCTGTGGTGGTTTGCAGGCCAGCCATGCCCCCTGGCAACCCAAGCGGAGGCCCTGGTATCTGGAATTTATTTTCCTTCTACAATTGAAACTTTGTAGCCTGGAGCAGAGCCAAGCCTGGGGCTCCCTCCGAGGCCGGCAGCCATTTGTGTTGGGGTTATAATTGAAACTTTGTTGCCTTAAGCGGGTAGGCCCGGCCAGGGTGTGCGGAAAGCTTTGCTTCCCCTGTTGCCGGCGGCAACACTGGCCTGCTCTCTCAAGCTCCATTCTGCCGCCATTTCTGTTTGAATTTGTTTACCTTCTATAATTGAAACTTTGTAGCTTGAGTGGAGGCTTAGGCCTGGAAAGGGCAGGCGGAAAGCTTGGCTTCCTCTGTTACCTAGGAAACCTTGCTCTCTGTGGCTGTAGCCATCTTGGTTTGGATTAATTTGCATACTCGCTCTGATTGGATGGTGGGCATGGCTTGTGGGTGTGGCTTTGTGGGTGTGTTGGAGGTATGGTCAATTTGCATATTTGTCTATTATTAGATAGGATAGTTTATAAATATATGCATATATATATATGTATATATATATACACATACATACATACATAGCTATACTAATAAAAGGGTAATATGTTAATTAGACTGGGAGACCTTCCAGGAGACCTTCTGGACATGATTCCAGACAAAGACATGGTGGTGGGGCTGAGGCAGAGGCAGTTAGGGGCGATCAGGTCAGGAGAGGAGGGCAGTTGGGGGCGAGCAGGCTGGCAGGTAGAGTGGTTAGGAGCGATCAGGCAGGCAGGCAGGTGAGTGGCTAGGAGCCAGCAGTCCCGGCTTGTGAGATGGATGTCCAACTGCCAGTTTAGGCCTGATCCCTGTGGGAAATCCCCCAAGGGGCCCCAGATAGGAGAGGATGCAGGCCAGGCTGAAGGAAACCTCCCCTTGCACAAATTTTGTGCACTGGGCCACTAGTCTATAATAATAAAAGCGTAATATGCTAATTAGACTGGCCAGCCATATGACCTTCCAGACAACCTTCCTGGATGAAGCCGGGGCGGCGATGGGCTGAGGCAGCCTGGGCTGTGAGGGCCGAGCCCCTTGCACAAATTTCGTGCATGGGGCCTCTAGTATATATATAATTATCTATAATTATAACGAACAAAATTCCCCCACCTGTCTACACTCTCCCCTCCCAATCTTCCTGACTTTGCTTCCCTACAGAACCACCAGACGTGGGGAATCTAAACAATTAGTTATAAATGAGAGAGAGAAAAAATGTGGCCCATGACTATAATAGAATTCCAAAGGCCCCTTTGCTTGTCTTAGGTGGGACAGATTTGTGATCAGCTTTTGCTGCAGAACTGCCTATGTCATCAGGCTAAAGTGAAATCACATTCTTCAATAGCTTCATTCCCTTACCTGTCCGGTTCATTGCTGATATGTTTCTTACCCATTCACTTTACTAATCACATGTTCATGCACAACTAGGTTGCCCCAGTGTCTTTTTCCCCCCAGTACCTGAGACTTTTATCTGGGTACATGGCCTTCTAGAATAATGAGTTACATTTCCCCAGACTCCCTTGCAGGTTCATGTGGCTTTGGGACTAAGTTTTGTTTAATGGGAAATAAACAGAGGTGTCTTTGGTAGCTCCAGGGAATAAACTTTCTTTTTAGAAGTAATCTGTGCTCATTGTTTGCCACTTGTTCTTCATTCTTTTACCCATCCTGCTTTCTAGAATAAAGATGCCACAATCTTGGGCCAGCAGGATGAAAACCACACTTTAGCGATATGGACAGAGCTCAAGTCTCTGAATTTCACATGAGAAAAAATTACATCCTGTCTTGCTTAAACCACTGTAATTTGTGGTTTTATAATACTGTAGTACCTATATAACCCTAACAAATATATGGAATGTCAGGAACTGTCACATGCAAAATTTTGTCAGCCGTTGTGGGTCCAAAAGAGCTAACATAATTGAAACAATAGGCAAAAAAGAGGAAGCCACAAGAGAATAAACAACAAATGTTGTAGATAATTCATAATTCAAGATGGTAGTGTCTATCATTCATGGCTAAAAAAAGGTTACAATATAGTAGTTTTTCAATCTTGATACAAGGTTTGTATTTTCTAAATTGGCCAACTTTCATTGGGTGGCTTGTACTGACATCATAGAACACTGAATAGAGTTTTGTAATGGGTTGTCCATGTGTGTGTATTTACACATTGTATAAGTAATTTTTAAAGAATATCTTAAATGTGATATTAGTTTATACCAATGTTATAATAGAGGAATTTTATAATTTATTTTGTACTTTAAAAATCATTTATTTCTCCTTAATCTTAATGGCTAAATCAACCCTTAAGTTTTAATTTAGAAAAACTATAGACAATTAAGATAGGGAGTTAGCTGAGACCCACAAAATATGAGTAAATAGAAATGACTTTACAATGATCTGATATTGGAGGGTAGGTGTCCTCTCTAAAATGAAATTGGTTGATATTTAATGATGATCAGTAAATTCATTATATTACATAAGGATATATTTCTGTAATTAATTCATCCTGTAGATCAGCAGAAAACTGCAATCCAAAGCTAGTACCATAAAAGGGAGATTATTGACATATCTTGATGACCTTGGAGGGCAGCGGCTAATAGCAACCCCAAAAATATCCCCCCAAATCAAACCATGTCCCCCTGATCCACTTTGTGTACTTCCAAAGATGCAGTCAACTATTTGTTATGTGTGGAAGAAAAGAGACCACAATACTCATGTGAGAGGAATTGAGAGAAGTGGATGTGACTTAAGTAATAGAAATACACATCTTTAATTTAGTGGAAATTTTTAGTGATATTTGAGTCTCAAGTATATTCTAGTCAATAGTCTATTGAACTCTACTTTCTTACAAAATTAGTCAAATGGAAATATTGACTACCAATTGTATTTGTGTAGTCCATTATACAGAAATCTTCTAATTAACACTAGTCGCCTGGTTTACGAATTCATGCACATTGTAAATATAACCAAATATTTTAAGTGCATATCTTTATTACATTTATTTGTTAGTGCATTTTTATTCCAGTTTTACAATTCCTATTTTCTTCTCATTTCCTTTAAATTGAACATCTTTTTTTTTTAATGATGGGAATATTTATGAATGAATATGTCTTCAAATAATCTATCAAAAGTTTATTTTTTAAATTTCTTTTAGACTACTTTCTATGAGAGGATTATTATCTTTTTAAAAGTCAGTAAAATGATCCATGGCTTGTACATTTTTTTCATTACATCACATAACTGTTTTTAATTAAAACAAATAACAAATATTTACCAATTTTTATTATGAAACTAATATCATACTTCTTCCTACAAGTTATTTATCTAATTTGCTTAATTTATTTTTCTAAATTACATGTTAT
This sequence comes from Eptesicus fuscus, assembly GCF_027574615.1. NCBI lineage: Eukaryota > Metazoa > Chordata > Mammalia > Chiroptera > Vespertilionidae > Eptesicus > Eptesicus fuscus. The sequence goes on along the minus strand of NC_072482.1, from coordinate 19,693,740 downwards.
ACTAGTGAAAAAGTAAGGACAAATTTTACTGTCACAGGCTCAAATGAAGACAAACAAATATAAAAATATTGTGTGAAAGGAAAGCAGTATTCTTACACTCAGTAAAATGAGTCATCAAAGATCAAATCATAACAGCAAACATCTACTTCAGTTAAGTCTAAAAATTAGCACACATTTGCAGGTTTTGAGGATAAGAAAATTAAATTTTTAGAAATGTGTGTTTCAAAAAAACTTACACGAACTCAATTATGTACAAAAATGCATAGAAAAATGACCAGAAGGAAATACTCCAAAATTATAGTGGTTATATTCAAGTGTATTCAGTAGAATGTATTTTTATTTTCTTCTTTAATTTTCTATAGTTTCCAATTTTTCTACAATATGCACATCAAATTTGTTCCTCTCTGTGTTTTTTGCATACAAAAGGGCAGGCATAGGAAGAGGAAATGAACAAAAAGGAGGTGTTGGGGTGGAGGTTTTATCAAGCCTGCATCTGTTTAAGTGCTTAAAGAAGAGAGGCTCAGAGACCTGGGCATCAGATAGAGGGAGGAAAGGGTCCCCGCTGCAGAACACTTCCTGCAGACACAGACCCTCAGGCAGACCCTGCATGTCCCAGGAACAAGGTCAGCCTGAAGGAGAAAAGGATGGTGTCCACAAAAACTTAAAAGAGAATGAACACCTTCCCAGCCGCCACTCAGCCCACCTGGCACCAATGTGCTCCTGTGTGTCACCACGTCCTTTTCCTCTGTCACCTGCAGAGCCTCAGCTTTGGAGAGGAAAGATTCTTATTAAAACTCTTCAAAAGGCAGAAAACGCCTGGAACAAAGTAACTGTAACTGTAAAATGTCCTGAAAGGCCAATTAGAAATTGCAATACTGGGAGTTTTATTACAACTAACTCCTCCTTAATTATCAATCAATGGATTCTGTTGGAAAAAAAAAATCCCTCATATTCTCTGCTGGGGAAATGATGCTAATTATTTTCTGTTAATTAAGGCTGTTCTGGGATTCAGACGTGCCATCCTTTAACTGAAAGATTGACACATCAATGCTAACATAATGTTCAGTGCACCCTTCTAAAGTCTTTACAACCAGTGATAATAAATTAGTGCATGTTATTTTAAACCTCCTGAATAATCATGGCTTTGTCGGGGAATGAAAAATGTATACATAAGCAATAATGCATGTACTTTAATATGTTATTTAATACAGCCCTGCAAATATTTAAAGAGAAGCTCTCTGAGATACTGTGGCTCACTTGCACATTTTTTATTAAGCCAAAATTAAATACAGTATTTATAAAGGTATCTACTCATACCTCAGACAGCAGAGGATGGGTTTCAAATAATTTAATTCACTAGGTTCTCTGTTATCAAAAGTAGTACATGTCAGGAAATCTCTGAGTCAAAACAGCGACATACTTGTCAATTATTTAACCAAATGATTGTCTAAGTGGGATACTGCACTCAGCTATGTTAAAATTTAAAATATAAAAAAACATAAATCTGGGTTCCCAAGGCTTTCTCTTATTCTTTCCCTGAGTGAACAAGTTCGAACATAAAATGGCCCTCAAGAGGGATTGGCCAATTTAGCTTCAGCCTACATCATCCAACATGTAAAAGTCCCAGAAGCTGTGTGACCCAGGTGATGAGCAGAACAAAACATTTTCAGTTAATGTCTTAGGACCTTCCTATTTTCTCCTTGTGGTCTGGCTACTGTCAGTTACGCCTGCGCACTTGTGCGCACACACACAAAATGCACAGTTCCCACTTGTTTTTCTATCAGGAATATGGAAACCACCACTGAGATTTAAAGAATTTGGTCATTAAAATAAAATCTCTCTCTCCTTTGCCTTAACGTGATCTGTACTTTCCCACACATGGAGAACAAAATGAGGGAAGTAAAGGGATGAATGGTGGTAATTACTTCTCACTATTACTGCTCTTCTGCCTCTTTTAGTGGCTCTTCCAGTTATGAGTTGAATGGAGAGTTCTGATAAATAATTACAGGTGAACTGATGGAGAGAGACACAGTGACATGAAGAGACTTACCCACATAAGCCTACCAGCAGTGAAACTAACCAAATGTTATTCCATTACACAATGCATCCTAAACTGAGTGCCATCAAACAGCTAAATGCCCTGAACCCTAAGCCATTTCAAGAAAATCACCACTTCACAATTTCCAACTGTCTATATTTTTGGTTCAACATGTAGTTTATCTCATGACCATCAATAAACTGACAAATATTTATTTAGAGCAAAAAAGGCAATACTTACTAAGCACATAAAATCTGGTTAATTATTGTTTGTTAATTCTCAAAATGAAACTGTAGGATACATCGAATTTATAGAAAAGAAACCAATGTTTAGAAAGGTTTAACAAAGGTTTAGCATGACATCAAGGTCATAGGCCAGTATGTAGCAAGATTAATATTCAAGACTAAGTAATTTAACTTAAGTCATGTTCCAGTCTTTCTACTCCCATCATAACATCCTATTAAGTAACTATCTAGCTGTAGCAAGATAGTTAAGATTTAGAAGATATGGTTGATGATTATTTGGGGTAATAGAACAAACTCTCTATACCTACAGATGAATAAATATATTGGTAACTAATAATACAAGGCCAAATATTATCAGTGTCTAGTTAATAAGTGATATATGCTGAACTGGCCACTCCTCCTTCCTGCTCACTTTCTACCTGGTCCATGCCACTGTTTTATATAGTCATTGTTAGACTATATTGTGATTATTCACTTGGTTAAGCTCCTTACTAAAATGAGTGCCCCTCTAGGACAAGGTGTAAATCAAAATGACTAAACCAATGCCTGCACATAGGATCAACAAAATATTGCTTGTGGAATAAATGGACATATGAAATGTCTTAACCCATAAGGAGTGAATGCGCTTCTTTATTTGATTAATTTTTGTTTACAGAGCATCCACCATGTGCCAGGCTACAAAGCCAAATAAGACAGATGCAGTTTCTCTCCTCAGCTAGCTTCCAATCTAGAGGAAGGATGCACTTAGCCAACAGGCTGTGGAAGCACAGTGCACCAAGTACAAGTACCATGTGTGGGGAATTAGAAACTGTTATGGGGGACCTAAGCCAGACACAGGACAGGAGAATCTGCAACTCACACAGCCTAATTCATTACCCCCAGATTGGGTTAAGGCACTTAAGGAAGAAGAGAAATGAAAACAAACTTCCCGTACCTACAGGTGAATAGCCCCTGGGAAGAGGCACCTGAATAGCCACTGTCCTTATGCTAAGGAAGAAGGAATGGATGTAGCAATCAAAAGACAAGACAGGGCCTGCCATTGAGAATACAGCCTGAGCAGCACTGGGTTGTTCACTCTGTGACTATCTGCAGTGCTCCCCTGGCCACTTCACTATCTGCCGGCGCACAGACAGCCTCATCCTTCTGGGAACATAAGTCAGCACTTTCCTGTCCACTGAACATATATTTAGATGAAGGAAAGGTCAAGAATAAAAAATCAGCTTCTTTGTGCATATGGCAGTGCCCGTTGAGTTCATAGAGCATTGCCCAACATTCTGTACCTCCAGCCTTGTTGGTTAAATCCCAAACTGGCAGAAATGCCCTGGCTGGGTTTTGCCATCTTTCTCTCCTGCAAATAAACAGAATATTTTTTTTACCTACGATAGGTAATTACGTGGCTCTCATTCAGCTCTTGTAATTCATTCGTACCTTCCGGCATTCATGAGTCATGGGTCTTTTACACTTGTCACAGAAACCTAATCCCTACCCTTCATGGGCCAGCTATCCTAAAGATGGCTGAACATGTAATTGTCTTTAAATGTAACATATTTCCCACATTATTTATTATAGCTGTGCCTGCTAGCACCTCTATGGTAGAGGTTGTGTCAGCATTTTCACTATAGCCCCGTATTTCCTGCAGTAAAACTGTGCTCCGGGCTCAAACTCAGCACATGGAACATAGTTCAGAAGGGAATTTTCTACTACTTAAAAAAAAATTAATTAATTGGTTGGGGCATTTTTAAAATTATATGACTGAAAAGAGAGAAATATCATAAAGTGAACTTGTAAAAGTTTCCCATTTGTGCTCCTAAATTCTAAGAGTAACATGAGGGCATGGTGATAAGGGTCCTCACTACTGACACAGCAGGGCAGCTCCATCCCTCTTTTCTGTCCTTGAGAAGCCAAAGGAAGGAAATGGAGCCATGTCCAATCCAAATTTTAAAATCCACTAAAGGAATAAGAAAATGGATTGGAGTCAGAAAATATGAAATGGCCTCAAATTTGAGAGTAGGCCATCCCCTAGTACAGGGACAAATATAGTCAGATTAATGGCACTCTCTGAGCTGCCAATGGGATAGAATTAGTTGCAGTAAAATGGGAAAAGGATGGTATCTGGCATCAATACACCCACACCCCAGTTCTGCTATTTATTAGACGTGATTTTATGAAAGCCTTTCCTCAAATGGCTGCATTGCCTCTGTAAAGATATAAAATAATACTGTTATAAAGGAAGGGGCAAGGCTTTAATGTTTTTGAAGCAATGACAGTCATGGCTGTGTTCAAAACTAGAGCTTGAATGATGAATCATTCCTGGTCATTTTAACAAACACCCTGATGTTAACAGAGTATTCATTTCATAGGCAAAGAATCATATTTGTAAAACCCTCCAACTTCTTTAAAGTACGGCTTTAAAAATTTATTAAATTTTAAATAAATGCTTGTCTTTCCTTGATCCTGGAATTATTCAGTTACCACCCACATTCTCCAGAGGACCAACACCTTAAAGTGATTCAGCCAAATGGAACCAAAATATTGTGATAGATAAAGCCCAATTGCTTTTTTTTTTTTTGGCTAATTAAAATTTTTAATTCATTTGACTAGAAACTCTTTTCTGTTTTAACCCTTGTTGATGGCACTTTCTGAAAGCACTTTAGCTCTGTTTTATCCCTATTAAGTGCCGATAGTTAGGTGAAGGGCTCATTAACCTTCCTGTCGCAACGTGGAGGTTGGTCCCCAAGGAAGATGGCATGATCACTTACCAAAAGGCCCTGAGGAGCCTGGTTATTGTCACCACTCATTACCTCTGCACAGTGAGCAGTTCCCTCTTTAAAGACCAGTTCATAAGCCTGTTTATGAGATTGAGGCATGAAATCAGAACACCCATTTATTTATTTTTACAAATTAACTCTCAGGTATAGGACTAAGATTCTAGGGTAGTTGAGAGCAGATAATTCTCTTCATTTTGGAAAATTTGTTAAAACTGTATATCCTTCTAAAGAATTTATCAAATTTATAAGTAAACATGTCATTGCTAAACATCTTATTCCTCTGATAGAATGCAAGCTCCACAGAGGAAAAGCTTCTCTCTGTTCTGCTCTACCTTCAGCAAACCACATATAAACACAAACAAATATACATACATATATGTACTTACAGGTATGATAAAAAAAACTTATACTGGAATTAACAGCAGTTAGATAATCCTATCTAATAAAAGAATGATATGCAAATTGACCATCACTCCAACACAGAAGATGGCTGTCCCCATGTGGTCAAAGATGGCTGCCCCCATGTGGACACAAGATGGCTGCCACAAGATGGCCAGCAGGGGAGGGCAGTTGGGAGGGACAAGGCCTGCAGGGGAGGGCAGTTAGGGGTGACCAAGCTGGCAGAGGAGGGCAGTTGGGGGAGACCAGACCTGCAAGGGAGAGCAGTTAGGGGCAAACAGGCTGGCAAGGGAGCAGTTAGGCATCAATCAGGCTGGCAAGGGAGTGGTTAGGGGGTGATCAGGCTGGTAGGCAGAAGTGGTTGGGGCAATCAGGAAGGCAGGCAGGCAAGCCAGCAGTCCTGGATTGTGAGAGGGAGCCAGCAGTCCTACTGGGATCAGGCCTAAACGGGCAGTTGGACATCCCTCGAGGGGTCCCAGATTGGAGAGGGTGCAGGCTGGGCTGAGGGACATACAACCCCGTGCACAAATTTCATGCACCGGGCCTCTAGTTGATGTATAAAGCTCAATTGCTCTTTAATAATAATAAAAGATGGATAGAAAATACTTTGAGATGTGAGCTGAGGAGAAGACAGAAATTAGTAATAATAAAAATAACAAGAACAATAATAACTAGTGTTTATTGAGTGTTTACTCTTTACCAGACTCTATGCTAAGATTTGACATGTATTAGCTAGTTAATTCTTCCAACAACCCTATGCTATTAGGATTATAAATACACTATTAGAATAGTATCTGAGGTAGATGCTATCATTTTTACCACTTTTACACATGAGGAAACTGAGACATAGAAACATGAAGTAACATGCCTATGGTCATAGCTGTGTTGAGCCCACACACGTAAATTATTTGTCTAAGATCATACAATTAATCGGGGAAAATATTAGGACAAGAAGCCAAAACTCCCAATTTCAATTCCACTTCTTTCCCTGCCACCCAATAAGTACTAAGGAACAAAGGAATGTCCCTCCTTTATTCTGTTTTCTACCTTCAGACTTTTTTGACCCTTGACTTTCAAGTTCTTTCCTCTGTCTTCTTGGTAAAATGTGTCATAGAAGAATGTGTGATTTGTCACCATCTCTACCCTTCTCCAATTTGTGCTCTCCAATCCTTTTTAATAACCTTCCCAGATTTTCATTCCAAGGGGTGGATTCTAGTTATCATCAAAGAAAAAGCTTCAGACAGATTCTTTCTAAGCAACATTCAAATAAATAAGAAACTCACATGCACATGCACACACATAATAAGTTCTGATTTCTCCCTGAAAATATAAAGTGTGGAAACCTAATGGGATAAGAGGCTCATTGCAGCTGACCTTGTAGATGCTTCTCTAAATGCTATCTATCATGTGCACTGACAGGACTGACTGACAGGAGCATGGATCAGCCCAAAAGGGATCAAAGGAATGGCTGTAGGTGAAGCCTGCCTGCCTGGTTAACATAACAACCCCCTCTCAGAAACAATGTGCTGAAGCTACATGTCTTTTAGGCTAAATCAATACATAAATTCTGTCTGTAGAGCACCTAGGTCATGGACCCTAGATCGATAATCAAATAGAAAACAAGTGGGGAAATGAAAGAAAATAACATTTCCATAGCCTGAAACTTGATCTTGGGACACAACACAAAAATCCAATTTCCTTGATCTTCCCAATCCTTCCTGGGTAGAGTGAGGGGTGATCAGGAGGATGAGAGTTCATAAACAACATCTAAGTGTCTTATTTCTTTACATATATTATGTCTAATTTCTTTCTATAAGCAGAGATATGGTGGGGAAGGGAGGATAAATAAGATACAGTCTGTTTAAAGGCCAGAAGAATAGTTAAGAGTACGGCAATTATAGTATTTACTGGCTGTGTACACTTAACTGTGTATCCTTTAGCAAGTAAATGAACTTCTCTTTGTCATTTCATTAAAATCAGGATAACAGTAGCACACATTCATAGAATAACTTATTTAATTACAAGTATTAAGTAAGTTAATATCTAGAAAATGCTTCCAATAGTACTTGGAATACAGTAATTGCCATATAAATTTTATCTATTATTTTTAAATCTCTAATATTTTCTTCCCGCCCCATTGCCTTTCTGACATCATCCCCCTCCTGTCTCCACACAGCTCACTTCTCTCCAGGTCTAACACATGCCTCGCCCAGTTCATTTGTACAGCCAGTCCTTGAATAACATCATTTTGTTCAACATTGTTTCCTTATAACCTCAATGAGAAAAATAATGATTCCTGGCCAGGACCACTGTCTGTGTGAGTTTGCACTTTCTCCCCATATCTGCGTGGGTTTTCTTCAGAGACTCCAGTTTCCTCCCACATCCCAAAGATGTGCTGGTGAGATGAAATCGGGTGTCTATATTCTCTCAGTCTGAGTGAGTGTGGTGTGTGTGTGTGGCCCTGCCATGGAAGGGTGTCCTGTCCAGGGTAGGGTCCCTCCTGGCACCCTTAGCTGTGGGACAGGCTCTGTGACCCTAAACTGGAATAAGCAGGTGGAGAAATACTGATCCTAGTTGTTTTTATTAAATATGTGTAGAACTCACAATTATTTAAATGTTTAATATTGGAAGTGTTTGGGTTCTTTCTTTAGAAGTTTCGTGATGTTTTCATGACCAGAAATATACCATAAAAACTTAACTTTTGCTTACATCAATTAGCCTATGGGAAAATTGATTTCTTTATACATAGTTTCATTTAAAGTCACAGTTTCCATAATAACTTATCCACAATGTTAAGGGAAGAGCTACTGTACTTCTATGGATTCTGTCAGGTTGCTCTTCCCCAGGATTCCTCATGGCTGTCAAACCCATTCACTCAGGATCTGCTGGCAGAGTTTATCCCTGACCTACTCATCTGAAATAACTCTGCATGTTCACTCTGCCTCCTTACCTTGCTTTTTATTCCTTCAGTGCACTGTATATTTGGTTATTTATTTATTGTCTATCTCACCCAGTAGAATGTGAGCCCCAACAGAACAAGTACTTTGTCTCTTTAATTCATTTCAAGTAATTTTTCTCCTTTATTCCTGCTGTAACCCTAGTGCCTAGAAATATGCCTGGAACAAACTAGTTGCTCCACAAATATGTGCTGAGTGAATGAAAACTGAAGAGAGCACAGAGCATTGTAAATTTTCTCCCAGGTGATGTGTGCTAATAATAATGCTTTTTTCTACCTGAACAAACACATAAAAACAATAGGAAAAGGGCTGTGCATGATTGAATACTTGCCTAAGGCAGTTGGTCAATATAGTAGTTGCATCTGGATATCCCGGAAAAACACACTTCCAAATTTGGCATTTTTTCTCCCTGAAGCAGATTCAGGGATTGACTCACTGGCAAAATGGTTTCAGCCTCTGACTTTGAAGGTCTCCTGTTCTGGTTCATTCTGAGAATGGCCCCCACATAATTCATATGAAGATTTTCACATAGAATATGTAAAGCTGTCAGGAAGCAACATAGTTCTTATGACATTGATTTTATAAGGAACCAATGACAGTGATATGCTAAAAAACCTCTATTACAAATTAATATGATGAATAAATATGATGAATATACTTTAATTTTAAAGTGACATTATCATTGCCCTATAGAATAAAAACATAAATAAGGCACAATTGATGTCTACAAGAAATATGTAATTATTGGGTAAAAAAACATAAAGTATGAATTAATTAGCAGAAAAAACAACCTTATAACATGAAGTCATGTATTCATACTGTGTTTCCCAACCATGGGGAAGAAGTATCTGGGTTTTTTTTTTTTATAAAAATACAGATTTTCATGTCTAGTCACAGAATATTCCAATTCAACTATATTGAGGTGTATCATTGGAATCTATATTTTTTATAAATGTACAGTGAATCTTATGATTGGGAAAACTTGGAAATGCTTTTCTAAAATAATAAAATATTGCTTCATTATGTGCAAAAGGATTTAGAGAAAGTCAAGTTCAATATGGGGGACAGCATCAATAAAGGCTTAGTGAAATATGTCATTCTTTTTCTCATCTCATCCACACTGCCTAGCTTTTCTAATGAATGCAGTTGTCTACCATGCCACCATCTCTGCTGTTTTCTTACCCTCCAGCAATTTGGCTTTGTCCTCCCCACCCTTCACCCTCAATTCCCACTCCCTACCCTTTAATCTCAGAAGCTTCTTTTCTCATTGTCCTTAGTTTCTGATGAGGAAAATCTCTACTCTTGTTTTTCCTCTGACCTTACACTGCCCGGATTTCCCCACCTCTCTTCTTTTTCATATGATTCCCAAAACTCCTGTGCTCTTTTTCTAGACTCTTGAAAGATATTAATTTATCACTTCTTCACAAATGTGTATAGCATGTTCTATACTAATCCTTATAGACTCTTTATTGCATTGTATTTTTAAAACTCTGGTTTTCCCAACTTGATTGTACATTTATGGAGAAAATGTCTATCTTGATTTAAACAAATCATTAGCTTCTGATAATAGAAGTCCAAATAAGATGAAAGTTAGAATATCTGTTGCTCTCCTGCTATAGACACATTGCTGTAGTTAGGTCAACACTGCTGAAATATTCACATACTGTACCTAAATAAAACATAGACACACTAAACATATGTTATTATACAAACCATGCTAATGCACATATTCAAGATTAATATTGACATGGTTATTTTCATTGAATGTGATCTATGGCCTACTGTGTCATTGCTATGGTTATCCTGATAAATCATCTGAGTTTTGAAACTCGAATTCTTGAATAATTCTTGCTGACACTTCAACTTCATAGATTTTAATTTTTATATACAGTTCAAGGCTAATTAGTAACTTATTAAGTAAGCTATTAAGGGCCATTAAAATTTGTTATTCAAAACCTTGAAGTAACATGTAACCAGAGTTTATGAAGTCCTACATAAAGTCTCCTGCTTAAACCATCTGACTACCAATGATTGTTTAGCTAATCGCTTGACTCCTCTGTTCATGGCAAGCTCACAAAGTTTGGGAGAAGAACAGTTTGTTACCAGCAAATCATCAATGAAATCTAGAGCAGACATAGAGTTCAACTGCAACAGTCCTTAATATAATTTTAAAAATCAGTCTTACTGTTAGATTTTAGCTTTGTCATTTTGTTTCTGGATAATTGCTATGTTGCTGTCATTTCCTTTATTTTAATCAGTTCCTCCCAAGTCTATTTATTAATCACTGGCAAGTGGAGTAAGTGGGTCATGGTCAAATACATTTGGGATCTTGTGCCTGAGCGGGCAGGGAGGAGGAGCCTTAGCTCAGAGAACAGTACCTGCAACTTCCAGGACTGGGCCAGTGTTCAGGTTCTCAGTCCCTGGACAGTTTTAAAAACTCTCACACAAATAGTTAGAAAGGTACCTGGAAGAGCACTGGGATTTGTGGTGAAGAGTAGAGATCTCAGCTCTTTTCTGAATCATGCCATGAAAGGTGCTTATAGTTTCATGAAGCGCTTCTCTCTATGGAAAACAACCCTTGGGAAAACAAAAATAGTGTGGTTTCTTGTTCAGTGTTTGTTTGGGTTGTTTTCTTTGTGTTTTTTGTTTTTTTTAACTTCTTTCATCTTTCAAGAGGAATGATAAAAAAGAATTTTAAAATAAAGTATTTGTGAGTTTTCCTAGCACTGCCTTTCTGTGTCTGCTTGAAGCGATTCCTAGCGTGAACTGAAGAGCTCTGATGCCCTGTAGCAGTGACCTGCTCTTGGGCTGTGGCACTCAAAGGAGTTTCTGGTGAACACCTCCCTGCCCAATAAGAACTTTCAGAAAGAGTTAAGACTAAGCTGGGAGAGGTCAATGGAAGGAAAAAGAAACATATATAATACTTTCAACAATAAAGAACCAATATATATAAAAGGCTAATATGTTAAGTGTCCCTCTGACCATCCAACCGGTCACTATAATGCGCACTGACCACCAGGGGGCAGACGCTCAATGCAGGAGCTGCCGTGATGCATACTGGCCATTTACAAAGAAATGGCACCGTGAACCTGGCACCCACAAAGCAACACTCGGCTTCCCCCAAGTGAGACACAGGCCCTGCCACCACCCTAGAGCAATAGCCCACCAAATCGCAGCCAATGCTGCTGAGACCCCATGGGGCAAAATGTGGCCCACAGCCCAGCCCAGCCTAGAAACAGTCACTGTGGGTGCTGAGTAATGACGTCACATAGCAACACCTGGCTTCCTCTCCCTAGTGACTAGCCTCCTTGGCGTTTCTTCAGCCCAGAAACACAACTTGCTTTACAGCCAGGTGCAAACATTTTACACTTTAACCAAATGTCTGTGAAGCGTTTTCCCATGCGTTATCTCATTTGATCCTCACAGAAGTCCTGGAGTAGGTAGATAGGAGACTTGGTAAAATCCTATTTTCTTTTCATTAGCCAGAAAATGGAGATTTAGAAAGTTTAGAAACTTGACCTGACTGAAAAGAAGTAAGAAATGGTGGACCTTGAAAATGACTTCAGGTTTTCTCACTGCGCAGAATATAGTCAAACACTGCTGCAGTTAAATATTTTACCCTTTGTTCTCCCTGCATGATCTACAATAATTATCTGTTTTGTGTTGATATGTACTGCTGTGTTGCTGACAATTACCTGAAAGAGAAGTTGGGGTGCTTCACTGGGCTGGAAAAAGTTTAGCTAAATCAGAAAGCAGGCCTAATTAAGCAAGTTTATCTATAAATATAAAAGGCTAAGTTGATCGTGCATGCGCAATACATATAGAGCTCTCACTGGCACCAATCACACGTGTGTGTTTTGATCTGTCATTGTCGATAGTGAATTTGGTTGACATTTCTATTATGGAGAAATGGTGAACAGCGATATTAAAATATTTCTTCTAATTAATTTTCTTTCAATGTGCACAAATCCGTGTACTGAGCCACTCATTTAAAAATAAAATCAAATTTAGTTAAGCCCGGACAGTGTTGCTCAGTGGTTGAGCATTGACCCATGAGCCAGCAGGTCATGGTTCAGTTCTGGTCAGGGTACATGCCTGGGTTGCAGACTGAATCCCCAATAGGGGGTGTGAAGGAGGCAACCAATCAATGATTCTCTGTCATCATTGATGTTTCTCTCCTTTTCTCCATTCCCTCTTCCTTCCTCTCTGAAATCAATAAAAAATCTTATATTAAAAAAAAGAGTTAAAACTAAAACATAAATGTTGAGGGAGAGAGGTAATATGTTCCACCAAAGAATATGGTTGACGCTATTTTTAAAAATACGTTCATGCATTAACTATTTCTTATGCTCACTCTTCAAAATAGAAAGCCTTCATTGGGTGTTGGGAAATAACTCTTCTTGCTTGAATACTCTGTAGTCTGTGACTAAAGGATTCTTTCTACCTTAATATCTCTCCACTTGCCTGCTTAAAAGCAGAATCCTAAAGTATAATGATTCCCACACCCCAACTGGGTGATACTGGATAAGTAAGAGAATTAGCATTTATTGAACACCTGCTATGTTATTTGATACTTTGCTTTCTTTATCTCATTTTATCCTATATGGTAGGGATTTTTATTCCATATTTTACAAATAAAAAAATAGTAAAATCCAAGAAGCTTAAATAAATTGTCCAAAGTCTCAAATTACTAAGTGTTTGAGTCCTGATTCAAAGAAAGTTCTAGATAAATAACAAATCCATGATTTTCTAACTTTTCATCTACTTCCAAAGATAACAACACCTATATTTTGGTAATTCACATGCCATTTTAAGAATAAAAGGAAATTCTGTCTGCAAAAATATTTGGAAAGGTTAAGAGAATTTTGGAAATGTAGATTTGTTAATTATTTGCAGTAAATTTTCTCTCTCTTCCCTTCCCTTCTCTTTCCTTCCTTCTTTCTCATGCATACCAATAACTTAGAAACCAAGACACTTTCAACAACGTAATATTGCCAAAACACTTCCTTCTTAGAATGTTACATAACCTATATCAATGTTGTATTTTTTCCACATTAGTCATTCATGTTTTCCCATACAACATCCAATAAAAGCAAAAGAGTCATAGCTACAGTCATCAGAAGTCACCATCTGAAAATCTAGTTAAGAAAATGAATTTGCTTTAAGTCAACAACTTTGCTTCTATGAATTGATATTGCCAACCTTTCTAAATACTCCTAAGACTCATGATATACATACAAAAACGGTTAACATTTGTCTGGTTGATTGGATCAATAAGTAGATATGGTGAACGATGCAATGCTATTGTTTTTTCTGTTATTGCAGGCATGTTGATGGTGTCCAGAGAGCTATGGGTCTGGATCACAGTAGCACCACCCAGCTCTGCACTTGGCAGACAGGAAGAAATACAGTTTTTATCATTCTAGAGCAGTAGTTCTCAACCTTTCTAATGCCGCAACCCCTTAATACAGTTCCTCATGTTGTAGTGACACCCAACCATAAAATTATTTTCATTGCTACTTCATAACTGTAATTTTGCTACTGTTATGAATCGTAATGTAAATATTTGTGTTTTCTGATAGTCTTAGGTGACCCTGCTAGTAGTTCTCAACCTGTGGGTCGTGGCCCCACAGGTTGAGAACGGCTGCTGTAGAGCCTAAGATAAGGTGACCAGACGTCCGATTTTTAACAATTTGTCCAGCGTCCCTCGGCGTTTTAAAAAAGTCCCGATTTTTTGAAAGAATGCACGACAAGCTAGGGAATGGCGGGAGAACGGGAAGGGAATATACGGTTTTTGGCGGCCATGTGACTATTTAGCCAGGATATGAGTTTTATATTATTTTTGTTAATTTTATAATGATAAACTTTAATAATAACTAATAATTGTTGAGAACTGATTATCGAGAACTGCTTATCAAAGTTCGCATTGTTGATCAGTTGTTAGAATTCGACCACCATTGTTTGGACTTAATGAACAATGGCACTTTTTGGGATTGGCAACGACGAAAACATTTTGTAACTTTCTCTCAGACGATACACATCGTACTGCATGCTAGTAAGCTAGTTAAACAAGTGATGTCATTACAAATCAGCTATTCAGATAATTTAGGTAAGTAATTTATGTATTTATTTCATAAATACATAAATTTTCTTGAATTTAGCAGACAGTACTCGTATTATTTATATTTTATAGTGGCGGCAAAAAATCTAGCGCCAGCCTTGAAAGTGATACTTACGACTTACGTTACGGCAAATTCAAAGGAAAAATAATACAAGTTAGTATTGTTATTATTTAGAAAGAAATATAGGATTAAAATAATTTTTAAAATATAGTTACTTTATAACAATCAAATCAATCTAATTTATAAACTAACAATAAAATATGTTCATGTAATTATGTACCTACTTACTGTGTTTTTAAGCAATATGTATATAATAATTTATAATATAATTTTAAATTATTTTTTTAGATTTTTAACATAATGAGTAAGAAAAGAGGATGCAAATTC